>NW_003852495.1:7126426-7162717 GCF_000181295.1 Otolemur garnettii | reverse complement strand
GCCTTAGCCGGTTGAGCTATAGGCGCCGAGCCAACTCATTTAATTCTTAAGACAATCCTGAGAGGGAGGGACTAACATCATTCTCATTTTAAACCCAACGAAACTGAGGTCAGAGAGGCTGAGTAAATTATTCAAGGTCACTCAGCTAGAAAGAGGTGATGCTGGGTTTTGAACCTCCGACAATTCAGCTTGATAGTCAATATCTTTTACTCTGTGTTTCCACTGTGAAGGGCAACAGGTAAGCTGCAGCATAGTTCATATAGTATGACCCCACTTGGTTTAAAAAAGAAAGAGGGAGATGAAGATCTTGTTACTGAATGGGTCACAAGTCTTCTTCCAGAACTTTCTCTGTGAATCTATAAGGAAATGTCCATAACTGCACAGGGGAGAAATGTGAGGCTGGGATTAGGTTTTCTGCTTTTTTTTTTTTTGAGACAGAGCCTCAAGCTGTCCCCCGGGTAGAGTGCCATGGCATCACAACTCACGGCCACCTCTAACTCCTGGGCTCAAGCCTGCCACAACGCCCAGATATTTTTTGGTTGCAGCCATCATTGTTGTTTGGTGGGCCCAGGCTGGATTCGAACCCGCCACCTTAGGTGTATGTGGCTAGAGCCTTAGCCACTTGAGCCACAGGTGCCAAGTCAAGTTTTGTTTTAAAAGTGAGCATGTGAGGGGGCCTGGGGCTGTGGCTCACAGCTGTAATCCTAGCACTCTGGGAGGCCGAGGTGGGTGGATTGCTAGAGTCTGAGATCAGCCTAAGCAAAAGCAAGACCCCATATCTACCAAAAATAAAAAAACTGCGGCAAGAGGATCTCTTGAGCCCAAGAGTTTGAGGTTGCTGTGAGCTGTGATGTCACAGCACTCTATCCAGGGCAACAGCTTTGAGACTCTGTCTTACATACACAAAAAGCCCTTACCTTATCCCCTCCACAGCTGGGCACCAGTCCACAGATTCACCTTTTTCTAGGGCCTGTGGAGTCTGAACAATATACATCTTTCCCAGTGGCAGACTGGCCTGGTGCTACACTCACAACTCAGAGCCACTGACAGAAGAGATGTGCATCTCATCTTGTGATTACGAGTTTGCCAGTGAAATGGAGGCTGTGTTCACTCCAAATGCTTAAACTTTAATGCTTCCTCCCTTTTTATTTTGTTACCTAGTGTAATTAAATTTACATTGGTTAAATGCTCATATGGGCTGGGAGAAGTGGCTCACGCCTATAATCCTAGCACTCTGAGAGGCTGAGGTGGTTGAACTACTTGAGCTCAGGAGTTTGAGACCAGCCTGAGCAAGAGTAAGACTCCATCTCTACCAAGAATAGAAAAATTAGCTGGGTGTGGTGGCAGGGTACCTGGTTGAAGCAGAAGGACTGCTTGAGCCCAGGAGTTTGAGGTTGCTATGAGCAATGATGCCACAGTACTCTATCCAAGGCATAGAGACTCTACAAAAAAAAAAAAAAAAAAGTCATATGATTACATGCTTATGTAAGAGAGAGAAATTTTTTTTAATAAGTTAATACCTTCATAGTTGTTGTTTTCACTTATCACCTGCCCTTGGAGATCTTTCCTGATGTGGCAACTGCAGCATAGTGAATAGAAGCAAAGATTACCTGGGTTCAATCCCCAGCTCTACCACTTAACTAGCTAGACACTGGGCTGGTGACTTAGTCTCTCTATGCCTCAGTTTTTCTATCTGTAAAATGGAGATAACAATATGGCTTGAGTCTTTAAAAATTTGTGAGTTAATAAATGCACAGACTTAGAATATTCCTAGCATACAGTAATATACAAAGATTAGTAAAAAATAAAATCTCAAGCAAACCAAATGTGACCTTGCAATGAACCCTTTGTTCCTCTGGGTTCAGGGCCCAGGCACCCACAGCAGCTCACCTTGAGCAAGAGGAGGGGCAAGCCCCAGAGCCAGGGCTGAGGGGAGGTGCCATGCTGAGTCTCCCTGAGGCTGGTTGGATTAGGTGAGGGTGGAGGGTGCCATTACCTCCTAAGAAGCACATGTGGATTGAGCATCTTGTTCCAATTCTGGGCATAGTCCCACTCACTTCAGTGGGACTCCAAAATGCAAAATTGGAAAGTGATGCTTCCTGGTGTATGGGTGCACACAGGCCAGGCCCACCCAGGAGCTATGCCATGTTTGCAGAGAGAGCCAAGCCAGGTAGCTGAAGGGCCGGATGAGGGGCCTCTGTTGTCCAGGCGGCTTCCCACTAGGGAGACTAAATCAGGAGCACAACCACTGCTCTAGGCTGCCCTGGAGGGGCCTCGCTGGTTCTAGCCAGGCTCATTACCAAGCCGCAGGCTCTGGTGTGGCTGTGCTGCTTATTTAACATTAAAATGTTTTTGGTAAAGGGCTGCCCTGAAGCCCCTATGTGTCCACACTGTCACTGTGTGAGGCCCACAGGGGCTGCTAGGATCCAGCTCCCGGGGGCACTGCCCAGGCCAGACTGATGGTTACATACTTAGTATGCCCCCTGCAAGGCTCACTCCCCAGACCGGGCCAGGCCTCCCTTAGAAGATGGTCTCTTGTCAGCATGGCACCTGACTTACAAACTAATCTCAGCTAATTGCCACCAAAACCTGCTAAGATCACATCTGTTGAGCCTGGATATTAAATCAATATTTGACAATCTTGATTAAATAGAACCAGGGAATCCTTGTAAAACAACATCTGTTAAAGCTCCATTTTTTCCATTCTGCCCTTGGGGGTCAGGCCCAGCATGGCTAGTGGCTCAGGTTCTGCCTGTCCTCACCTGAGGATGGCTTCAGGCTCAGGGGGTTGGTAACAGTGGGCCCACTAGGAATGTCATGGTCAAGGCAGCACCCTGAGGGGGAAGGAGAGAGTGAGCTGACATACACATAGCTGGGCTTTGCTATCCCAGGTAGCACCCAGCTGCGTACCAGCCCCCTGACCCAGAGCTGTGAGAGCCAGGCCCTGTGCAGAGCATGTGACACAAACCCCTGAGCCCGAGTCTTCTAATTACCCTCTGAGGAGCTGCTATTGTTGCTGATATTGAAAGAGTCCACGAGAGAATGAGGAAAGAAGCTGGGGCTGGCTGACTCTAGAGTCTGCCCTTAATGACCACGCATGAGGCTACCCATTTAGGGGCACAAGCTGTCAAAAATGAGGGCAAAAACTGGCATTTAGAGAGCCAGGAGCCCAGGCTTAGAGACCTCCTTTATCGGTCCAATTTCCTAAGCCACACAATGGCAGCCCCCCGCTCAGTATGTGCCAGCCTCGTTACCTACGAAACCCACACAGCATCCCTAGGAAGGCCCTGCTGTTCTTCCCCACTTTACAGAAGGGAACAGAGACTCAGAGCAGCAAGTCACCTGTTTAAGATCACCCATGGAGGCAAAAGGCAGAAGTTGAGACTTAAACCCAGATAAGTCGAACCTATGGCCACCATAAGTACTATCATCTCTAAAAGGCACCTGTAAAGAGCTCTGAACACAGTGGTCATTAAGTAAATGCCCTCCCTCTATCCCTGGGTGATTTAAGGAGGAAATTAGGCTTGTGCTCTGGAGTCAGGTCACCTAGGGTCAAATTTCTGGCCCCAACATGTACCAGAAAGGATAACAAACAGTGCCACCTCATCAGATGGCTGGTGGATCCAGTGAGGTGATGCCACAGGACACTCCTCAGAGGAAAGGACACATGACAAGCATTCAGTACATCCTGACAACAATACAGTGACAATAGCAGCTCCTGCACACAGAGTGCACTCACGGGGTGAGGGACAGAGAGCCACAAACACCCAAATGTCTGCAAGGCACTGTTCACTGCTCTATCCCCAGCACCCAGAACAGTGCTGTGATCAGGGTGTGTTCTCCCTAAGTCTTTTCGAATGTCTGGAAAAAAATCTCAAAACCCAAACCAACAAGGCAATCAGTCAACCACCCAGCCAGATAACCAAATAGCCAACCAACTAGATATCAATCCACCAATTAACCAACTACCTACCCAAACAGCCAATCAGCTAGGCAATAAGCCACTTAACCAGCCAACTACTCTCATGTTTCTGTGTCTTCATTTCCTCTCCCATTTCTCTGTATCTCTTCCCCATGTTTCTGCGTCCTGGTTTCATCTTCCTGTACCCCAGCCCTCCACCTCTCTGTATCCCTGTTCCGATCCCTCCTGGCCCTGTCCTTGTCCCTCTATCTCTCTCTCACTCTGTTTCTCTCTTTGTCTCTTACATATGTGCACACATGGATGGCCACCACCCTGTACATTCCTGGTCCCTGAGTCACAACCCCATGTTAACTCACCACTGAGGATGTGTCCCAAGCCAGGCAGCCTTTGCCTGGTCCTTCTGTTAACCTCCTCTCAGGTTCCAAGTTCCTACTATCCTTAGGGAAAGAGAGAAGCTAAGGAACTGACTAAGATTATTAAAAAAAGAAAAAGAAAAAGAAAAAGAAAGTGAAGGCAAATACCAGGACATCTGCTAAATAAATAAAGAGGCACCAGCACAGGCAGCATTGTTCTGGCTCCTTATTTCCCTGCATTCTAGGCAGAATTCACAAGTCCCTGGTCCAGTCTTACTCCCACCTTGAAGTGCAATCTTATAAGGGAAATGGTTACTTTAATCAAAGAACAAACTCAGAAATGCCAAGAAGTAGTAACTCAGAAGAATGGGATATTCTGTTTCACATTAAAAAAAATCAGCTGGAGCATAGTGGCTCACACCTATAATCCTGACACTCGGGGAGGCCGCGACAGGTAGACTGCTTGAGCTCTGGACCAGGAGTTCTAGACAAGCCTGAGCAAGACTGAGACTCATCTCTACTAAAAATAGAAAAAGTAGCCAGGCGTGGTGGCACAGGCCTGTAGTTCTAGCTACTGGGGAGGCTGAGGCAAGAGGACTGCTGAAGCCCAAGAGTTTGAGGTTGCTGTGAGCTATGACATCATGGCATCCTACCCAGGGCAACAGAGTGAAATACTGTCTCAAAAAGAAAACAAACCAAAAAGTTCTTTGCTAAGCTGCACATTTATATTTTATTCATTTGTCCGTATATACAGGATATTTTACTACAACAAAGTTTTCTTTTGAGTTGTATAAATTTTTAGTGAGACTATACTCTTGCATTACATATCTAATTTTTTTAAATATACAAATGGATTTAAAAATCTCAGTTGTTTCATCAGCCTCTTTTCATCAGTCTCTCTTATGATCCTGGCTTAAAATTCACTTTCTCTCCTACAAAAGATTTCTACTCCCAGAACTGGCAGGGCCACTTCACCTGTATGAACACAAACATCCTGGCAGGCTGGGGGAAGCACACTTCCTTCTAGCCCAGAAGGAGTCAGAGACAGCAGGGCTACACTCAAGGAGGCAGTTTCCGGACAACTTGACACACGACAGCTGGTGACAGAGGAGAAGGGGCCTCTACCCACCTGAGAAATGCAGGAGGGCTCTTATCTTCCTTCTCAGGATGGGGAGAGGTGGTGAGAGGGGCTGTGGAGCCAGGCTGCTATTAGAAACATGTACATCCCAGCCTTGCCCCTCCAAGTAATGCCACAGAAGGCTCCAGAAGGGCTCCAATTTGAACCCTTGACTCAGGCCTGAGGGACTTGCGCTGGCAGATGGTGAGGGCCTGCTGTTCTGTTTGAATAACATCATAATCAAACACACAAGACGAGTACCCAGGCTGGGCAGAGGAAGATGGGCTGGAAGGGGGAACTTGGCTCTCCAGGTGCTCCAATGAGCCCAGAACACTAGGAAATCAGTCACTCTCCCAGGACAACAAACTTTGGAGAAAAGAATGTTTACAGTTGGTGGAACCTTTCTAGAGGCAATTTGGCAACAGCTTTAAAAAATGTTCTCACCCTCTGAACAAGTAATGCTACTTCTGGGAATTAATCCCAAAGAAATAATTACAGATGAAGAAAAAAGTTCATGGCATTGGTTATAAAGCAAAAAAACAAAACCAAAAATCAAACAACCTCAATGACCAAAAACAATAGGAACATGAGTAAATAAATTACTGCATATCCTTATGAAAGTAAATACAGTAGAACCTCTGTAAGTTGGCCACTCAAGGGACTGTAACAAACTGGTCCACATACAGAGGTGGTCAACATAAGGAACCAGGCCGACTGCACTGACAAGTACATGTGGTGCATGTCTGGTCAATGAAAATTAGGTCAACTTAAGGAGGTGGTCAATGTAGTAGGGAAGTGGTCAACTACGGAGGCTCTACTAAATTTATAGGTATATGCAGACACATTCATAGAAAAAAAAGACTGCAAAGAAATACTCTAAATTTAATGTTGGGACTACCAATAATTTTGGAAAATTTGTCCTTTCTATCTTCCTGTATTTCATTTTATTTGTTATTTTTGCTTTGGAGACAAGAGTCTCACTCTGTTGCACTGGGTAGAGTGCTGTGGCACCATAGCTCATGGTAACCTCAAACTCTTGGGCTTAAGTGATTCTCTTGCCTCAGCCTCCCAGGTAGCTAAGACTATAAGCGCCTGCCACAATGTCCATCTAGTTTTATTTTTAGTAGAGATGGGATCTTGCTTTTGCTCAGGCTGGTCTTGAACTCCTGAGCTCAAGCAATCCACCTGCCTTGGCCTCCCAGAGTGCTAGCATTACAGGCATGGTGACAAAAAGTAATTTTTTCAAATTACTTTCATGAATGTGTTTTTAAAATTAGGAGGGAAAAAAACTCAAACAAGTTTTCATTCATTTAATTAACCTCCACTAAGCGGATGAATATTTCCTGAGATCTTACTACGTAATAAATAGTAAAGCAGTGAACAAGCTGGCCCCCTTCTCTGCCCTTTGACTAGAGGGGAGACAATTATCAAGCACATACATCAGTATAGCAAGATAAGGAAAGGATAAATGGAAGAGGGAAAGCAAAAGGCTGCTGAAGAGTGGGTGTCATGGAGGGCTTCATGGAAGGGGTGGTGTTTGATCCCTGAAGGATGAGAAGATGACCAAGGAAAGGGGTGCTACGGGGGGGACAGATGGATAGCAGGTGCAAAGATCCCAAAGTGTTTAGGAATCTGGAGGTGATCTCCATAGCAGGTTTAGAGGGTCAGTGGCCTGATCAGCTGCATGGACATAACACATGTGATGAGGGCAGAAAGCCCCACTAGAAGGCTGGGGTAGCCATCCATATGGGGGCAAGAGCCCGGCCCAGACAAGGGTGCTGCTAATGCAGAGAGAAGGTCTGACTGTGCCTCACTTTAGCAGGAGCTCCAAGCATTCAGTCCTCAGCTGAGTATTCGGTGGGTACCAGGCACAGTGCCAAATGCTGGCCACAGAGATGCAGCCCTCACAGTGTTCAGACCACAAGAGGGGAGAGATGAACAAGCCATTTCAGGGCAGCACCTTTGGGCTTTGACCATCACCTAGTAAGGTTGGGTTCTAGTTTAAGACAACTGGACTATTTCCCAAATAAAAGCCAGCCTCAGCCCTCCTAAAGGGTGGATTTATTTCAAAGTGCTTCCCATTCAGGTTTTCACAGACAAGTGCTCCTTAGGGGACCCTAGGGCAGGCAGATAAGGAAATGGCATGAAGCAGTGGTGTTCTCTGACAGGGAGAACTCAGGTCCACATTGTGAGAACACTACACTTCCACTGCAGGCTGCTTCGGGGCCAGCCTCTGGGACTGCCCTGCTGGTTGTCAAGTCAAAATCATGTTCTTCTTGAGAGAAGCCCAAATTTGTTGGGGCAACAGAATGCCCATCCAGAAAGCTTACTTTCCCAGATTCCTTTGTAGCTATGACTATGGGACCAATCCCAGCCAATAAGAGGTATGTGGAAGTCTTCTAGGGGTGGAGGGATGGGGCCTTTGAGCAAAGCTCTTGCTTTGCTACTAAAAGAGAGTAGCCACAGTGAGCACATCTTCTCCACCCTTCTGTGCCTGCAATGTGAATGCCCTAAGAGAAGTGTGGCAGCCAGCTTGGGAGCATGAGGCTGAAGACGGCAAGGTCAGGGGTTCAGAAGGAGCCCACTCCTTCATGAGGCGGCCCTGTCCAGTTTGCCTACACTCTCTTTCCTTCCTTCAACTGTTGCCTCATTGAAGCCAGTGCTTACTGGTTTTCTGTTACATGCAAAGCACGATTTTGACTGATGGAGGTCCTGCCCAGATCCTCATTTTACAGATAAGGAAAATGAAGCTCAGCAGGAGAGGTCATTAGGCCAAGGTCACACAGCCAGAAAGACATAGGCTGGCATGTAGCATGTATTCCTAACCACTTCCCAGTAGCACCCCGACTCTTAGTTACAAGCACTGGCCTTGGAGAAACCTTGGTTTTAGTTTTTGTCCACACTTAGTCCTTCATGTGTCCATTACCCCCATCTGGAGCATGAGTGTCACAGAACGTGTACTCTTCGCTGTTCATTCTCATCACCCAGAACTCACGGCAGGTGCTCCACATGCAGCGATTCCTCCAGAAAACAGGAATGTCAACACTGGCTTCCCAGGATGGTGTCTGGGTTCAACAGGGTCTAGTCAGTGCCCACTGAATGGTTCCATTGTTACCATCACCGAGGCTGAGGGTCACCTCTTCCAAAGACCTCTCCTCATGACCCACAGGCTTAACCAACTCTAGACTACTTTTATATTTTTAAACTTAAATTCAGGCCAGGTGTGGTGGCTCATGCCTATAATCATAATATTCTGGAAGGCTGATGGGGGTGGATTGTCTGAGCTCAGGAGTTTGAGACCAGCTTCAGCAAGAGTAAGACACCGTCTCTATCGAAACTGAGAAATGAGCTGGGCATTGAGGCAGGTGCCTGTAATCCCAGCTACTTGGGAGGCTAAGGCAAGAAAATTGATTGAGCCCAAGAGACTGAGGTTGCTGTGAGCTATGATGCCACAGCAATCTATCCAGGGTGATGGAGTAAAACTGTCTCAAAACCAAATCAAACTGAAACAGGGGCGGTGCTTGTGATTCAGTGGGTGGGGTGCTGGCCCCATATATCAAGGGTGGCAGGTTCAAACCGGCCCCAGCCAAACTGCAACAACAACAACAAAAAATAACAGCCAGGAGTTGTGGCAGGTGCCTGTAGTCCCAGCTACTCGGGAGGCTGAGGCAGGACAATTGCCTAAGCCCAGGAGCTGGAGGTTGCGGTGAGCTATGATGCTACCGCACTCCACTGAGGGTGATAAAGTGAAACTCTGTCTCTGTAAAAAAAAAATACCGTTAAAAAAAAAAAAAACACTTGAATTCAGAGATGATTTCTTAACACAAATTAGCTATAACTCACAGGGCAATCATAGGCCAGGACTTCTAAGCAATTCCCACCTGCTCTATGGCTACAGCGGACTCCCTGCCTGTGTTCCATCAGCAATATCCTGGGATCTTGCTACTCTGCCTCTTCCATTGGCCCACTTTCCCAAGTCACCTCCTGAGTGATGCTTTCTTCCTGGGAAGCCCTTGTGGCCCTCCCCTTCTGGACCACCCTCTGCAGTTTCACCCATCTTCTGTCTAGTGACAGTCCCGGGTGGATTGTCTAAAAAGGCTGTCTGCCTGGCATTCCTGGCAGCTGCTTCATGTAGATGCATTAGCCATCCCTGTCCCTACAAGACCAAGGGCTATGGAGTAGGCACCACACCTATTTGTCTACCTCCCTGGGAGTGCCTGGCATGTTGAGGTACTCCAACACCTGATGAATGGAAGAATGAATCAAAGAATGGATAATACTGGCTAACATTTACATGGGGCCTACTATATGCCAGGCACTGTTCTAAGTGCTGTATGAACTCATTTGCTCTGCCCAACCCTTTGAGAAAGGTACTTGTATCGTTCCTGTTTTATGCATGAGAAACTGAGGCACAGAATGAGGTCACATTAGCATAAGGCTGATAAGTAGCAAAGCTGGGTTCAAATCCTGAAAGCTAACTTCAGAGTTCATGCTCTGACTTCTAGGTTCTCCTGAGTTGCTGCATGAATAAAGCTACCAAGACTCACGACAAGAGGGGAGGCCCCTGGGGCCAGGTCTGAGTAAAAAACAAAGCTCATTTTCTGAGCCAGAGCAAACACTCTCACTGGCCTTCTCACAAAATTCCAATTGCCTTCTCCTTTGCTCATGTGCCAATACTGAGGCTAAAAAAGTCACTCACTTTGGGTGGAGCCTGTGGCTATAGGGCACCAGCCCCATATACTGGAGGTGGTGGGTTCAAACCCGGCCCCGGCCAAAATCTGGGGAAAAAAAGAAAAAGTCACTCACTTTTCCAGATAAGACGTCAGTTTGCTAGAAGCTGGGGAAAGATTCTGGGGGGTTTCCTGCTAAAAGAAGTACCATGACCCTGGCTGGCTCCACTTCCCATCTTCTGGCTAAGAGAGGATGTTATACTTGGAGCCACAGCAGCCTTCTTGCAACCACGAGGAAAAGTCCAAGATGATCTCAGAAGCTCAGGGCCTTGACATATGGAGCATTCCTGAAACTCCCCTTTCTTTTGATTTCTAGCTCAATAAGCCACTGGGAGTTGAGTTTTCCATAATTTATATTTGAAGTTGAGATATAAAATATTTAGAAACAAGAATAGCCTGGGCAATAGGCAATCAGAAAGGTCTGTTCCTTGTTATTTCTCAGCACTAGCATAGTGTATTCAGTATCTGATGAGTGACACTCTGGAGACCACACACAAAGTCGAGAGCACAGTCACCACAGTCTGAAGTGCCAAGGCCAGCAACACTTCCTGCCAGCTCTGAGTAAGGGCATTTCATCTCTGGGAGCTTCAGCTTCCTCATCTGTATTTACCTCACAGAGTTACAGAAGAAACTTCGTTAATCATCCATGTGGACTGCTCAGCACAGGTCCTGGGTGATGCTGGGGATGCCTGCTGGCTGCTGTCACCACCAGCCTCTTACTGGTTTCTTGCCTATCAAATGGTGACCATTATCTGTCTCTACTTTAATGAGTCTATGGTGAGATAAAATCCGAAAAAGAGCATGAAGTACCATACTAACAAATTTCTTTCTTTCTTTCTTTTTTTTTTTGAGACAGTCTCACTCAGTTGCCTAGGCTAGAATGCTACCATGGTGTCAGCCTAACTCACAGCAACCTCAAACTTCTGGGTTCAAGCAGTCCTCCTACCTCAGTCTCCTGAGTAGCTATGACTACAAGCACCTGGGACTATCGGCACCTGCCATGATGCCCAGCTGAGTTCTTCAATTTTCTGTTAGTAGAGACAAGGTCTTGCTCTTGTCAGACTGATCTTAAACTCACGAGCTCAAGAGCTCCTCCCGCCAAGGCCTCCTAGAGTGATAGGATTGCAGGCATGAGCCACTGCACCTAGCCCAAATGTTCATTCTTATCTTGGACTCAGCATATATAGTGCGGCAGTTATAAGCATGGGTTTTAAACTCAGGCTTCCTGGGTGTGAATCTGGCTCCGCTGTGTGACCTTGGACAAGTCTCTTAATCTCTGTGCCTCAGTTGCTTCATTTGCAAAACGGAAATTACTAAAGCATCTCCTTCATAGGGCTGCTGTGAAGATTAAATGAGTTAATATGTAAAACTCTGAGGGCGGGGCCCAAGACAGACAACTGCCATGAAGCTGCTATTACTACTACAATTATATGGATTACATGGGGTACCACTCCCTAGATGTGTGGCCCTAGGCAAATGACTTAACTCTCTGAGGCTAACAGCAGTACCTACCTCATAGGGTTATTATGAGAATCAGCCACCAGCTCTGGAAGGGAGACAGTACCACTCCCACATCCACGTGCCCAATGCCCAGCTGAGCATGGAGCTGCCCACTAAATCCCAGCTTGCACTGCTCAGTGGTGTGATGCTCCTCGGTCCTCTCTCATGGTCCAGGACACTAGTACCTCATGCAGAGATGTGCCCTGAGAATACTCCATGATCCAGAACTCCAATCAAGCAGAGTGGCTCTGTCTGCTGGCACATGGTATCCTCAGGAGGATTTTTAGGTCAGGGAATGACCAAGTCCCATAATCGGGAACAAGAGGCAGTGTCTGTTCTGAGTATGGCCTGGGGAAGCTTAAGAGTAGGTTCCTCCAGAAAAGGAAGAACTTAGTAACCACAGAGGCCCGTCCCAGGCAGCAGTAACCAGCAGTTGGTAGGCAGTGCCTGAAGAGCTCCTCAGGTTGCCCTGGAAACTAAGGGACCACAGTGTCAGGAACTTATTCAGTGTCAGTGCTTATTACTGAACAATGCGATCTTGACAGGCCATTTAAACCTTCTGTTTTGGCCAGGCACAGTGGCTCATGCCTATAATCCTAGCACTCTGGGAGGCTGAGGCAGGTGGATTGCTCGAGCTCAGGAGTTTGGGACCAGCCTGAGCAAGAGCAAGACTCCATCTCTACTGAAAATAGGAAAACTAGCTGGGCATAATGGCAGGAGCCTGTTACTCGGGAGGCTGAGGCAAAAGGACTGCTCAAGTCCAAGAGTTTGAGGTTGCTGTGAGCCATAACTCCACAGCACTCTACCCAGGGTGACAAGTGAGATGATGTCTCAATCAATCAGTAAACCTTGTGGTTTTCTCATCTCTTCGATCCATGGTTAGCCTTCCTCCCATCCTGCTCTGAAACAGGGAACTACATTTCCCAGGAGTCCTGTTTAGGTTCAGCCAGCAGGGTGCAGTGGCAGACTCTGTCTCAAAAAAAAAAAAAAAAAAGTTAAAACACACAGCCACAGACCCAGTGATTCCAACACCAGTAGAAGTATGGCCCATGAAGCCCAGCTGCCTTGGCCGAAGTTCCCATTGCAGCACTACTTGAGATAGAAGAAAAGAAGGCAACCTCAAAGTCCCCGCTGAAGGACTAGTTCAATAGGCTGCACTGCACTATAGCTCTGTGGGTAGGGCACCGGCCACATACACCGGAGGCTGGCAGGTTCGAACCTGGCCCAGGCCAGCTAAAACAACAATAACAACTGCAACAACAACAACAAAATAGCTGGGTGTTGTGGCAGGCGCCTGTAGCCCCAGTTATTTGGGAGGCCGAGGCAAGAGAATCGCTTACACTCAAAAGAGTTCGAGGTTGCTGTGAGCTGTGATGCTGTGATACCACTGCACTCTACCCAGGGCAACAGCCTGAGATGGAAAGAAAGGAAAGAAAGAAAGAAAGGAAAGAAAGGAAAGAAAGAAAGAAAAGAAAGGAAAGAAAGGAAAGAAAGCAATGTGTGTGCCACAATGGTCCTGAAGGAGTTCACCAATGAACAAAAGCAAAGGAGAGTCGAAGTTTGCCAAGACCTTTCGGAGAGGCAAGATAACGTTTTGGGGTGTGTTATCACTGGTGATGAATGTGAGTGTACCAATACGACCCCGAAACAAAGGATCCTTCCATTCTTCACCCCACTCTATAAAGTGTTTTTGGTGTGTCAGTAGCCATGTACTTATCCTTGTAAAATACATGTGAAGGATGAAGTTGGAAAAAATAACAAAAACCTACCCAGTGACAACAGAGGAGACATGCGTTTTTTCTAACATCAGTTGAGTGGTCTCTGGCAGCCAGCCTCTCCTTGCACCCTCCCCCCCTTTTTTGTGAGGTTAAGTGAGGGTGGAAGAGGCAAGAGGCAGAAACTGGACACAGTCATTATACTTCCTCAAAAGAAAACCACACTTCTTTGTTCTTAAATGCCATAAAATCTGTCGGGCCTGGCATAATTTGCTAACTCAGTGGGCCTTAGTTGGAGACTGAGTTTGGAAGCCTTTTCCCAGTGGTGGTGGGAATTTGTCTACTCAATTCCCACTTCCATCTTCTCAGCTCCTAGAGGATGAACCCCAGTTGGTCAAAGGCAATCAGGGCATGGCATTCCTCTGGAAATCTAACTGGCCTGGTTGGGGAGGGGGGCAGGTGACCTACGCTGGACCAACTGCAGACTGAAGGGAAGTATTTGTAACACAAGGCGGAGGAGGCTTTTCTCTCTCCCCAGATGCCTGTGGACAAGAAAACAAGTAGCCAAGTTATCACTGGATACCATTTTGGGACCAAAAGGCAATTCTAGAGGCCTTAGGAGAAAGCTAAAGCTGAGAACCTGATTCCTTGACAGACATGTCCTGAGCAGCTAATGCCAACCCACCTCTGGGCTTCCAGAACAGGGTAAATGTCTTTACTATTTGGCCAGATGGTACCAAGCTTTTTGTTACTTTTTTTTTTTTTGAGACAGAGCCTCAAGCTGTCCCCCTGGGTAGAGTGCTGTGGCATCACAGCTCACAGCAACTTCCAACTCCTGGGCTCAAGTGAGTCTTCTGCCTCAGCCTCCCAAGTAGCTGGGACCACAGGCGCCCACCACAACACCTGGCTATTTTTCGGCTGCAGCCGTCATTGTTGCTTGGTGGGCCTGGGCTGGATTTGAACCCGCCACCTTAGGCGTTATGTGGCTGGAACCTTAGCCACTTGAGCCACAGGCGCCGAGCCGCTTTTTGTTACTTTTAAGTATTTAATAAAGGCCTGCAAACTAGCCAGCTATTTTTTGATTGTTAAACGAGAAAATCTCTGCAAAAGGGAAATAAATAGGGCATCAGAAGCAGGACTAGGAAGGGCCAATTAATGCTAAGGTATGCACAATGTTCATGGGTCTCAAGTTGTCTGTCCTGTCCATCCAGGGGCTACAGAAACAGTCAGTTGTATCTCTGCACACCAGGGCTCCGGAAACCCACAGCAGCAGGTTACTTTGTTTCTGTCATCCTTTACGCAGGCTGCAGCCAGTTTCCAGGTTCTGTTTCTCCTGATAATGGCAGGGGGCTAATCCCCAGCTGACTGGAGTAAAGGATGAGAGACAGGACCTGAAAGCCCAGCCTGACTCTCCTGCAGCTGCTCTGTTCCTGAATCAAAGGTCAGACTTCTGGATCTGGGCTACTGCTGGGATCTCTGAAATGGTACATGGCCCGAGGACCTCAGCAAGGCGACCTCACAGGCTGCAGTGTACCATCACTCCTCCACAACAAAGGGAAAGGCCAAGTGAGACAAGGGGGACGGCAAAGGAACGTACACACTGGAGTCTGCCTGCCCCAGGCTTAATCACGGCTCTACCCACAGATCACCCTGTGTCTCTGGACAAGTGATTCCACTTGGACTGCCTCTCTTGTAAAGTGAAAGGAAGGAGGGATAGAGGATGAAGGGAAAAATAACACAAATCTACTCAGTGAGATATCTTTGTCATTCACTCAAGTCATTCATTCAACAAATATTTATTAAGCAGCTCCTTTATGCCAGGCACTACTCTAGATGCTCAGGATACAGTAGAGATAGGCAGTATGCAAGTAAACAAATCGATTGTGAAAAGTGCTATGAAAAGAATAAACAGGGTGGTGTGATGAAAAGGGAAGGGGGGAGTGAGAGGAGTTAGCTGGCAGGAGGCACAGCAAGGTGCTGCAAAGTCAGATGGAGCCCAGGTTCAAATCCTGGCCCCACCAATTCCCGACTGTGTGCTCAGGCAAGTGACCTGACTTCTCTGTGCCTCAGATTCCTCACATGTAAAACTAGAGAGTACCTACCTCATTGGGTCTCGGGGAAGAGTAAATGAGTAAATAATTCCCATGACACTTCTTGCAGCAAGGCCTAGATAGGGAGTCCCATCAGTTCAAGGGTCTCTGAGTACTTCTCAACCACCTGGAGGAGCTGCTAAAAAGTGACAGTTACGATGATGGGGGTTTCCTGAGACATAATGCACTCAAGTCCTTTGAAGGGAAGCCCCTTCTGTGAACAGTCAAAGCCCACCTTGTTCTGAGCAGGCCCAGCCATAGCTACAGCAAGAAAAGGGACAGCAAGGCCCTCCATTTGGCAGATGACACCTAGGCAGGTCATGGGACCAGAGGAGCTGCTCAGGGTACGGAGCCCCTATACATCATGAAAATCCAACACCATTCCCAGGCTGGAGAGGCTATGTGGGCCCCAAAAGGAGTCATTTCCTAAGTGGTGCTCGGGAGACAAAAGTAATCAAGAAACTCTTCCTTAGCCCTCTCTGTCTCTCCCCAGGGCCTGGCCCATTAGAGGGAACTGAGAGAAACAGTGGTGACTTATGAAAGAAATGGGAAATGGGCTGGGAAGGCCGTCAGCAGCCCCGGGCCTGAGAGGAAACTAGGCCACCTTTGTGGGGAGCAGGATGGGGTCTGTTCTCTGAGAGGAAGGGTTCCTGCGTCATTGAGGCCTGGAGCGTTTCTGAGGAAGAGGCAGGCTGTTGTGATCTGTTTTGTGGGCCACTTCAGCAAGCTGTTTCTTTCCTAGGGATTGATGAGTCTAGAACCAGGGCACCTTCTCCTTTATAGAAAGCTCCTTTCAACCCTGCTGAGTGGCCAGATGACAGCACAGAGCTTCAAGGTGCTGTGTGAGGGGGAGGGCTGGAGTCTCTGACCCTGACCCTGGTTTGTAGCAATCAATACAAATGTCCTGGGGAAGGAAGGGAATCAGGACATGAAGCCTTGAAAGTGTACACCAGAGTGAAGAAAACTGTCATTGCTTCGTTCCTTAAAATCTTCCCACAGCTCCTGGGGGCTGAGGGAAGAAAGTCCAAATCTCTTACCATGGCTCACCAAGCCAGGGATGACCAGACCTGCTAACCAAAACTTCCTTCCCCTCCCCCTGCTCCGGTCACATGGGGCTCTTAAATCCCCCAGTGCATCAATACCTTCTCCCTACCCCAGGGCCTTTGCATAGGCTCTTCTCCCCAGACACCCCAGCCTCCACCCTCCCCTGGGCGAGTTTCTCCCTCTTCATTCTTGAAATCAAGGTTCCAGGTGGCTTCTTTAGAAAAGTCTCCTCTGACATTCCCGCCCCTACCCCAGCCTGGAATAAGACCTCTCACCTCCCGCCTATTATCCTTTTGCAAGGCCCTCTGCACTTTTTCTTCCTAGTGTAATTACCACAGTTAAATTATGTGGGTATTTGAATGATTATCTGACATCTCCCCACTGGATGGTGAGGGCCATGAGGTCAGAATAATTGCAACCAAAGTATTACTTTTAACCATAGCTCACATTTATTAAACATGTACTGTGTTTTGCAGCATTATCACCTGGACTCCTTACAAGCCCTGTGAGGTCAATACTGCTATTATACCAATTTTGTAGATGGATGGAGACGCCATAGCAGTCCTGGCCAAGATATCAGGCACTCAGTAAATGGGTAGTGTGGGGGCCCCCAGATGTCTGGGTTATAGTACCACTTATCCCTTCCCTCAACATCCACTGAGGACAAGAGTCTAAGTCCATGGAACACATTGTTTCAAACTGCACCCAGAACCTGTCCCCTCCTTACCTTCTATTCTCTCTACCCTGGTTCTGTCTCCCTTATCTCCTGCCTAGACTAGGGCACTCTCCTCCCCATTTTCACACTGGCTCCTATAATTCTTGTCCACCAAGGCAGGTTAGCAGAAGATGCTTGGGGCATGCAGAGTTGGAAGAAGCTTCTCCTCCCACCGCTGAGACTGTCCACAGCATCCCTAACTACCTAACTCCCTGCCAAACTCCTAATAGTCTGGAGGAAGAGTTGACAGGGCTTGTCAATGGCATGGCTGCTCCAAAGGACTGATGAGCAGACAGACACACACCTTCCTCTGACCATGGAAGGGACCTACTTTAAGGTGAAATCAACATGACGGACAGCACAGCTGTGGGCAGCACAAACCTGGATTCCTCATTCCCTCATGCCATTGATGAGCTGCTATGTCACCAGCCCAGAAAGTGGACAAAGAATTCTCAGACTTGGAGTTGGGGGTCCATCCATTCCTGACTGTTAAAGCCTGCTTGGGAGGAGTGTGTTTCTGTACCTGGGAGCCCAAAGCATCTAAACCATATATTCTCAATTCTACCCTATTTACAGGTCAGTAGGGTTTTTCTTTTTTTTTTTTTGGTAGAGACAGAGTCTCATTTTATCACTCTTGGTAGGGTGCCGTGGTGTCACATAGCTCACAGCAACCTCCAACTCCTGGGCTTAAGCAATTTTCTTGCCTCAGCCTCCCGAGTAGCTGGGACTACAGGTGCCTGCCACAACACCCAGCTATTTTTTGGTTGTAGTTTGGCCAGGGCCGGGTTTGAACCCGCCACCCTTGGTATATGGGGCCAGCGCCCTACTCACTGAGCCACAGGTGCTGCCCAATTGGTAGGGTTTTTTTTGCCAGGGAGAACTATCATCCTTATTTGTTTTTCCTGCTTACTGTCTGTCTCCTGCTTCTAGCTAGCTCTGTAGGAACAGGGATATTTGTCCGTCTCATTCATTGCCGAAACACTGCCTCCCAACAAGCAGGAACCCAGCATCTGCTGAAAGACTGATTGTGCTCGTTCCATTTTTCTAACAGCTCCAAAAGGCAGGTGTTGCAAGTACAAACTCCTCCCCACAGTCATGCAGGCCTTCCTCCAGGTCCTATACAGAGTCCACTTCCTTCTCATGTCCAGACCTCCACTGATGCTGTTCCCTGTACTGGGACCTCTGTCCCCAGTCCTTACCCAAACTCACTGAAGGTCTGCTCTTTCCTCAGGCTCCTCCCAAATGCCAGTCCTTGTGACAAACGTCTCTTGACCTCAAACATGTCAGAGCCCTGAGACCTGCTCTCCCAGCCCTCGGGTTTCCTCTATCAGGGCGCTTGGTGAGGATGTAATTACACGGCTATTGCTGTGACTACTTATATTCTGTTTCCTCCACTCAACTGTGAGCTCCAGGAAGGCAGGGACCTCTTTTTATAATATTTCCAGAGCCCTGAGAAAGTCTGGCATATAGTAGGTACTGAATAAATGCCATACATGTCAATGGTGGGCAGGATAATTTACTGCTCACCAAACACCAGCTGCCCCCATGTTTCCTTGCAGCCCTCTGCAGTTAGGCAGGACCATGGACTAGCTCCAGGTGTGAGCAGACTTGTGCCTGTTCCTTCTGGGCATCCAAGTGTTGCTGTGCAAACTTTTGATTCTTGCCTCCTCATATGGTGTCCTTAGAGGCTGTGGGTTTCTTCTGGGGAACCCCCATCAGCCTGGGTCAAGCCCCCCTATCTGACAAATAAGAACTAGACGTTTATTGTGTCCAATCTCCAAGATTCAGGGCTAATTTGTTACTGTGGCAAAAATTTGCCCATCATGGGCATCCTGCAAATGAATGACGGCAGCTAGAAGCAGAGATGCTGCAATCACAGACTGGGAGGTACAGAGCAGGCAGTGGCCTCCAGCTGCCAGTACTGAACCTCAGTGAAAGGGTTGGGGGGAGAGGGACGGAATAAGTACTCCTGGGGAATTGCCATTTTTAATTCTTGCTGGGACAGATGAAAGGACCCAGAGGGTCCCCTACCTCCAGACAGGGCCTGCCTCAGCAGAAGCCCTCATCAAACACAGCTCCTTAGGGATCACAGCCAAGTCCCAGTCCCTGTGGACAGGGAAGGAGGCTGCTCAGAAGCCAGTAACACCCTGGAAAACCCTATTAGCTGGAGGAAGCTGAAACAGCAAGGCTGCATGAAGGGCCTGGGTTAATTCAGGCTGACAGCCTTCCCTCGGAATCACCCACTGGGGCTCTGCCCTCCCAGCTCCATCCCAGAGAATAAATCACACTGTCAGGTCTAATTTGGGACTTGGATGATGGGCTGAGCAGAGCATCCATGCGTTCTGGCCACAGAGGTCAAGGGCAGCCTAAGCTCCTGAGGCTACTGCTGAAAGGCCCAAGATGGGGTGGGGAACCTTCTGGATCCTTGAGTGTGGCCTTTTGACAGACTCCAAATTTTACAGAACAAATCCTTTCAATGAAGGGATTTGTTCTGTGAAGTTTGGATTTGGTTAAAGGGCTGCACTTTGGGATCTAGAGGGCTACATGTGGCCCCAAGGCCACAGGTTCCCCCCTTTCCATGAAATTCCTGGCCTAGGCCTCAGCTGTATGAGTCCTGCCTGATCCCTAAACCCAGTCCTGCTGCATCCTATACCAGCTCAGGCTGGGCACAGGGTAAACCCTCTCATGTTTGGTGAGTAAATAATCACAAAAGCAGCAGCTAATGCTTATTATCTTAGATTCTGTGACTAAGCTGCCTAAACTTCAATGGAGTAAGAGCTAATGAACATATAAGCTGACACCACCACCATCATCTCCTCCTTCTCGTCTTATCTGTTATGTGACTACTTTGTGCCAGGCACCGTCCTAGGTACTTGAAATTCATAATCACAAGATTTTATGAAGAAGATTTCAGTGGCAATCACAACGATGACAAAAATAAACTTAAAATAAAGCAGGACTTAATTAGACTGAAAAGCTTCTGCACAGCTAAGGAGACAACAACTAAAGCAAATAGACAACTTTCAGAATGAGAAAAGATATTTGCACATTATAAATCTGACAAAGGATTGATAACCAGAATCTACAGAGTAGTCAAATTAATCAACAGAAAAACAGCAAACAATCCTATCTGTCACTGGGCAAAAGACATGAACAGAACCTTCTCTGAGGAAGACAGAGGAAGGGCTAACAAACATGAAAAAATGCTCATTATCCCTAATCATCAGAGAAATGTAAATCAAAACCACCCTGAGGCTCGGCGCCTGTGGCTCAAGCAGCTAAGGCGCCAGCCACATACACCTAAGGTGGCGGATTCGAATCCCCAGCCCAGGCCCGCCAAACAACAATGATGGCTGCAACCAAAAAAAAATGGCCAGGCGTTGTGGCAGGCGCCTGTAGTCCCAGCTACTTGGGAGGCTGAGGCAGGAGACTCGCTTGAGCCCAGGAGTTGGAGGTTGCTGTGAGTGTGATGCCATGGCACTCTACCCAGGGGGATAGCTTGAGGCTCCGTTCAAAAAAAAAAAAAAAACCACCCTGAGATATCACCTAACCCCAGTGAGAATAGCCCATATTATGAAGTCCCAATGCTGCAGATGCTGGCACGGATGTGGAGAGAAGGGAACACTTTTACACTGTTAGTGGGAGTATAAACTAATACAATCTCTTTGGAAAGAAGTATGGAAAATCCTCAAAGAACTCGAATCAGACCTCCCATCTGATCCTGCAATCCCATTACTAGGGATCTACCCAGAAGAAAAAAAAGTAATTTTATCCTAAGGACATCTGCACTAGATTGTTCATTGCAGCTCAATTTATAATCTCCAAGATGTGGAAACAACTTAAAAGCTCACCAACCCAGGAATGGATTCACAAACTGTGGTATATGTATACCATGGAATACTATTCACCCATAAAAAGACTGGAGACTTTACATCTTTGGTAATAACTTGGATGGCATTGAAGCACATTCTTCCTAGTAAAGTGTCACAAGAATGGAAACACAAGTATCCAATGTACTCAATACTAATATAAAGCCAGTAGATGATCTAATACATGCCCACAGAAGAGAAAAACTCAATGGAATTCAAGTTGCAGGGAGGGGGAAGGAGAGAGGGGAATTTGTGTGCTCCCACTTAATGGGCACAATTTATATGGTACACCATTTATATGGTACACCTCTTGGGTGTGGGGCACAACTACAAGAGCGACTCTACCTAACAAATGCAAATACTATAATCTCATTGTTCGTACCCTCACATTAACCTGAAATTAAAAAAATTCATAATCTCATTTTTAATACTCAAAACAACCTTAAGAGAAAATAGAAGGTCCCAGAGCTAAGCTGCCCACTTAGGGCTAGTCAGTGTCTCAGCTAAGACAAAATCCCAGGTCAGCTGGACTCAGGAGCCCATGCTCTTGGACACCATCTCAGCACACTTTTGATTTTGTCTTCCTTGGGAAGTTTGCACTGAAAGCCTAAGTAATAGTCAAGTGACTCCTCTGGGCTCCCAGAGCCCTGTGGCTTTCCCTATAAGAAGTCTCATCACTCTGGGTTGCTAACCTGTAGAACATTCCCATCATGTTGCATATCCGGGTTAAGCCTACTGCCAGCAGAGGACTAGGAACATGGGATGTGCCCAGCCCATTTTGGGTAGGTGGATGGGTGGATGGATGGATGGATGGAAACCCAATCCAAAGCTTTCATTTTATAAAAGAAGGCAACAGAGATTCTGAGAGTTATAGAGAGAGTTTACCTGAGGAAGGGGGAAGCAGAGAAGAAGGACATATTGCTCCTTGAATCTCTATTCCACCTCTGTGAGGAAGATGAGTCAATTAGGCTTTCTCGCCTAAAGGTCATAAGGTGCCCAGTTGTTAGAATGTTTTGAGTAACCATGATTATAGTCAGCACATATTCCTAAGTAATGGTCATTAATGTTTAATTTTGAGCCACTGTTGTTCTGGCTAGTAAATTATTAAGGTCCCAAGGCTTTCTGCCTGGGGTGGGGTAAGAAGCTTCCTATGCTAGCTCTCCTGAGCTCTCCCATGAGCTGTATGAAGGCAGATGTCCCCATGACTGCTCGCTTGCCTGCTACAAGTTGAATAAAGGGCTTGTCACAGTGACCTCCTGCTCCTTGATTCTTTCTCAGTTTGTCCCAATCCAGTGTGAACTTTTATGGCCTCCATTGGCACTATACCTTCCAAAGCCCAAACGCTGCTTCCAGGAGCCCCCTGATCCCCAGGCTGGGCTATACACCACCTGGGTTCTCACAATCCCTGGGCTTCCCTCATCACAGCCCTGACCAGTCTGGACTGTCACCATGGAAGAGCCTGCCTTTTCACTGACAAGGGGTCCTATGAGTACAGGGCCCACCCAGCTCTATGGGGACAGGCACAGAGGAGTCGAATCAACCGGCAGGATTCCAGAGCAAGGCAATAAAGCTGGAAGTCTCATTCTGAGAAGGATAACTAAAAGCACAGGCACAGTTTGTTTGGAAAAGGGGAGGCCAGGTGCAGCTTCCTCAGCCATTTGCAGGCCCTGAAGGCTGCCTGGAAGATGTGTGGCTCACTGCTCACCAGGGTGGGACCAGGGCCAGAGGGAGGCAGTTACACAGAAGTGGGAGTGACTCACAAGAAAAGTTTTTAATGATCACAACTTCCCCAAGCAAAATATGCAGCCCTGTTCTTCCCCTGCTGGAAGAACTGAAGATGAAGCTAGCCAGTGAGCAGCTCAGGGCCCCAACTGCTCTTTGGACCTCTTATGAGGCAACAAAGTGGAGTGGCTAAGAGCAAGGGTGCTGCAGATGGGCTGCAAAGGCTCCCGCCTGGCTCCTCTTCTGATGCCTCAGCTTCCTTGTCATTACTGTGGAGGTATCACAGCAGTGACATCACAGGGTAGTTGTAAGGACTGAATGAGACCAAGCTCACAAAGTGCTTACAGTGGGGCCTGGCACAGTCAGCACCATTACTGTTAATTATTACTGCTTACCGTTCCCTACAGAGCCAGACACTGTTGGCTGCCTAGCCCAACTGATGCTTCCAAATCATTTTTTCTGGCCTCCTCCTCAGGAAAGGTTAAAAAGTTAACTGAAATTTTCCTGCTTCCTTAGAGCTAGGGGAGGATATGCGACACACTTCTGGCCAATGAGATACAAGTGGAATCTTCTAGCGCATTCTGGGAGCACTTAAGCAGTCCAGATTTGAAACACAAATGTCACTGGAGGTGATTCGTCACTTTCTGTTTTGCTTGGAGGGGCAGCAGCAACTATGTGACCACAAGGAAAAAGTCCAAGGGACTCAGGCTCCAGCCGTGACACTAGCCAGCCACAGAGCTAATGTGGGCAGCCAAGCACCTCCAGGTGGGAGAGAAATCAATCAACCCCAAGCTGCTCTGAACTGGATTTTCAGTTCTTGAAGCTACAAGTATTCCAGGTCAGTGCAGCCACCATGACACAAATGGCTCAAGTCACCTGCCCATGGTAACTGTCTGCCAACCTCAGCTCAGACCCATAGTTGGGAACCCCCTATCTAGAGGAAAAAGAGTGGAAAGCTGAGCCGATGTGCTATTTCCCAACCCCAGCTTTGTGTTCTACCCATCCTTTCAGCTGCAGTTACATCCCATCTGAACAGTTATTTACTAAATATTATCTTTAAATTAACTCACTTTTGGGCAGCGCCTGTGGCTCAGTGAGTAGGGCACCGGCCCCATATACCAAGGTGGCGGGTTCAAACCCAGCCCTAGCTAGCTAAAAACAGCAATGACAACTGTAACAAAAAACAGCCAGACATTGTGGCAGGTGCCTGTAGTCCCAGCAGCTCGGGAGGCTGAGGCAAGAAAATTGCATAAGCCCAAGAGTTGGAGGTTGCTGTGAGCTGTGAGCCCACAGCACTCTACCAAGGGCGATATAATGAGACTCTATTTCAACAACAAAAAATACTCACTTTTAAACTTAAAAATATGTACTTTTTTTCAGTAGAACCTCCATAGGTGACCACCTCCTTAAGTTGACCTAATTTTCATTGACCAGACATACACCACATGTATGTGTCAGTGCAGTTGGCCTGGTTCCTTATGTTGAACACCTCTGTATGTGGACCAATTTGTTACAGTTCCCTGGGTAGTCAACTTACTGTGCTTAAAAAGGAATCTACATCACCACTAAAAATGAAATATTGGTATCTTTTGCTAAAAGGAAAGGTAACTTTAAAAAATAACTCTGAAAACAAAATATAGGCTCGGTGCCTGTAGCTCAAGTGGCTAGGGCACCAGCCACATACACCAGAGCTGGTGGGTTCGAATCCAACGAGGGACTGCCAAACAACAATGACAACTACAACCAAAAAATAGCCAGGCGTTGTGGTGGGCACCTGTAGTCCCAGCTACTTGGGAGGCTGAGGCAAGAGAATCGCTTGAGCCCAGGACTTGGAGGTTGCTGTGAGCTGTGAGGCCACAGCGCTCTACCCAGGGTGACAGCTTGAGGCTCTGTTTCAAAAAAAAAAAAAAAGAAAGAAAGAAAGAAAGAAAAAAAAGAAAAGAAAATATAGTCATCAAATGTACCATCAAAAATTACCTGACGTAGCATAATGTGAGTCCAATGGACTAGTAAAAACTCCTCATTTTCCTTTTCTACTGGGGGAAAAATATCAGAAAATCTTTCAATGTGGCATTTCCACAGGGCAACAAGGGTCTACAGCTGAGTAGGGAACATATTTTCTTATTTAGCACAATTCCTAAAATCCTGTTCAGGAGTGAGCTGATTCGACTGTGCTCTCCCAATGGGCTGGGGGAAGAAGTAGGCCAGGCCCCGCATGGTTCCCACCTCTTTTCAGGGCCTCCTCAGGCTTTCCCAGATCACCTTGTCTAAAATTTCCCCTGGTGACTCCCAGTCCCTTCCCTACTTGACTCATCTCTGTATGTTCTACAGTACTTATCCCCATCAACTTAGCCTACATTTGCTTTTTATCTATTTATTGTTTTATTCCCAGTAGAACTGTCAGTTTCCTTAAGGAAAGGATTGTATCTGTTTTATTCATTCCTGAATCCCCAGTGCCTGGAACCTAATAATAGGTACTCAAATGGTATTTGTTGAGTGAAGGAAAAGAAACAAATGAATCAAATGAATGAACTAATGAAACCTCATCTCCTTTCTCTTTCCTTAAGGCTCTGGTTACTGTGTAGGGAAAATGCTGGTCCTGCAATTTGAGGGGTAAGGCTACGAATTCACTTGGGATTTAGGACCTTTTACTACATTCAAAAGGAATGTGATAGGTTAAAACAAATGTTTATGAGTCTATATGATACATATTAACTCAATAAAGAAAGAAATGAGGGGGAAGGGATAGGTCTTTCTTATAGAAGAATTCTAATTAATAAATGTAGAAGGAGTGAGGGACATACAAAAACTACCATTAGGGAAATTCACATGCCACAGTAATAACTGTTGCAGGCAAGAGCCAGCCACCAATGGATGCTAAAATTAGTCAGTGGAAATTTGAGGAAAAGCAGGATATTAGCAAAGCATGTCCCCCAAGATATGTATTAATTACAAAGGAAAAACAGCAATTTCACAGCAGAGAAACCTGGCAGGCACTACCTTAATCCAGTGACCCAGGTGAACACTATCAGGAGAAAAGGCATGGACATCATGGACTCCACATGGTGCCTTGAGGAGGGAATGTCACTTCTGTGGGGTTCTTCCAAATAATGCACAAACTCAACTGAGTCACAAGAAAACATCAGACAAGCCCAAATCGAAACATTCTACAAAATAACAGTGCAGTCCCCTTTCAAAGTGTCAAGGTCATGAAATACAAAGAAAGACGGAGGCATTGTCATAGACTGGAGGAGATTAAGGAGCTATGACAACTGAATGTAGTGTGTGATTCTGCACTGAGTCTTGGAATAGAAAAAGGACAATGGTGGAAACATCGGTGAAATCTGCTCAAAGTCTGTAACTTAGTTAATAATATTGAACCAGTATTAAATTCCCGGTTTTTTTTTTTTTTTTTTCCAGTTTTTGGCTGGGGTTGGGTTTGAACCCACTACCTCCGGCATATGGGGCCAGCGCCCTACTCCTTTGAGCCACAGGCGCCGCCCATGATTTTGATCACTGTGTTAACAGTTTTCAGGACGGCAACATTAGGAGAAGCTGGGGGAGGAGTAGGTATGTGAACTCTCATTTTCACTTTTTTATAACTAATGTTACTCCAAAATAAAAAAGTTAATAAAGAATTGCGCTAACAAGCAGCCTTTGACAGAAGTCTGGCCCTAGACACTGTCCCACAAACAAGCTCCAAGTACTCGGGCAGAGTGGTGCCAGGATGAAGGAATATGAGACCTAATAAACAGATGACAGAGAAGCTCCATCCAGATTCACTCAGTTCCCACACTTTTGACTCACCAGTCTCTACAACTCAGCTAGCTCCACTTCCTGTGTCCAACCTGGACGTCAGAATCTTCTGTTTTTCTACTTCCCGCACTGTTCCAGTCTCTTACTTCTTCCAGAAGCAGACAACATTCCCTCCCAAGAACCCCACCAACAAAGGTTGGGGTCCTCATTTAGAAATGCCTCACTGCACTTTGGAATGACATACAATCTGCAGCCTGCGCCATAGCTTAGAAAACATCCCACGGAAACAAAAGAGGATGTTCATGAGCCAAAAAACCCCAGAAACCTAAATAGAACATGTATAAAACCCATATATTACAGGGAAGTATTTACCGTATGTACATATTTTAACTATGTGTAAATACCCATACTCTATTTTTAACCTACAAAGAAACCAGCACAGTCACACAGCGAGGGGTGGGGCTGTTCTGCACCGTGACGGCAGTTTCACAACTGCACACATTTGTCTGAACTCAAAGAACTCTACACTACAGAGTGGATTTTACTCTATGTGAATTTCAAAAATTGAATTAAAAAGGAATGTATGCTTATGAACAAAGACCAACTGGGCATGGTAGGAAGCACGCTGCAGAAGCACCCACATAGCATGGTTCCTTTTTCTTATACAGCAAACTCAAATAATAAATGTGTCTATAAATAAGAGGAAGGTTCATGTACGGGAAGAGGCCTGGCCAGACATCTACCCAGCGAACGGCAGTAATTACCTCAGAGGTTAGATGTTAGGTTTGTGGGTGGTAGGAGGGATAATGGAGGAAACTTTCATTTTCCCCTCGGTATGCTTGTGTAATTTTTTTAAATAAAAAAAGATGCTTATGTGTATGAGTTGTACATTTAAGTAAACGAACAGCCATGCTTTACTTACCCTCAGTTCCTTCTGGATTCTAGTGCTCCTTGAGGGTCCCAGAAGAGTGGATGGCTATCAATGGCTGTGCATCTACAAAGAGGGAAAAAGAGGTTATACCTTTGGCCAACTTGAGCCTTCGTGCTGCAGAAACATCTGTCATTCACATGCTCACTCTCTCAACAAGTATTCATTAGCACTTGCTATGTGCCTGGCTCTGAGAATAACCCAGGGGCTCTCTAGGAGCTGACGTTCTAGCAGGGGAGGAAGACAGTGAACATATCCTCAATACCAAGTCAGGGTGTGGGGTGGAGCCTGACGGAAGCCATGCAGGTGTGGATGCAGTGACAGGTCTGCCACTTTACACAGAAGGCCCGAGGAGAGGACAGAGACCTAAGTATGAGAGACCACAAACTGTGTGACTATCTGGGAAAGTGCCTTCCTGAGTGGGGAGCCCACGTGGAGCGTCTTAGGCACGGCCAGCAGGCCCATGTGGTTGGCACAGAGTGAGGGTAGGGTTAGTGGAAGAGATGGGGGCAGATGGAGGGCTGCTGTAAAAGGACATTTCCTCAGACAACTATTAACAGAGGAATGACAGAGAAATTAACACCTGTCCTGATTTGGAACTTCATATTAGGCGTTTGTGTTTTTGTACATTTAGTATGGTTGTTTATACTGAAATGAT
Organism: Otolemur garnettii; assembly: GCF_000181295.1. NCBI lineage: Eukaryota > Metazoa > Chordata > Mammalia > Primates > Galagidae > Otolemur > Otolemur garnettii. The sequence continues at coordinate 7,134,598 of NW_003852495.1, read as the reverse complement.
ATTTCATGGATGAACGAATGTGTCCCAGCTGAGGGGGTACTGTTTATACAGTTCACCGGCACATTCCAGAGCCAGCATAGGCCAGGCACTAAGTTGGCTGAGATGTGAGAGGATAGCCTAGAGCCACACCATATGGAATGGCCATTAACTAATGACTCTCCCTCCAGATGTGCCAGCTCTGTCCTAGCAGAAACATGCTGGTTCATTTCACTCTCTCAATCACCCTAAGAAGTAGATACTATTGTTACTCTCATGTTACAGATGAAGAAACTGAGGCACACAGTGGGTTGGAGCTCTGTCGCTGAGGTAGCGCAGTTAGTCAAAAGTATATTAAGCCAGGTGTGACTGCACCCACCTGTAGTCCCAGCTACTCAGGAGGCTGAGGCGGGAACATCCATCAAGCTCAAGAGCTTGAGATCAGCCTGGGCAACACAGCAAGACCCATGTCTATAAAAAGCATTCTACATACGACCAGGATATGAACTCAGCAGCCTGGCTCCTGACCAAATGGCTAGACCATACTGTTAGAACAGTCAACAAAGGGCAGGCTCACTGCCTCTCTGCTCCACTTCCCCTATAATCTAACATCTAAGTGCTACCCAAACGCCAAGGCCAAGCTCAAATGCCAGTTAGCTCCTTCAGGAAGCCTCCTAGGAAAGAAAACTAGCAAGAATGATCCTCCTAACTTCCACCCTTCAAGGGTCCATGGACCCAAGATTAAGAACTCCCAACGTAGATCTGAGAGAGAGTAATGGCAAAGCAGGTTCCAAAAGAAGATAATCAGGGAGTATGGGGCAGATTCAGCTTCATGAACTTAGCATGGGAAAGGTCCTGAGCATTGGCTGTTTTGGACCACCCTGTAGCCACTTCCCTTTCTGGGTCAGCCACCTGAACCTCCCCTTTCCCACTCAGCCCATGGGATCCCTGAAGGAACTGACCCCCTAATGATTTGGATGTGAGTGTGGGACTGGTGACATGATCGAGGCCTAGCCACTAAAGCCACTGTACCATCTTCCCTATTCCTGGCTTCAGAGATGGCCCAGGGTGATCCAGGCACCACAGCCAGGATGATCAGAGCAAGTAAACACTAACCCCAAGATATATACTGGGACTATAGGGGAAAAGAAGGTTTATTTCCCCTGGGGCTGCTAAGCTGATCGGATCTACTCCTAGAGTGCCAGGGGCTGCCTCAAAGCCTTCCCTTTGAATAAAACCTACACAGAGGAATGCAAAGACAGGAACAGGGTCCCAGCAACTTCATGAGGCCCTGGATCCAGCTGTGCCTGAAGCCATTACAAGTAGAATCTCCCAGACCATGTGTTCATGTGTTTCCTTTTGTACTTAAGTAAATTGACCTGAATTTCTATTTGTTAAACAACCAAAAGACACTCAACTAACACAGAAGGGCAGAGATAAAAGCTGTTCCTGATGACTCCCATAGCTCACCACTAGACCCTTTACGGATGTACAAAATAAAATTAGAAACAGTTACTATCCATAGAAACAGCAAATACAGAAAAACATACGCTTTAAAAACACTCAGAAATGGCCTCTTGGACAGTTGCTATCCCTAAGCTGGTGTACGAAGCCCTAACCATTTTGCTTTTCAAGATATGTCACAGGGCAGGGAGGAACCAGAAGCACCCAGAACATTTTCCTTTATTACCAGACTTCCCATTTTAAAAATTCCTAAGATGATCAGAAAGCCCCTGCAATAAAGCTCTTGTAAAATTTTAATAGCTGCCTTTTAAAGAGCAACAGAAATTGCTTTTCTGCCGCCTATTTTCTTCTTTCTTTCTCTAAAGTGATACACATGGCTTTTTTTTTTAAAGACAGTCTTACTCTGTCACCTTGGGTTGAGTGCTATGGCATCATCATAGCTCACAGCAACCTCAAACTCCTAAGCTCAAGAGATCCTCCTGCCTCAGCTTCCCAAGTAGATGGGACTACAGGCACTCACCACAAAACCTGGCTAATTTTTCTATTTTTAGTAGAGACGCGGTCTCGCTCTTGCTCAGGCTGGTCTCAAACTGCTGAGCTCAAGATCCTCCTGCCTCGGCCTCCCAGAGTGCTAGGATTACAGGCGTGAGTCACTGCACCTGGTGTATATGGCTCTTTACAGGCAGATTGGCAGCGATGTGCAGTGGTGCCAAGTCTCTTTAGGCTAGGACCTTACTTACTGCTCACTGGAAGAAGCTGTGAATGTCCATTAGTCTGGGTTCCCTCACACAGCAGAGAGGAAAGTGCCAAAGGCTTGTAGAAATGGCAGCAAAATACAAGGCTAGGAATTCAGCCAGGACCCCAGATAGTCCAGAGCCCCACTTCATACACCTAGGAAGGATGAACTTGGAGTTGCCTCCACAATCCCAGCACACCCATGCCCATGGCCCATCTGCCACCCAGGCTATACTCACAGGCTGGGCATCTCATTTCCCACAGGTTTATACTAAGAAGAGACTCTTGGAAGAGAGAATGAGAGGAAAGGGGATGTGCTGACCTGACTGCCCGCCTGAAAGTTTCCTCCCTAATCCCTTTCCTCCAAGGGATTGGCTCTGAGAGACACATGATCCAACCAGAGCCAATCAGAGCCTGCCCTGGAAATTTTGCTTCAATTACTAGGAGAAAGAAAGAGGTGCAGTGTGAGTCAGCTGAGGGCTTCCTTGTCATCCCAAGGAATGAGGGCAGAGAATAAAGTCAAAGCTGAGAAAGGCAGAGCACAGAAGTGAAGAGGAGTGCATGCCTACACTTGATCTTAGCTAAAAGGCCGGGAAGCCATAGGGGTGAATTCCTGATGAGAATACTGGAGTGGTGACTCGTCAGGCCCAGCTTGGGGATTTTCAGGTCTCCAAGCCATTAACTTACCTTGGCAGTTTAAGCTAGTTTGAGTTGGGGTGATTCTGTCACAACAGAACAGGAAAGGATCTCAGAATTCAGTATAGCACTCCTTCACGTTTAGGTGAACATGACCCTTCTTTTTGTTTGTTTGTTTGTTTGGGGGTTTTTTTTGGGGGGGGGAGGGTCAGAGCCTCAAGCTGTCACCCTCGGTAGAGTGCTGTGACATTACAGCTGACAGCAACCTCCAACTCCTGGCTTAAGTAATTCTCTTGCCTCAGCCTCCCGAGTAGCTGGGACTACAGGCGCCTGCCACAACGCCTGACTATTTTTTGGTTGTAGTTGTTGTTGTTGGCAGGCCCAGGCTGGATTTGAACCCGCCAGCTCTGATGTATGTGGCTGGCACCTTAGCTGCTTTAGCTACAGGCACCTAGCCAACCCTTCTAAAAGCTGACAAAATAAAACTATCCCCTATCTCCCCAGGAAAAAAAATTTTAAAACCAACATAAAATACTGCTTGGATGTCTCAAGGATGTCTCTGAAGCCATCTGCAAGAGGAAATGGGTAAAGAACACTTTGATCTAGTGGACACCCTGTCCACTGGTAGGAAAGGAAACTGGGGTTTGGAATGCTTAAATGACTTGTCTGGGACCCACGGCAAGCTGGGGGGCAGGGCTGACCTCCCCTAAAGCTCCATGAGGTTTCACTTTGCACTCTCCTGAGTACAGTCCTTGGGGAGATTGCAGAGGGTGAAAGGAGGCAGAACTCTGAGGGGAGAAAATTTCAGGCTGGGAGTCTAGATCTCCACACCCCCATTTCACCCACAGCAGCACCACCTGTCTCTGCTTTATAAAATGGGCTTTCAGAGAAGTGCCCGACAAAAGTCCCACAGCTCCATAATCAACATACTGAAAACCAATGTCTTGTATTACATTATGGGTACTTCCAAGTTAATGACTTTGGTTTTGCTCCTCACTGAAAGCCTGTGAAGCAGGCAGGTAACATCACCATGGCTCTGGGTGAGGTGTTTCAGCCAGGGTGCTACTCTCCTGACCCCATGGCCAGTCGGCACGTCTGTGCTTTCCATTCCTGTGCTTCTGCCCCTGAAATTTCTACCCCAGCCCCCGATTTCCACCTCAGCTCATATGGAAAGGATCATCCAGTTACACCACTCCCCCTGACTTAGTCTCCCCCAAGGAAGAAGAGGTGGCTAATCTATGTGGTCAGGGATTGTGACAGCTGCTGGCACCTCCTGGGACCAGGCCTACCAGCCCTTTCTTTCCCTGTGCCCAGAAATGCCAGGAGGTTCTCTTACGTTTCTGTCTCACAGCAGAATACACACCCTGGGTGGTATCCACATAGCCTCTAAGATGGGCTGGCCACATGTACTCTCTCTTTACCAAGTGGTAGTAGAGGACAGGCAGGCCTCTCTTCTCTGTGCCACCAGCTGTGTATGTGGCTGACCTAGGAATTAAGATTTGAGGCAAAGGATAACTAAATGCACTGGGGCTTTCTGCTTTAGGCTGCATTCTCCTTACTGGGCTCCCAGAGCTTCATGTTGGGACATCGGGACTTGCTCACCTACTAATAAAGTGGTTCAATCATCCCTCCTATAGATAATAGACCCATTATACCCATCTCTATCTTGTCTTTGAAATACTGACTTAGGAAAGTGTCTTTTCGTTCCACTGCCTCTACCCTACATCCCAACAAAGAAAAGCTGAGATGTGAAGAAAGGACTTTGCCTTGAGAAAAATCTAGGCCCTCAACAGCCTCTGAGATCATCCTGCAATTAATCATGTTTTCTCTTATGACCTATATTCTATTAATAGCACACACTAACGATTAGTACTGGTTCTTTTATTGATTGATGCAGTCCACAAATATGACTAAGCCTGGGTCACTGACTCTGTGGGGCTCACTTCCTCATTTCCTATTCCTGGTACCCCCAGGCCCACCCTCCCCAGAAGATAAATGTGCTATTACAAGGCTCTGAACACAGAGCTATGAGGACCTTACTGTGCTGGGGGCCCGAGGGTGGGCCTGCCTCCAGCCTAGCCTGAGATGCTCCATGGTAGAACAGCTTGCAGACAGACCCCTGCAGAGAAGCCATTCAGGGAAACAAAATGCCATGTGACCATTTCATGCACAGCAGATTGGCCAAATTGTCAAAGTCTGTTGAAGTTGTGGAGTAAGGGGAATACTCAGTCACCCCAAGTGGGTGTGGAAATTGGCACAGACATTTTTGGAAAGCAATGTGAAATTCCTTATAAAGATAAGGAGACAGTTTCATCTCACCCAGTGACCAGTCCATGGTTCCCTGTTGAGCCCCCAAAACCATATATGGCAAATTCTCATTCTGAGTTCAAGCACAGGTTTTTATTTTGATTTTACTGTAGTTAAGGCACCATTTTTAACCCATCTGACCCTCATAACAACCTGTGTAGTAGGTTTTACTAAGATCCTTATTTTTAATGGATCAGAAGACTGAGGTACAGAGAGGTAATTTACCCACAATCACACAGCCAGGAGGGATTTGAACCCAATGTTGGTGGCTTTACAACCACCAACAACGCAGTTCAGAGCATGGGCTTAGCCTTGAATCCTATCTCTTTCCACATAAGATAAGCAATTCCAGATGGGTGAAAGATGCCAATGCAAAAGGAAAAACAGAAGATAACACAGGAGCATCTCTTTATGGGGGAAAGGTGAAGAGTGCCCATTCAGGGATTCTGGAAAACCGTTTCCATTCTCATCACAAAAAGGGTCAGACTCATCCATACAGTCCCTCGCCCAGTCTAGAATGCAGATCTGGTAACTGGATTTGAGAAGGTCTCTTTTGTCCCCAGAACACCACCCTACCCAGAAGGGTAGAGTGTAGCAGCCACATTGTGGCCACAGGGTGCCCAGAGAGTCAGAGCCCTGTTGACTTACCAGTCTCTCTCCCTCCAGACATTGTCACTGACAGGAATGGGCTTAAGTAACAAAGTTACTTGTGTATTCTGATAGTTGTAGCCAAATATCAAACGCATTCCTAACCGAAACACCTGCTACAGCCTGGCTCCAACAGCCACACGCTGTCCCACCCCTTGGGGAAGAGTCTGGAGAGAACCACTGACATGGACTTAAAGGTGTCTTAAAGTTTCAACTCAGAGAAGAATTTGAGCATGGCTGAACAGAAGCGCGTAGAAAGATGACCTGGGGCCTGAATTAACTTTCAGAGCACCTGAACAAGGAATAGCATTTTTCTCCCTACAAGAAAAGAGCAGCTGGGGTGACTATCATTTTAAAGGCCAAGCCCAGCCTACTGGCACAACTGCATTGTGGTCTCCTGGCCCCAGGCTCATGGGCTGGGGAAATCCTGCATAGCTTGTGGATCCTTTTTCTTCCTGTCACCAGCCATTTGCTGGATGTGCCAACAGTTAAGCTCCTTCCTGCACTGCTATAAAAACAGCTTGTCAATGTGGTTTCAACTACTGGGTGCTTTTCTACAAAGCACTGTCCCGGTCCCAGCTAATCAGATGGAAGACAGAACAGTGGTCAATCTACCAAAATAGGTCAGGCTTTATTTTTTTAATCCTCTTATTCATAATATGTTGAAAGGAAAAAACCCATTAACAATGAGAATGTTTAAGGTTACTTAACCTCTCTGTGCCTCAGTTTCCTCATCTATAAAATGGGGATGATAATGATGTAAGTGTTGTGAGGATTAAGTAAGAAATTACTCCATGAAAAATGTTTAGAACAAGTGAACAAAAGCAGATACAGGCCTTGCCCTTATAAAATGTACAGTCCACAAGAAGGGGCAGAAAATAAACAGGCGAACAGATACACATGTAAGAGTAAGTGGTGAAAGGTACCATGCAGGAAACCTGGGTGAATTCAAGTTCACAAATAAAGAAAAAGGAAAAGGAAGCTACATGAAAAGTGGGGGTAAAAATATCCCAGAAAGTCCATTACCTGAAGAACAGATGAACAAAACATGGTGGCTCCATGCAATGGAAATTCAGCCATAAAAAGGAACAAAACACTAATTCATGTACAACAGGGATGAGCCTTGAAAATATGGTGCTGAGTAAATGGAACCAGTCACAGAAGGCCACATATTATATGGTTTCACTTATCTGAGATGTCCAGAACAAGCCAATCCATAGAGACAGAAAATAGATTAGTGGTTGCCAGGGGCTGAGTTAGGGAAAACTGGAAGGTGACTGATGATGGGTGCAGGGTCATGTTTGTTGGGCTGATGAAAATGTTTGAAAATGTTTTGGAACTAGGCACTGTCGATGGTTACACAACCTGGTGAATACACTAAAAGCCACTGAATTGTGTAACTTACAGTGGTAAGTTTTATAGCATCCAAATTACATCTCAATTAAAAGACATTCAAAGGGGTACCCAGACTGAATTATCAGATTGGTAATAAATTCGTTAATGAAAAAGAGAGAGGCTCGGTGCCCACAGCTCAGTGGTTAGGGCGCCAGCCACAAACACTGAGGCTGGCAGGTTCGAACCCAGCCAGGGCCAGCTAAACAACGATGACGAATGCAACAAAAAATAGCCGGGCATTGGGGCAGGCACCTATAGTGCCAGCTACTTGGGAGGCTGAGGCAAGAGAATCGCTTGAGTCCAAGAGTTTGAGGTTGCTGTGAGCTGTGATGCTATGGCACTCTACCAAGGGCAACATAATGAGGCTCTGTCACCAAAAAAAAAAAAAAAAAAAGAAAGAAAAAGAAAAGAAAAAGAGAGAGAGAAAGAGAGGGAGAGAGAATTCCAAAGATGAAAGCGGATAGAGGAATCTGTTCAAAGAAACTCACAGGGGGTCCCCTGTGGCTAGCTTGCTTTGGCAAGGGAGGGTGTGCCTTCAGATGCAGCTGAGTGGGCAACAGCCAGTCATATGCTTTTTATTCTAAGTATGACAGGAAGCAGGGAATGATGTGCTCTGATTTAAATCTTTGAACGATGCCTCTGGTTGCATCACAGAGATTGTCAGTGTTCAAAGGATGCAGAGAGAAATGGTAGGTGGCTGTTGCTATATCCAAGGAGAGTTGCTGGTGGCTGGACCCTGGGAAGGGCAGCAAAACAGGAAGGAGGCTGATCTATTTCAGATCAGGAACAAGTAGGCCTCACTGAGGACTGGCCATGGGGATGAGGGAGAAAAGGAAGATCTAAGAATGACCTTCATGAGTTCTGAATGGCCTCATGGGTTTTTCCAAAGTAGTTTTCTGACAGATTCAAACTGCATATGACATCAAGAGTGGTTCACCAAATGCCTGTTAAATGAGTTGAATAAATAAACAAAGTGACCGCTCTGTGTTTTTTGGGTTGTTTTTTTTTTTT
>NW_003852495.1:7108094-7126208 GCF_000181295.1 Otolemur garnettii | reverse complement strand
CCGTCATTGTTGTTTGGCGGGTCCGGGCTGGGGATTCGAACCCACCACCTTAGGTGTACGTGGCTGGCGCCTTAGCCAGTTGAGCTATAGGCGCTGAGCCCATTTTTGTACTTTCAATAAAGATGTGAATTCTCATTATCTATCTATATATGTGTGTGTGTTTCTGGTTTAAGCAAACGGTAGTAGATGGTGTCATTCGCCAACATGGAAGAAAAACAGGCACAAATAAGGCCATCAATTATGTTCTGATTAGAATGTGTAGTCATCTAAGAGTGTATCTTTCCCTAAAATAATTTTAATTCCTATGTTAAATACTATTACCCTAAATTATTCAAGTTTAAATTCTGGCAAAAACAGAGCCCTATCTCAAACTGGACATTTGTTACAAACAAGACAGGGCAGGCTTCATGGGGGTGTGAACCAGGCAGCAGCACGTGGCCCTTCACTTGGACTAAAACCCTCAATAATTTCACATTTGGAGCTGGTGCAGAGGCTCACACCTGTAACCCTAGCACTGTGGGAGGCCAAGTGGGGTGGACTGCCTGAGCAAGACCCTGCCTCTACTAAAAATAGAAAAACAAGCCAGGCATTGTAGTAGACACCAGGAGTTTGAGGTTGCTGTGAGCTATGACGCCATGGCACTCTACCCAGGACTACAGAGTGGAACTCTGTCTCCAACTAATAATAATAATAACAAATAATTTTACCTTTGAACTTGCATTTTGTACGTGAAGCCTGAGGATCCACGGAGCATGCATGTGAGCTGAGGAGAGCCATGCTATTTGCATACCTGTTGCTCCTTGCTAGGACACTCGCATACGGCATTCCTGATGCCCCATGAGCCAGACTCCAACTGAGTATAATGGAACTGTATTATCACATTTGCAGCCAACTAAGTGGGGACACTGACAGCCCCAACAGGTCCTTCCATTAGAGCCAGAACTTGCTTCCAATGCAAGAAGGAGGCAATGGTGTTCTGAGAACCACGAAAGGCCAGGGAACCCTAGCATGTACTTTCTTACTAATGACACTTCCCTGAATTAGCCAACCAGGTAACCTGAATGATGACACAGAAGAGAAAGATCGGGACATCCACAGTTTCCTGAGGGGAAACGTAGTCCTCGTTGACTTATTAGTAAGCCAGAGGTAGAATGTGGGTAAAATATGCACATATCGAGATATGAAGTAAAAACAGTTAAATTGGCTTTCTGTAGCATTTTCACTGTTCTGGCAAGAGGGAAAGAAGTGTACATGTATAAGCTTTATTCCTATAAGCTAGAAAATAAAAGATGTGTAAGTTAGTGATTCCACACCAGTAAAATGTCTGATATTTCCATTTATAACTGGCATGGCACAAGACGGAGATGAAAGGTAAAGTTTATGCTACTAACTTAAAATTTTAATTTTTCTTTAGATAGAATGACTTTAAAGAGCACATAAAAATTACTAAGACAAGTTGAGAGAAAGAAAGCCCACAGAAGACACAAAACAGTTTTAGATTTTAGTACCTTTAATGGTACTTTTTTTCTGCCTCTTCAACAAGGGGTCCTGTATTTTCATTTGATGCTGCAAATTACACGGTCAGCCCTGAGCCCAGCAGCAGGCTGGATGAATCAAGGATTCAGGTTCTTTCTATGTCTTCCCTCAGCTGCCCAGAGAGCCAGCTTTATCCCAAGACTGACTCCTCTCCTGGCTATAAGTTAGCTGTTCCTAGTCCAGGAGTGTGTCACTACCCCTCACTGGTCCCCTTGCCCTGCCCATACCTCTGCAACCTCACAGAAGGACATTGCCCTCTGTTTCCCTCTGGGGTCCCACTGCCTGCAAAGAGTCAACCCCTTCTGCTTACCCTACGCAAGATAAAGCCTCCGAGTCAGTAACAACCGGGGCTTCCCTCCTTGGAGGGGTTAGAGGAGTAGATAAGCCAGTGCGAAGTGAGTTCTCACTTCATTTTTTTCTGCCCAATCTGATGTGCAGGAAAGCTCTCGCTTCTGATGAACAACCTCTGGGAATGGAAATGGGAAGACATGCTTCCCCAGACATAGGAAGGAGGAAGGCAATATAGTCAGGAGGAGGGAGGAAGCACTGGGAATAAACATGGTCTCCAGTGGAAGCTGGGAAAAGGCCCAGTTTGATCCTTCCATCTTTCCCTAGAAGAACAACCACTGCAAGTGAAGCCCAGCAGAAGACAAGCTGTGACACAAAGGAGTCGTGAGCCCCATCCACTGACAACCACATGCATCTGAAGGGGCTCCTGACCGTGGCAGAATGCATTGTTATTTTGAAATCAGGATGAGGAAGTAAAGAGAAGGGAAGCACAGTCTCAAAAAGGACAATCCCAGGACACCAGCATCGGGGACCACAGTGCCAAGGGCACCCCCAGAGTCGTCCAATGCAGCAATCCTGTGGGGTTGGGTCCACCCGGAGCCTTCCTTCCAGGCCCACTATCCCCAGCAATATGGCCCACCCTTTTTAAGAATGAAGCCTGAGAAGCACTCTAGGGGTGGCTCTGTGTGGTGGGCGTGGGGAAGACGAGAGCTAAGTTGTTGTGCTGCTTGCCCCTTCAGTCTGAGGTCCTGGCTCAGTGTTTCCCATTGCATTAGTCCCACAGAGTGGCAGGCTTGGTGGCACTGTGTGCCTCACAGCTGGCCACACCATGTGCTTAGTTCATTCAACTGAACAACGGGGAAATAGGTCTGACGTGTCAAGAGTCAGCGAGTGGTGACTTCTCCCCGTGGCACCTGGTGCCCAGGAACACATTGGCCTCTCCTGGGCTGACAAGAGGTCCACATGAGCATTCACAAATGGCGTGGGCTGTCCATCTGCAATGCCCTCCCAGTGGGCCTCTAAAACTGACCAGAAGGTGAAATTCATTTTGACCACAACTGAGGATACTAAGGATACTAGAAAGCCTCCCAGACAGAATGCCTGGATGAGTCGGCCATGTGACACAGAAGAAAATGAAGTAGGATATCCAGTCCCCCAAACAAAATAACAATAATTATGTATTTTCTTCTTTAACTGGGACAAGGTCTTACTCTGTCACCTGGGCTAGAGTACAGTGACATCATTATAGCTCATAGCAACCTCAAACTCCTGGGTTCAAGAGATCCTTCTGCCTCAGCCTCCCAGAGTGCTAGGACTATAGGCATGTGCTACCATGCCCAGCCAACAATGATTATATTTTGCATAAAACAGGATCATGTCATATTTACTTCTCTAAATCTTGCTCTCCCTTAAATACAACACAGAAATGCCTTGAAGTCAACAAACTATCTTTACACCCACCTACTCTTTTAGGTAGCTGATATGCCAATGGTATGGATGTGCCATAATTTATTCAATCATTTCCTGAAAAATGGGCATTCATTTTATTTCCAGGGTTTATTTTTTATTTTGCCACTGCAAATAATGCTGCAATAAATATCCTTTTGTTCTGGGGCAATTCTTTCTGCAAGGCAGATTCTTAGGTGTGGCAGTGCTGGCTTGCAGGTCCAGTGCTGGGCGAAAGACTAGGGAATGTTATTGGGTAATATTAAAGAACGGTTTCCAAGTCAAGGGGCAGAGCTGCACATATAACAAATGCTTATTTTAATATTGAGTCTTTCTGGAAGAGCAAACCTGACATGGCCATTCTCATGGGAGGGGAGTTGGATGGCCACGGGCAAGGGAGGGAGACTTATGTTCACTGTACCCCCTTTTTGCGCCATTTGAATATATTACCTCATACATGTGCTGCCCATTCAAAAAAAAATACAATTTTTTTCAGACTGTCTTCTAAAAAGGGTGCAATGATTCATTCGTCCTCTAGCAATGTGGGAGAGTACTTAGTTGAGCTAAATAATGCCCTATATTTTTGCAACCTCCTTCAAGGTTGTTCATTCCTCCTTTTTTTTTTTCCTTTTTAGACCTCATCTGAGTTAAAATGTGTCAAATTTTACTTTCTTGTAATCCATGATTCTTCCTATTTCACAGCCCTAGGGCAGGCAGAAGGCAGACTCCAAAAGACAGTAATTTTGACAAGTGGCCAGCACCTAACAGCACAAGAGAGAAACCCAGGTCAGGGTCAGAGACAGGTCTTCAGGGACCCAAGGGCTCTGAGAATAGGAACTTGAGGATATGCTGTTGTTTTAAACACACACCAGCTGAGCTAAACTAACTGAGGGGCCAAGTTTCTCAAATGCCCAAAGCCCCTCAGAAAGGGGAAAAGAGGCCTATGGCAGTAGCCACTGCCCCGGGGTCTGGGCCAGAGACAAGAAACAGGAGGAGACAGAGAAAGTGAAAGAATGAAGTTCATACAAATGAGAGTCCTTCTCATTCACTTCCTGCAAGTCTAGTCTTCCTCCAAGGCTGATCCAAAACCAAAGGCCTCGCCAGCTTTCAATCCCCAGGAAAACAAAGCTGACCTAAATGTACAGAGTGAGGCCCTGAGAATGGCAGAAGCTACGTCACCTGCGGCACCTCAGCTCAGACTCTGGACTTACCTGGGGGGATGGGGGCCAGACTTGGCTAGATGAGAAAGTAGCTCTAGGGAAGGTGGAGGATGGGGGAACATAAAAAAATTCCAAACAGGCACCAACTCTACAACATTCAGGTGGTGGATTAAGGTCAGGTGCTGCCACTCCACAGCCCGGTGACTACTCTGTCTTGCACCCCATGCATTCCATGCTCTAGCCTGAGCTGAGCTGGATGCAGGGAGGCTCCCTGTACAGCTGCTATAGGAGGGCCCCCAGCCTTTGCTCCAACAGTTCGCACTACCTGGAATCCCCCTGCCCTAAATCCCTCCAGACCCAGCCCAGCAGGGATGTGTGTACATGTGCATTGGCTAGAGCAACCTCTGTGAGTAGGAAAAACGGGATACAACCTGGGTGTCCATCAGTAGCAATCAGCCCACACATAATACATGGCAGAACCACATAGGTCTCTCCTCCCCTCACCTTCCACTGTAAGTCCATTGGGTCTGTTGCCACGACCTCCGAAATACATCCCAAGTCCATTTCCTTTTCTCCTCCTTCCCAGGCCAACCACCACCATCATCTCCTACCTGGACAACTCCATGAGACCTCCCTCTCTGTTCTCCTCTTGCCTACTTTCCACACACAGCCAGAAGGATCAAATCAAATGGAAAGCACATGACGCTGCTTTCCAACTTAAAGTTCTTCAACATTGCTCAGACCTCATTTTCTCCCCCAGACGCTCCCACCGCACTGGCTGCCTTTCCCCTGCATGTTATTCCTGCTCTAGCTATTCTCAAGGCTGGCTTCCTCCTGCCAGGCAGGTCTCCCTGTGACTCTCCCCTCCTAATAGAGGCCTTTCCTAGCCACCCCAGCTCACGTGGCCCCTATTTTTATTCCTTGTGGAGTACTACTACTGTTATGTTTCTTTATTATCTGTCTTGTGATGAAAACACGAACTCTATGGGTACAGAGTTCTCGTTCTGCTCACAGTGGTATCTCCAGACTCTCAGTGCTGCATCCCAAAAGATGTTCAGAGAGTATCTGCTAAATGAACATTCTCGCAGCTCTTAGAAAAAATAAGATAAGGCGAGGCGCAGTGGTTTATGCCTATATTCCCAGCACTCTGGGTTGCTGAGGTGGGTGGATCGCCTGAGCTCACACAAGTTCAAGACCAGCCAGAGCAAGAGTGAGATGCTGTCTCCACTGAAAATAGAAAAACTAGCCAGGCATGGTGGTGGGCACCTCTCATCCCAGCTACTCAGGAGGCTGAGACAGGGGGATCACTTGAGCCCAAGAGTTTGCAGTTGCTGTGTCTATGACAGCACAGCACTCTACCCAGGGCTACAGAGTGAGTCTGTACCTCAAAAGAGAGAGAAAGAAAGAAAAAGATACTTGATGAATACTCATAACCATCCTTGGAGGGAGGTACTCTTATTATGACCACTAACATTACAGGTGAGGACACTGAGGCTCAGACTCACCTCTGGTCTCCTCTCTCCCAAGGCCACACAGTTGGTAACTGCAGGGCAGGGGCAGTCTGACTCCAGAATGTGTTCTCTTAATAGCTCTACTAGGAGCAATTGCTGCCAGGGTGGGGCAGGGTTTGGAGGAGAGGGCTAAGCAGGGTTACAGACTTCCACGGAGGGTATATTTAACAGAGATTTGACAGGGAGCATCAGAGATAGAGAGATATGGAAACCAATCTCAACAAGAAACAGAAGTTTGATCATCTGTGTGGCAAATGCCATGAGAAATAAACAAGCAGAAGGCTCTCCACCAGTCTTCCTCCAACCCATTAAGGCTTCCTGCTGGCCCGCAGGGCTTTGCAACATGATTAACCATCCACCTCATGGCCTCATAGGAAACCAGACCCTGCCTCGCTGGCCACTGGGAGAATCCCCGAAGCAGATGGGGAAGCAGAGTGGCTCTGTGGCCAGGAGGAAAGCCATCTTGGTGGTCAGCTAGAGCCAGAATCAAATGCCAGCCCTGCAACTTAGCAGCATGTGACATGTGACCCATCACTAGATCTGAGGCCTGAGCCTCCTCACTAGGTAAGTGGCAGGAAGAGTAATATCTACCCTCGATAGGGCTGTTGGGAAGGTTAAATGAGGTAACAGGCATCAAGGGCTTACCAAAGTGCCTGGCCCTGAGGGAACTCTAAAAGATGTTGGCAAAGTTGCCACTGTAAATGAAATACTGAAGAAATAAACGACACTCTCAGCCCTTCGAGTTTGAGGACATCCCTTGGCTAAACTTGACGCTGATAATACAAGCATTAAGGATGCCGCCTACATGATGGGTCCTCCAGAGGACAGCACCCTCTGGAGGGACGACTCTTTCTCTTGCTACCTATTCTCCATGGAGCAGCTACTCAGAACAAGGGTCAGCCAAGCCAAAGAAAGACACGGGTCCCAGCTGGCTGGAGGAATGCACTGTGAGGACACAGGCAGAACAGATCCCACTTGTTCCCATCTCTCTCAAGGTGACTGAAAAGAGAGTTTGGGTAGAAGGAGAATTTTAACAGCATAAAAGGCAGGCTACGGAGGTTTGCTTCTTCCCCAGTCAGAATAGCGGTGGACTCTTCATTTTGTTCCTCATTTCTTAGGGTACGAGCAAGGAGGGAAAGGGCTCTGGGGGTCTGCAGTTCTCATCTGTAACATGAAAATAATATTCACTATTCAGCACATACCTATTAAGCAACTACCACAGGTCAGACACTGGTCTAGAAGCTGGGGATAGAGTAACAAAACAGACACGCTCCCTGCCTTCCTGGAGCTCACATTCTAAGAAGGATGGTCCAAAAAGCAAACAAACATCTAACATCAGATGACGCCAAGTGCTATGCTGAAAAATAAAGCCAGGGACAGAACGTGAAAGGGAAAGCCATTTTAGACAGGTCCTCAGGAAGGCCCTAGGTGGAGTCTCAGCCATTCAAGCAGAGACCTCAATAAAGGAGGAAGGAACTAAATATATACATATGCACATATATAAAATTTTGGATCTGTGTGTGTATATACAGAGTTTCACAAACGTATGGAATTATACGTGTGTAACACATATATATGAAGCCAAGACGACCGTGCCAGCATAGAAACCAGAGGTGATCTAGTTTGACAGTTGAGCGCTGCAGGGCTGACTAGAACTGGCATCTTCACCAAACCTACACTCTCCCTCAATTTTCCAATATGCTTTCCCTGGGAATTATGAATAAAAGGTGTTTCGTTTTCTTTCCATTGTCGTATTTGGCAGCCTACCACAGACAAGAGAAGCCCCTTCTATCAGGACTTTATTCCCGCTTCCTGGCTGCACAAGCCCTCAAGAGTACAGAGAAACCTCACCAACTCATCCCGTGCCCTGAGCGGTCATGTAGAGCTCCTCCCACTTTGCTCTGACAAGTACTGCTGCCATGAGTAACCCTGGCCAAGGGCCACTTCTCACACCTGGAAGCAGGTCTAAAAGAACTTCCCAGAAGTGGCATTGCAGGGGGCAAAGTAAGGGTGTGTGCAAGGGTCACACAGGGAGATGGGGCCCAAACCCCCTACACTTTCCCTGCCACTAGCAATGAGCTAGCTTTCCCAATTCCCCACACCAGTGCCAGCAGTGTGTGCTCAAGCCTTTTGTTTTTGCCTTTCTGAGAGGTGAAAATTATTCTCTCAGCATGATTCCAATTGGCATTTTTCTTATTATACCCAGGCCCCTCCTTTTATGTGCTGTCACAGCATCTCAGTGTCTTGGCTTCCTCCTTTTCATGTATCTAAAAAGTCATTTCCTATGTCTAGTGAGGACGCTGATGGCAGTATAGGGCACATGTCACCTCCCTGAAGAGTAGTCACAGACCAGTATTCAAAAAATCCTCTTATGGCACTTCCTCCCTCCCCTCTCTCTTGCCCGGCAAGTCCTAAAATGTAAAAGGCCCTGACGCCAGACATGCTGCCCAAAGCCTACAAGGTCAAGCACAACTCGGTCCTGTCCACTTCTTACACCTTCTGTCCTCCTCATTCATGACACTCAGATATCTGAGGCTTTCTATTCTTCCAAAAGGCTCTACCTCAGCTTGGGGTCTTTTATATGCTATCCCCAACTTCCACCCTGAAATCACCATGGACATCACTCTTTCCCTAGATTGGCAAACTCCTGATGCTGTCAGTCTCAGTACTACCTCCCCGACTAGTTACAGGACTCTCGGGCACTCAATTCTTTTCCTCTATGATTTAACTGCATGTTTATCTGGTGCTTATATGTTTACTACCCCTCCCACACACACAAGACACACAAGAGACTGAGCTCCATGAGGATGGTGACCAGGCCATCTGGTTCAGGGCTGAATTCTCCATAGCCGGCACAGAGAAACATGGTCAGGGAGTGTCTGTGGACTGATTGACTAACACACATGCAAGTAACAGGAGGTGGCACTGGAGACACACACCATGAACAACACAGACTGGCTGGCTCCCTCCTCCTCAGCTCACGTGCCCCGTGTGTCCTTCTCCCCCGTTCCCGACCTCCCAGCACAGCCCCGACCTCTCTGGGCCATCTTTGCCTGGGGAAAGGTCTACCACCACCATGGACTGGAAGCTTTGAGAGGACAGGTTCTGGGGCTATATTGTTCCCTATTCTGTGCCCAGCATCACCCAGCCTAGGGCCCAACCAGAGCATATGGCCAATAAACATTTACAAGTGAATAAATGGTAAATACCTCCTAAGAGAGGAAATAAACATTAAACAACTCATTCCTAGTTAACCACGTAACCATCCTGGCACTGATCCCATGGAAGAGGGATCTAAGACACTAGCTCACTGTGACAGCATCTAAAAGGAGGGGCTGTGACCAGGGTGGGAGTCAGGAGTCACTTACTGAGGAAAGGACATTTCCACTACTTTTGCAGGAAGAGCAAGAGCTGGCATGTGAAAGGAGATCAGGAAGAAGTTCCTAGCAGAGGGACCCACGTAGGCGCGTGTGATCTCTGGTGGTGGCCTGCTCAACCTTGCACTTAGCAACTATGGGACAGGCCAGCTTGAACTGCAGACATGTGCTCAGAAATGGAGTGTTCCTATGCTCTATCTAGAATTTGAGTCTTTTCTGAATATTTTTTTTCTTTTTGAGATAAGGTCTCACTGTCACCCAGGCTGGAACATAATGGTGCCATCACCACTCAAAGTAGCCTCAAACTCCTGGGTTCCAGTGATCCTCCTGTTGGGATTACGAGTGTAAGCCACCACACTTGGCATCTGTCTAGAATTCTTATGTGTCCTCAGGCTGAGTTCTGACCACACTAATCCAGGAAGTCTGCACAGAACGCTAACATATAACACCCTCAGGGCAGGCCCTTTAGGATGATACTGAAGGACAGATGTAAAAGAGAGGTCATCGTCAGCCCGGCCAGAATAGGGGTAGAGGGAGCATGGACAAGACAGCACTGGAAATAGGGAACAAATGCATTCAAGGGAAGTGGCCAGGTGGCTGGAGGCCAGAGTACAGCAGGACCTACAGGAGGACCTTGGGGCCAGGCAGCAGGCAGGGGCCAGAGCACAGACCACACTGTGTCTGGTGGGTCATGCTGAAGCGCTGACCTTTTCACCGGGGACTGCATCAGGAATCTGGAAAATGCACCAGACACTCATCATTCTGTAGCAGCTTGGGGATAAAATGAGGTTTTAGTGTCACTATCTTCAAGAAGTATGAGCTGGCTCAGCGCCTGTGGCTTGGGTGGCTAAGGCGCCAGCCACATACACCTAAGGTGGTGGGTTCAAATCCAGTCTGGGCTTGCCAAAAACAATGACGGCTGCAACCAAAAAATAGGCAGGCATTGTGGCGGGCACCTGTGGTCCCAGCTACTTGGGAGGCTGAGGCAGGAGACTCGCTTGAGCCCAGGAATTGGAGGTTGCTGTGAGCTGTGATGCCATGGCACTCTACCCATGGGGATAGCTTGAGTCTCTGTCTCAAAAAAAAAAAAAAAGAAGTATGAGCTAACTACTGTCCTTAGGGATCTTTTCTAAATGACTCTCGGTTCAGAGGTTCTATGAACAGGATATGGTAGGTTCCCAGGAGGGGACCGAGGAACGATGACTTCATCCCTGCCTACAGCTGACTGGCCCCAGGAGGGCACTTGATTCAGCATGGCCTGTTATAAGAAGCCCTTCCTCAGCCCTGGTTTGTCCAAAAGGAGACCTCTTCTCTTCCTTAGGTTGCTTTGCACCTGTACTGAGAGAACACCGGTTACCATCCTGCAGCTGGTGCTGCAGGGGTATACAGTTCAGCAGTCTGTGGATGGCCAGGTTTCCCTGCCAGTAAGAGAGACTATGAATATAAGGGAATGAATAAAGCAGACACAGGGGTGAGGAGGGAACAAGTGAGGACGAATCTCCTTAGTGGCAATTATATTCTGGGTGCCACTGTTTGTTGGATGCTTCCCAGCACCAGCCACCGTCCCCTGGCAGGTGGAAGCAACCAGCTTATTAGTGTGATCCCACCCCTCTTAACCCAGTGATCAGCTCGGGAAGTTTGCATGACCTGGGCTAGTCCAATCAGAGGAGCTCTGAAGTTTTGCATTACAGTTTGGGGACAGATAACCTCTTTCTCTCTCAGGACAGGGATGAGGACAGACACTGGCAGCTAGCCTACAATATTCAGGGAAGCTAGGTTTGAGGATGACACGGACATCAGAGGGAAGAGTGAAGGGCAGAAAGAAAGTGGGTCACTGGTAAACAGCCTGAGTTTCTGGACTAACCAGCCCAGACACTCATCCCACTTCTGGGCTTTCCAGTTGAGTGAGCCAATCTTTTCGCTTAGAGTTTATGCCTGTGTGAAATAGTATTTCTGTTACCTGCAACCAAGTAACTGTACACAGTCTTTCCTGAGGATTTACATCAGATCTCTGGGCCACACCTACATCTTCTGCTTAACTTTCTACATTTTGTTTAAACTGTTGCAATACAGAAATTTGGCCAAGGACTTAACTTGCCTGCTACCACAAATTTACCCAATTCTAAAGTAGGGGTAAACAGACCAAGTGTGGTGGTTCACACCCATAATCCTGGCACTCTGGGAAGCTGAGGCAGGTAGATTGTCTGAGCTCAGTAGTTCAAGATCAGCCTGAGCAACAGCAAGACTCTATTAAAAATAGAAAAACTAGCCGGCCATTGTGGCAGGCACCTGTAGTCCCAGCCATTCAGGAGGCTGAGGCAGGAGGATCGCTTGAGCCCAAGAGTTAGAAGTTGCTGTGAGCCAGGCTGATGCCATGTCATTCTACCCAGAGTGACAGAGTGAGACTCTATCTCAAAATAAAATAAAATAAAATGGGGGTAAATATAAACACCTGATTGAGTTGCTAAAGGATTAAAAATGATTTAAAGACTACCTAGCACACTGTCAGCTCTCAACACATTAAAGAAATTAGCCACACCCCTCCCCCATTCTGTTTATACTTCCTTTGTTCAGGTCAACAAAGTCTTGCTTCACAAACAGTCCTAAAGAACAGCTAGCCCAGTTTCTGTCACAAGGGTGGCAAATCTGTCCTCCATGGGGGAGGGGTCCCAATGAAAGATCTGACTACTGCTTGGGGAGCTAAGTGGTGGAGGAAGCCCTCATGAGCTCATTTCTCCATCTAATACAAGCTGTGGTCTAAAGTTTCAAAACACAGGCTGGGGCACGCTGGCATAGTCCCAAAGGAGGACAAAGAAAGAGAGCCTGGATGGAAGAGAAACCACGACATGATAGGTCCCCCAACTGACTGTCGGGAGGAGGCTCCCGGGCTGGATTCCAGCCACATCCGCTCTCTGAGGAGCTACAAGGCAGCAGGAAAAAGGGACCTGCCATGTCTGTATTTACAGCTGGGAATTGGCACTGGCACGGGAAACTCAGAAATAAACTCAGTCATCAGGAAGTGAAAAATGGAAGATGCTTCCATAGCAACGCCCATCTGGAAATCCCTGCCCACAGCTGGAAACGTTCAGAAGCAAGGTTTATCTAGAGATGTACATCAAATTCATTTTTTCCACTTACACCCAGAATACGATACTTAAACTGTACTTCCTTGGGGAATCTCTGTGAATCCCCTGTTCTACAGCTGAAAAAATCTCATTCTTCTTCAGAACAATCAGAACATAGTATATATTCAAGTGGGTGCATGTTTCTTATGTTTTCTCCTTGGCTGTGGGCTCCGTGAGGGAGGGACTGTGTCTCTCCTGCTCCTTGGTGCCTGGCCCAGAACAGGTCTTCAATCAATTTTTACTGAATAAAAATTTTAAGTTAATTGTTCTGATCTTCATTTTATTGTTATTCATAACTAATATATATACAGTAGTGAGCTAAGAGTGCTCCACACCTCATCAGGTGCTTGCTATTGCCACACTATTTTTAAAATAACATTGTGGGCAGCGCCTTTGGCTCAAAGGAGTAGGGTGCTGGCCCCATATACTGGAGGTGGCGGGTCCAAACCCAGCCCCGGCCAAAAAAAAAAAAACCAAAAAAACCAAAGAAACAAAAAAAAACTTTTGTGCATCAAAAACACTATTAGTAGAAGGAAAAGTCTACACATGGAATGAGAGAAAATATTTAAAAATCATATCTCAGATAAGGGGTTAATGCTGAACTCCTACAACTCAACAACAACAAAAAACCCCTAAACAACCCAATTTAAAAATGGACAAAGGACTTCAATAGACATTTCTCCAAAGAAGATGTACCAATGAAAAGAAGCTCAACATTACTAATCATTAGGGGAAGACAAACCAAAGAGATACCACTTTACAACCATTAGGGTGGCTCTTAAAGTAAGCACTGCCAAGGATGTGGAGAAACTGGGACCCTGGCGCATTGCTGGTGTGAATGCAAAATGGTATAGTCACTGAGGAACACCACAGCAGATCTCCAAAAATTAAGCACAGAAGCATGTACAATCCAGCAATCGACCTCTGTGTATATACACAAAAGAAAGCAGGGACTCAGAGAGATATTTGTCCATCTATGTTAACAGCATTATTATTATTCACTATAGCCAAAAGATGGAAGCAACCCAGTGTTCATCAACAGATGACTGAATTCACAAAATGTCATATATCCAGATAATGGAGTATTATCTATTTAAAAGGAAGGAAATTCTGATACTTGCTACAGCATGGATAAACCTTAAAAACATACTAAGTGAAATACGTCAGTCATAAAAGGTCAAATGCTGTTATGATACCACTCAAATGAGACACTCAGAGTAGTCGATTTCACAGTGACGAAGTAGAATGGTGGGTGCCAGGGACTTGGGGTGGGTAAGGTGGAATTACTGTTTAATGGGTATAGAATTTCAGTTTTGCAAGATAAAAAATATTCTGCGGGTAGATGGTGATGATGGTTGGACAACAATGTGAATGTACTTAATGCTTCTGAACCGTACATTTAAAAAATGGTTAAAATGGTAAATACCCTGGTTATATATTTATCAGTAATATAACTGGAAATAATAAAATTAAACCCTTGAATTCTAGGTTACTATTGAGTTGTGCATAGCTTCTCATTTTTTCCAGTTTTCTTGAGGTATAACTGACAAAATGTTTACAGTTAAGGTATATAATTTTTTTTTGATATACATATACCTTGTGAAATGACCACTGTAAAGCCAAAGCTAATTGTAAAGTCAAAAATTTTATCTTATGTGTTATTTTACCACAATAAAAGTTTTTAAATGGCAACTTTCATATTATTTATATTTTACCACAATAAAAAAGTACTAAGGAAAACACAGTTCTATCTCAAGATCAGAACCACAAAAGAACCAGAGTTCTTTCATCTCAGGAGGCAGAATGAATATCTAGAACAAGGTTGGGGCAGGTGGAAGAATGGATGTTGAGGAATCACCTTAGAAAGCAACAACTTTCAGAGTAGAAATTTTATAAACCCTAAGTACAGCTCATCAAGGAAAGTTGGGGCATGGACTTCTCTGGATATTCAAACATTAAACAGAGAGCTGGCATTCCAGGGTAATTCTACCCATACTTCTCAGAAGCCATGGTGTATGTGATTTCTTACCTTTTTAACATTTTTCCTTTTCATAAAAGCAGTATATGCCTATATGTATATAGAACACTTGGGGGGGGGGATGTACAAAGAAGAATATAAAGTCACCCATAATCTCCCCACCAAAGGATAACTTCTGTAAAGACGTTAGGTCATTTCCTTCTATCCTTTTTCCCCCAGTGTGAGCATCTGTTGCCTGTGATTTCTCAGAGATTTTGTTTGGTTATGTTTTTTGAGATGAAGTCTCACTCTGTGGCATCAGACTAGCTCACAGCAACCTACAGCTCTTGGGCTCAAACGATCCTCTTGCCTCAGCCTCCCGAGTAGCTGGGATGACAGGCACCTGCCATGATGCCTGGCTAGTTTTTCTATTTTTAGTATAGACAAGGTCTCACTCTTGCTCGGGCTGGTCTCCAACTTCTGAGGTCAAGCAATCTACCTGCCTCAGCCTCCCAAAGTGCTAGGATTATAGGCATGAATAACCACATCTGGCCACCTAGGAGATTTTGAATATCAAGTGAAAAATAATAGTTTTAAATGGTGAAATTATGCCTATTACCCCCAACTTCATACTGAAGAGGAGGAGGGAACTTCCCTCTTCCTTTCCTCAAATTTTCGTTTCCATCTGAACTACTAATATAGACCAAGAGTTCTTAATCCTAATTGGGCATGACAGTAGGATACAATAATAATTGGTACAGCCAGTATTGATTAAGCAATTCCTACAGAAGATGAAATTTTAAACACTATATAAGAAGTATCGCACCTGTAGTCCCAGCTACTTGGGAGGCTGAGGCAAGAGAATCGCTTAAGCCCAAGAGTTGGAGATTGCTGTGACCCCGTGTAACTCTACCAAGCACGACATAGAGAGACTCTGTCTCCAAAAAAAAGAAGAATCTAATTTAACCCAGGCAACCCTACATGGGAGGTAAGATCATCATTTTGCAGATGAGGAAACTGAGGTAGGGAGAGGTCAAGCAACTTTCCCAGTTCACATGGCTTTTTTTTTTTAAAGGCAGTGAATTTAAAACACACTCAGGTCACATGACTCTTAAGTGGTGGTGCTGGGTGGGATCAGGACAGCTAGCCCTCTTTCCCCTGGTCCACACTGCTCAAAACTGGGGCAATAATGATCCCAACTATGATCTTTATTCAGGACAGATCTGTGTCTCTATTCCCCAGGTTTGTCATGATTATTCATACTTCTCTCCAGACTTATTCTGTTTCCTAAAGGAAATGAGAAATCGCTGGAATTCAGCAACAGTGAGACAGCCGGAAACTACAGCTGACCACAAGCACACATGGGTCTCCTGCTGGGCTGCCCAAGAAACATTCTTAAACGATGACCCTTCTAGAGCAACCAAGGGTCAGTTCCTGGGTGGATCACCTTCCACTGACAGAGATCCACCCAGCACCAGATGGGCGGTGAAACCCCTCCCTAACTTCCACAGGGCAGTGGAACCAAGAACTCACAGTCCACTACCTTCTCACATGTGAAACCAGAGAAAAGGCTGGGGCCAGTTGCCAGTTTAACAAGGATGGGCAAGAACTAACTGTGTGTATGTGTGTGTTCAAAGGATTACTGGGACTGTAGTTAGTATTTAGTCACTGTCAAGAATCAGTAAGTTATGTTTTTACCATTATCACACAGATCCTTGGAGAAAAGCAGCTTGAGTCTCCCTCCATCTCAGGGTAAAACCAGGCCAAGGGAGAGGAATCCCAGGAATTAATTAGGAAGGAGTTTGGTCTCACCTCCAGAGCTGGAGACAAATGAGAAACTGCTCACTGTCCCTCCAGTTGTTGAGCTAAAAGGGTCTCCCCACAAAGGGGACCATGGAGAAAACTGGGGGAGCAGAGGGCTACAAGGCAATCATTTACTCGCCACCCCCCGGCTCAGATCCTGTGTATAGCAGGATCTTAGGAGCTTTTCACCACTGCACAAACTTTAGTCGTACTGCACGTGTGTGCATGCCGGGGAGTGGGCAGGGCTGTATTTTTGTCTTGTTCACATTCTAAAAAAATTAAGGAGAAAGGTATGGTAAACTCGCATATACCCAAACCCACGTTCAACAGTTGTCAAGATTCAGGCACATTAGCTTCATCTATTCCATATTTATTCTTTTCTCCCCATTTTCCTTCTTGGAGTATTTCAAAGTTAACCCAGGACGTCATGTCATTTCAACTTTATGCATTTCAGCTTCCAGCTCTGAAAAATATGGACATTTTACATGTTAGGCTAGTTTCATTACTGATCAAAATTACTACAATTTTTTTCCTAGAAGATAAGACCCCGGACTGACTAAGAAGTAGGAAAATAGGTCATGTCAGCTTTTAGAAATAGAGTAATGCCCTTCTCCTTTCTGGAGGGCCTCTTGGCAATACAATCCAAAAAGGTTTAACAAGCCATGAGCAAATTCTGACTCAGCTGTTCCATTCATGCATTCATCAAAAAAAACATTTACTGATGTCCTCCGTGTGCCTGGCAATGCCGAAAGTACTCTTCTCCCTGATAGAGAGGTAAAAACTGAGGCACAGACAGGTAAAGTCACCTGCCCAAGGTTATACAACTCTTAAATGCCAGGTTTAAATCACAATGCCAGGTCCCAGCAAGATACCATTTGGAGTCTTCTAACTGGGAGACCACTGCTCTAAGTTCCAGAGAATACCTCCTGACTGTACCGGTGAACTCTTACCAAGTGACACTTCCCCAAACCCTAATATGAGGCAGGGACGATTTTTTTAGTCCTACTTTCCAGACAAGGAAACTAAAGTCCAGATGATGAAAGAAGGCATTGATTAAAGGCTGCATATATACTAGTAGACAGAGTATGTTATAACTGAGCATCTCTTTTGCATCCTTCCTACCTCCTGCCAAATACCACCTCATGGATAGGCATGTGTCAAATAGGACTCTTCCCTGGAGCTGGTATAAAAATTACTGAGGAATGACCAGGTGCAATGGCTCGTGTCTGTAATCCTAGCACTCTGGGAGGCCGAGGCGGGTAGATTGTTTGACCTCAGGAGTTTGAGGGCAGCCTAAGCAAAGCGAGGCCCCATCTTGACTAAAAATAGAAAAACTAGCCAAGCAAAGTGGCAGGGGCCTACAGTCCCACCTACTCAGCAGGATGAGGCAAGAGGATCGATTGAGCCCAAGAGTTTGATGTTGCTATGAGCTAGGATGCCATGTTACTCTAGCAAGGGTGACAGTGAGACTCTGTCTCAAAACAAAACAAAAAACTCTGAGGACAGAGGGGTGGGGAGATCAGAGAGATTTGGTCAAAGGACACAAAATTTCAGTTGGACAGGAAGAATAAGCTCAAGAGAGATACTGTCCATCATGGCAACAATAACAATACATATACACTTCAGAACTGCTGAGATTTTATGTGTTCTCAATGGTAAGTATGTGAGGTATTATATACGGCAAATAGCATGACAACCATTCCACAATGCATACTTATATTAAAACGTGGAATGGGCTTGGCGCCTGTGCCTCAAGTGGCTAAGGCGCCAGCCACATATACCTAAGGTGGTGGGTTCGAATCCCCAGCCCGGACCCGCCAAACAACAATGATGGCTACAACCAAAAAATGGCCAGGCGTTGTGGCGGGCGCCTGTAGTCCCAGCTACTTGGGAGGCTGAGGCAGGAGACTC
>NW_003852495.1:7083560-7108002 GCF_000181295.1 Otolemur garnettii | reverse complement strand
AAAAAAAAAAAAAAAAAAAACGTGGAATGCCAAAAATATATATAATTATAACTTACCAATTAAAAATACTGAGGGCTATAAATCCGCTCTTCACTCAGTTGATAAACCAGGAGGATTTGGACTGGATCCAGCCTGCCGGCGCCATGAAAGTCAAGCAGAGAGGGACAGACGGAGCCCCAGTGACACAAGTGAGCCCCCTACTCGGGCTACGTCTAAAGCTTCCCTCCTGAATATTTCTCAGTAACATAAGCCAAATTCACCTTATGGTCCCAAGAACCTCAATTAACGTACCCAGTACACACACACTGTACAAACTCACTGTTATTCATTCTGGGCCCTTTGCCTGGGCCCCACCTCCTCATATCGTTTCCCTATGTGCCTGGAAGAACTCCTACTCACCCTTCAAAGGCCAGCCCAATCACTCTTCTTCTCCATAGCTCTCCCTGGCAGTGCCCCGGAAGAACTTCTCTTTCCTCTGTGTTCCCATAGCCCTTGGTGCTCAGCACCCTGACTGTGGCTGCCTGGGTGTTCCCTGGTGGGCAAGTGGTAATATACAGGGGTATTGTACAGACTACAGGCTCTACAAGAAGAGAGACATGGCTACAAACTCCTGCTCTGCCACTGCAAGCTTGATTAGCTCCTGGCCAAACCATCTTCCTCATCTTTCTAATCCTTGATTTGTCTCATCTGTAGCAGACACTTGGTTATAGCAGCACATGTCTTTACAATAACCAGTACCCACCTGCAACAGACACTTGGTTATTGTAAAGACATGTACTTTCCCAGCCTTCCTTGCAGCTGGGATGGCCACTGGCTCCTTTATGGCCAATGGAACATAAAGCAAGGTCTTCTGGAGAGAGGTACTTTTGGGGAAATATTCCCTTCTCAAAGGAAAAGAAAGGCAGAAATTGCTCACAGCTTGTTAAACCTTTTTCGATTTGTATCGCCAAAAGGCCCTTTCTCTTACCTCTTCCTCTAGCCTGGGGTGCTATGTATAAGGATGTGATCCTGAGGCTGGGGAAGCCATCTCCTGACCATGCAATGATCAACATCAGAACAGATGAGACTCCTGCACACACAGGGCTATGAAACAGGAAGAGAGGAAGTACCTGGTGCTGGAGGGTGAATACCTCTGCACCAGCCAGCTGGTGTCCCCCACACTTGTCTGCAATAACATTGTCTCCAGTGCTCAGCCAAGATGCACCAGGCATCTTGTTCTCCGCAGCTCATTGCATCTTCGCTGACAGAATGCCTCACAGAGTGAGGATTCGCTGGCATCTGGCATGGAAAGCACTTACCATGTTAATGGCACTCACTCAACATTGAGAGATTATTGCCACTATCACAGTTAGCTGCTCAAAGCCGTAACACAGCCTCACACCCCACTGCAGAGAGAGAAGGGGCCAGCAGCAAGCACTTGGGATGTTTCACCAGCTGCCTCACCACCTCTGATCTAGGAAACTACGGTGGCTGTGGGGGCAGTGATCAGATCTTCAGTGGCATTAAATAGCCAAGGAGCAGAGAGACAAAGGGCGCCTGACAGCTCAGCAACCTCCTGAGGGTGCTGCAGCCTTTCCACTGCTGAAAAACCCAAGATTAAACCCCATCCTGACTCCTTTCTCCTAGAACCATGTCTCCACCTGCCAGGGTCTAAAAACACTGACCCTGTTCTTATCATGGCCCCATGCCATCTGTGCCATTACTTACTTGACATTTTTCTTCAACTACACTCTTTTTTATTATTGGCTTAAATACCAACTTTAGCCTCACCCAAGGCAGAAACAGAGTACTAGGTTTGATGTGCTATTCAAATGCTCTTTTTGTTACGCATTGAAATGAAAGTTCAACTATGGAAATGTTTCAGGTGTTTATTTGTACACCACCTGGAATTATCTAGTACAATGATCTGACCTTGGGAAATCTGTCCCTATGACAATACGATATCCTACCTGGTCTGCACACCCACCCAATCCTTCACACACTCTCTTTCACTTACATTCTACAATGCAAAAACTCAAAGGAACATGAATTCTGAACAAGCCCTCCAGAGGCTGAGCTCCCCCTACCTGCTGTGAGGGTTCTGTTCCCTTGGAATGTGTCCGTGATCTATGGATTCTACTCACACACTGCTTTCTGGGAAGGGTTGATAGTAATGGCTGATGTGCAGTGAGGACTTTCTTCACGTCCAGTGATGCTTTAAGGGCTTCATATAGGTTATTTCATGATCCTCACACAGTCCCGTGCAAGGTGGTAGTATCAACCCCACCTTCATGGATGGGGAAACTGAGGGTCAAAGCTAGTTAAGTCACTTGTTCAAGGTCTCATAACTCAGGTAACTCACACCTGACACAGAGGGTAGGAACCTAGGTGACTGACCACAAGGCCCACACTCCAATCCCCTCACTATTCTGCTGCTCCCAGAACAACCAACACTGACCAAGCGAGACCTCTGTGCTGAGTCCCGTGCCTGACACTGACAGTGAACGAGTCTGAGGATCTTGCTCAAGGTCACATGGCCGGGAACACCAAGGTTCCAGGTCTGCTGACTTCCCTGTACTCACTCTGGCCCTGAGCAACCAACCAAGGAGCCAGCATTGAAGGGAACATGGATAGAAACTTCTTTTGTTCCCCTAAGCCAGAAACTTCTTTTGTTCCCCTAAGCCAGGGGTCCTCAAACTTTTTAAACAGGGGGCCAGTTCACTGTCCCTCAGACCATTGGAGGGTCGGACTGCGGGCCCCAGGATGAGTCGGCTGCTAAGCAGCACAGGCAGTGGTGGCAAAAACACCTGGCGGGCTGGATAAATGTCCTAGGCAGGGTGCATGTCGCCTGCGGGCCGTAGTTTGAGGACACCTGCAGTAAGCCCTGGTGTATCTCCATTTCCTGGCTTCCTCACTGCCCTGAGGAGTTACACTCCCAACAGGAGAGAATCCCTGACAAAACCAAATGGAGCCTCATGCTACCATCTCTCGTGTCCAAAGAGGAACTGGCTGGACAAACTGGAGTTTCCTAGACCCAACCCATTCATAACACTATTCTGTGTGAGGTTTCTCCTCACCTGGCTGCTAGGCCTGAGGTCCACATTCTTAACCAAGCCTTATGCTCTTGACAGCGCACACTTATGTGGCTTACCATGAGCGCCGGTCTGTGCTGAGTGCTTCACTAGCATTGGCTCACTGGATGTGCACAGCATCCTTGTAATGCAGAGAATACTATCTTTGTTTTAGGATGAAAAAATGCAGCCACATAGCGACTGAAGCCACTTGCCCAAGGCCATGAAGCTGGAAGTGGTGGTTCCAGAGGCCCTGTTTGTAATCATTTGGTGATACTACCTCATGTGACATGATCTCCCCCACATACTAAGCACTCACTGGATGCCAGGCTCTGGACTAAAGACTTCCCATAAGATGGCTCATGCCCGTAGCTCAGTGGTTAGGGTGCCGGCCACCTATACTGGGGCTGGCGAGTTCAAACCCAGCCTGGGCCTGCTAAACAACAATGACTATAACAAAAAAATAGCTGGGCATTGTGGTGGGCAGCTGTAGTCCCAGCTATTTGGGAGGCTGAGGCAAGAGAATTGCTTAAGCCCAAAGAGTTTGAGGTTGCTGTAAGCTGTGATGCCATGGCACTCTACCGAGAGTGACATAATGACACTGCCTCAAAAAAAAACAAAAAAGGCTTCCCATAAGATGACCTCACTGAATTACCACCCACTCCCCCTAACCCCAGGCTGAACTCCATGAGATAAGTATTTTAAAACTAAAAGTGTGCTGGGAGCAGTGGCTCACATCTATAACCCTAGCACTTTGGGAGGCTGAGTTGAGTTGACTACTTTAGCTCAGGAGTTCTAGACCAGCCTGAGCAAGAGTGAGACCCCACCTCTACTAAAAATAAACTAGACAGACATGATGGCAGGTGCCTATAGTCCCAGCTACTCCGGAGGCTGACGCAAGAGGATCTCTTGAGCCCAAGAGTTTGAAGTTGCTATGAGCTACAACACCATGGCATGCTACCATAAGCAACAGAAACTGTCTAAAAAAAAAAGAAAAAGAAAAGGAAAAGGAAAAATAAAAAAAAAAAAAAGAAAAGCCTGAGAAAGTGCAGTCATCTGCTCATTTGCCCAAGGTCACAGACAGTACAGGAAGGAGCCAGCACACAGTTTCTTACTGTGTAACTCCAAAGCCATTAGCTACAAGGTACCTTACTCCACATGCCCAAACTCCAAACATCCTAAATCTTTACCCTGTTTCCAGCAAGTCCCTAAGTTTCGAGCTCCAGCAAATCAGGGTTGAGGGTCACCTGTGCATCACAGCATCCTCACAGGGCTCCTTAAGTGACAGGAGGACCTCATCAATTCCACAACACAGAAGAGAGCTCAGCAACTGCGCTTCTGGTAGCCACTTCTCTGCACACTCCCTGCACAGTGGTCCTACTGAACCAAGTATGCAAGGAGTCTAGAAACTAGGCCGGGCTTTCCAGGGTGTGGGTGACTGACCAATGACACAGCTCTCTCCCTACCCATGGCCTTTGCTCTGAAGGAACATAGATGTTCTTTGCTGAGTGCCCAGAATTGAAATGTCTGTTCCTTTGCATGTTGGCAAGGCCTTTTTTCTGTCCCTAGACAGATCAGCTGGCTTGTCCCTGTGCAACTATGTGATGCAGGCATCCTCAAACTACGGTCCGCAGGCCACATGCAGCCCACCTTAGGACATTTATGCAGCCCACCGGGTGTTTTTTGCCACTGCTGCCTGTCCTGCTTAGCAGCTGCCTCGTCTCAGGGCCCACAGTCTGGCCTCTGATGGTCTGAGGGACAGTGAACTGGCCCCCTCTTTAAAAAGTTTGAGGATCCCTGGTCTGATGTGTCTGCAGAGCACAGAAGAGCATGGAGGCTGAAGGCAGGTGGCTTGGGTTCAAATTCCAGCTGTGCCACTTACTAGCTTTGGGATACTGGACAAGTTACCTTCCCTCTCTGTGCCTCAATTTCCTTATCTGAAAGAAGGACCTAATAATAGCACCAATGCCATAGGGTTGTTAAAGGGATTAAAAAGCACTTAGAATAAGGCCTAATGCTTATAGCATTTGTTATTATTAGTACTAGTGGCCCAGTTAAACGCACTCACCCCCCTTGAGTGGACAGAGATGTCCACTGGGCCTGAAAGCCTGCACTCACCCACCAGCTACAAGTCAAGGAAAAGCAGCTCTTTTAAAGAACCCCACTGGCCGGCTGGCAGCAAAGGGCATGTTAGCCTAGAGCCTGGGCAGCGTTCTCAGTTTCTGGTGACTAGCTATAAAAGCTGGGATCACAGTCCACTTGTAATTATTTAGCTTTTGTGTGTTTATTCCTCATCTACACCCACAGCCAGAAGACAAGGATGGTGTTCCAGATCTGGAACGAGCCCGAGTTCCATAAAAGTTCACCCGATGATGCTGACTGTCTCATTTGCTGCTTTCCTCCTATACAGCCACAGCAGTGCCCCATACACGAGAAGTCCCCAAACAGATATTTAGGGGACTTCATATGAATTCATTAATATGAATGAATTGACGAATACAGGGTTTGGGATCTGCTTGACAAGAACACTGGCCAGGCTCGGCGCCTGTAGCACAGTGGTTATGGCGCCAGCCACATACACCAAGGGTATCAGGTTCAAACCCAGCTGGGGCCTGCTAAACAACGACAACTGCAACAAAAAATAGCCAGGCATTATGGCAGGTACTTGTAGTCCCAGCTACGTGGGAGGCTGAGGCAAGAGAATTGCTTAAGCCCAAGAGTATGAAGTTGCTGTGAGCTGTGACACCATGGGCCAGGCACAGTGGTTCACACCTATAATCCTAGCACTCTGGGAAGCCAAGGCAGGTGGATTGTTAGAGCTCAGGAGTTCGAGACCAGCCTGAGCAAGAGCAAGAGCAAGACCCCACCTCTTCTAAAAATAGAAAAACTAGCCAGGTGTCATGAGATAAAATAATACTTATCTCATTGAGTTCAGTAGTTGTAATCCCAGCTATTTGGGAGACTGAGGCAAGAGGATCTATTGAGCCCAAGAGTTTGAGGGTGCTGTGAGCTATGACACCACAGCACTCCACTGAGGGCAAAACAGTAAGACTCTTGTCTTAAAAACAAAACAAAACAGACAAAAACACCACCCCACAACTACACTTGCCAGGCCTGAAAACGATGCTTTCATCCTCATCCTCAGGAAGCTGGTGATCCAGTTCACCCAGTCACAGAGGTCAGGATATAGGATGTATAAAATGACTTGGGAACACTTCCAGGGTATTTCACCAACCAGAAGAGGGGAGGGGCAGGAGGACAGAAACAAGAGCTGACACCACTCCAGAATACTGCAGAGGAAAACATCAGAGAAGGTGCCTCCCTGGCTCTGACACATGGAACCCTAAATAAATATGTGGGTTCCGCTCATGCAAACAGACAACCCCAGGCCAAACAAATGGTCAACTGCGGGGCCCACAGGGTTATCTTTCCAAGTAACATCAACAAGCACAGCAGTGAATCCCAAATCCTCTCCTCTCTAAAGGCATTTCTACTGAGTGGGTGGGGACCCAAGACCCAGTCTGGACGTGACACTCCAACAGTGATGTACAGAGTTAAGAATTCATCCTGAGTAGGGAAGCCTAGTGTGCATCCTGGGGCTGACCCTATCCAAAGGGATACCCTGGGCAAGGACTTAATCAAAACCTCACTCCTCACTTGTAAAATGGAGCTCCAGATAGGAGCTGCTCCACAGAGTTAGGAGACTTCGGTGGAAGGACACACGAGGCCAGGCACAAAGAAGTACTTACATAGAAGTTCATTAATTTCCTCAACAAACACAAAGGGAGCACTAAGTGCAGGGCAGGCACTGCTCCAGGAGAAATGGCAGTGAAGATAAGGTCCTGCTCAAGGGACTTACACTCTGTGGAAGGGAGATGGCAAGGGCAAACAAAAGGTTTACCTGAGGGGCAGAAGCCACTGGGAGGGCAACTGCTGAGCACAGACCTGAGTGAAGTGAAGGAACAGCCTGGAGAGGGAGAGAGAAGACAGATGGCCAGTGCAAAGCCCCTGAGAGCAAATGTGTCTGGTGCATTCTAGGAACAATGAAGAAGTCACCAAATGAGGGGACAGGAAGTGGAAGATGAAGCTGAGAGGTGACAGGCAGATCCCAAGGCTGAGTGAGTGAGCCATGAGGATGTCTCTGACTCTTCTCCCGAGTGGGATGGAGGCATGGAACACTCTGAACAGAGCTGACTGGGGTGTTCACAGGCTCCACCTGGCTGTGGGTGGGGACAGACTCTGAGGGGTGGGAGAGGAATAGGAAGGTGATGACAGGCTGCTGCTCTAGGCAGCAGGAGATGAGGTCAGACAAAACAGCATGGGGGCCTTGAAGGGAGGAGAGGTAAATTTGGGATAATTTCTAAAAGAGATGGTTACCACCAGGTGTAGAACATTTTCTGCTGTTATTAAAAGGGGAACCTTCTGATTTCCACTCTCCTAACACAAACACCCAGCACAAACGCCCTTTCGCCACTGTTTGTGTAGCCTAACCCACCATTTACTGGGCAGTAAAGGCATCAGGACAGTGGTTGTCAAACCATAGTGAGCAGGGGCTGGTATCACCACTGGAGCCCCACCCCAAATTAAAGTGGTTGTGACAGCTGTTGTAGACACTGATACATCACTTGCCCAAGGTCACACAGGTGGTAAGTGGTAAAGCGAGAGCTGATACATGGTCTAGGCTCCTAACTACAGCACTGTTCACTAAGCCCTGTTGCTATACTAACTTCTTTGCCTGGCCTTGGAAACAAAGATGCCCCCAAGCAGCACGCTGTTTGGCCCAACTGTTTTCTAAGACTTTTCCAAAGCAGTAAGTTTTCAGCTGATCTACTCTGGGGAAAGAAAAAGCAGGCTTCAGGCACAGAGCACCACTTTACTTTACCCTAACCTTTGGGACAAAAAGGAGAACCACATTTTTGTTTGGAAAGTCTGAGAGCCCACCCAATGGGGGTGACGGGGCTCTTCCCTTGGCCTCAAATCCCTGGGTTTAGGCCTTGAGAAAGCTGATAAGAATGAGGTAGGGGCAAGGTCTCTGGTCTCACTCACCTCACTTTCTAGATGCCAAAGCCAGTGCCCAACAGCCCTTTTCTCTGAATATTCCCAGGGTACAAGAAAATGAAGGCTTCAAGGGGCAAACTCAGGGACTACCTACCACATTAGTGCTCACCCAACTGAAGCCACGTCAGCCTTCTTCCATTCCTCCAACTAGCCAAGTTCGTTCCTACCTCAGGGCCTTTGCACTTTATGTTCCTTCTGCCACGTACCTTTTATTTTCCTTTTTTTTTTTTTTTTTTTTTGAGATAGAGTCTTACTCTGTGCCCTGGGTAGAGTGCTATGGTGTCATAGCTCACAGCAACCTCAAACTTCGGAGCTCAAGGGATCCTCTTGCCTTGCCCTCCCAAATAGCTAGGATGACAGGCACCCACCACAGCCAGGCTAGTTTTTCTATTTTTAGTAGAGACAGCTCTCACTCTTGCTCAGGCTGGTCTCAAACTCCTGAGCTCAAGCAATCACTCGCCTCGGCCTCCCAAGGTGCTAAGATCACAGGTGTGAGCCACCTCACCTGGCCACCCAGGTACCTTCTTGCCTCAACCCTTTGCATGGCTGGCTCCTTTTCAACCCTCAAGTCTCAGATCAAATGTTGCCTCCTCAGATAGGCTCTTACCACTCACATCACACTGTCCTAGTTTAGTTTATTTTTTTGTTTGTTTTTCAAGACAGTCTCACTATGTCACCCTCGGTAGAGTGCTGTGGCATCACAGTTCACAGAAACCTCAAACTCTTGGGCTTAAGTGAGTTTCTTGCCTTAACCTCTCAAGTAGCAGGCGCCTGCCACAATGCCCAGCTATTTTTTTTTTTGTCATTGTTGTAGTTGTCATTATTGTTTAGCAGGTCCAGGCCGAGTTCGAACCCGCCAGCCCCAGTGCACGTGGCTGGTGCCCTAACCACTGAGCTAGAGGTGCCGAGCCATCCCGGTTTAGTTTCTTAATAGCACTACAAATCACCACTGATAAATAATGCTTATTTTTTGTCTGTCTCCTCTACCAGACCTTGCACTCAGGATGACTAGGACTAGGTCTGTATTGCCTGCTGTGTACTTGGGTCTTAGACCAGTGCTTGGCACAGAGTAAAGACCCTGTAAATATGTATTGAAGGAATACATGAATTTTTATTTCTAGTCAGGTTAATGAAATGACTATTTTCTTCCTGGGGCTCATGACGATTACATGCTCTACTTTGCTATAGAGCTGTCTGCATAAGAGACATCTGTGGAGTACCA
The DNA here is from genome assembly GCF_000181295.1 of Otolemur garnettii. NCBI lineage: Eukaryota > Metazoa > Chordata > Mammalia > Primates > Galagidae > Otolemur > Otolemur garnettii. The sequence continues at coordinate 7,098,672 of NW_003852495.1, read as the reverse complement.
GACCAGCCACATTCCACAGCAACCTAGAGAACAATAGCAACAGCAATTATGATGATAACAGTAACATGGCTAATGGTTAATGCACACTTGCTGTGTGCCAGGACCTGTGCAAAGAGCTTTTCCAGCTCAAAGCTCATAACTAAGTCCATGATGCAGTAACTCATTCTTTCCCTCATTTTGCAGAGATGGATACCAAGACTTGAAGAGGACTTGACCAAGGTCACACTTCAGTAAGGATCAAATCCAGCCATTAACCACTGCCTCGCCCCACCCGGCACAGTTCTTGAGCAGTGCTCCCTGACACTGGGATGAAAGGGCACCTGTGAAAGTGACACATTGTTCTCAGGAGACTCAGCCAGGCTGTGTCTTTCTCCCAGCTTCTCCCACAAAGCATACATAGTTCCTCACAACTCCAAAAATTTCCACTCTAATCCTGTCTGTCTAAAGAAAGCTTTTCTTTCTTTCTTTTTTTTTTTTAAGAAAGAGTCTCACTATGTCGCCCTTGGTAGAGTACTGCGGAATCACAGCTCACAGTAACCTCCAACTCTTGGGCTTAAATGATCTCTTGCTTCCGCCTCCCAAGTAGCTAGAACTAGGCGCCTGCTACAACACCTGGCTATTTTTTTGTGGCAGTTGTCATTGTTGTTTAGTAGGCTTGGGCTGGATTCGTACTCTCCAGCCTCAGTGTATATGGCTGCTACAGGCGGCAAGTCTTTTTTTGTTTTTTTTTGAGACAGCCTCGCTGTATTCCCCAGGCTAGAGTGCAGTGACATCTTCACAGCTCACTGCAACCTCCAACTCCTGAGCTAAAGCAATCCTCCTGCCTCAGTCTCCCAAGTAGCTGGGACTACAGGTGCACCCACCATCATACCAACTGATTTTTCTATTTTTTTGTAGAGAAAGGGTGTCACTCCTGTTCAGGCTGGTCTTGAACTCTTGGACTCAAGCCAGCCTCTCGCAATGGCCTCCCAAAGAGCTAGGTGAATCACCAGATCCAGCCTTAAGCAAGCTTATTGATCAAGGTTAGACTGACAATTCCAAATCAGGGCTGAGCAGACTTTTTTTGCTGAAACCACTTCATCTCCCCTGGAACTGAGATTGTCTCTCCACACACTGGAAGCTAAGACTCAGTTACTTTTCACCGACCATACCACCTAATGGCAACAAATCCTTTATTTATTTATTTATTTATTTATTTATTTATTTATTTATTTATTTTTTGAGACAGAGCCTCAAGCTGTCCTCCTGGGTAGAGTGCCGTGGCATTACAGCTCACAGCAACCTCCAACTCCTGGGCTCAAGTGAGTCTCCTGCCTCCACCTCCCAAGTAGCTAGGACCACAGGCGCCTGCCACAACGCCTGGCTATTTTTTGGTTGCAGCCGTCATTGTTGTTTGGCGGGTCCGGGCTGGGGATTCAAACCTGCCACCTTAGGTGTACATGGCTGGCGCCTTAGCCGGTTTAGCTATAGGCGCCGAGCCTATTTATTTATTTTTAAGACAGAGTCTCCATCCGTCATCCTGGCTAGAGTGCTGTGGTATCACAGCTCACAGCAACCTCAAACTCTTGGGTTTAAGAGATCCTCTTACTTCAGCCTCCTAAGTAGCTGGGACTACAGGTGCCCACCACAACGCCCAGCTAGTTTTCTATTTTTAGTAGAGACAGGGTCTTGCTCCTGCTCAGGCTGGTCTAAAACTCCTGAGCTCAAGCAATCCATTGGCATTGGCCTCTCAGAGTGCTGGGAGTGCATGAGCCACCGCACCCAACCAACAGCAGAAACTCCTGAGCTCAAGCAATCCATTGGCCTTGGCCTCTCAGAGTGCTAAGAGTGCATGAGCCACCGCACCCAGCCAACAGCAGAAACTCTCAAATATGTGCCTGTGTGCCAGACGTTTTAAAATTCCAACTCAGGGCACCTTCACAACCACTCCATAGGGTAGGTTTTATTATTGTCACCACTTCACATATAAGAAAATCGAGGTCCTAAGAGGTAGAGAGCCCCTTGCCCAAGGTCAAGTAAGCAACAGAGCCAGATCTGCACCCCAGCGCATGGCTCCAGGTCTACTTTCAACCACTACCCTCCACTGCCTCTCCCCCAGATTTGGCATCTGCCCAGAAGATATTACAAGTAAGTTCTGTTTAGCTGTTAATTGTGCCACATGAGTCATTTATTTACTCATTCAGACATGTTTTTAAAATCTACTGTGCAGCCAGGATTGGGCTGAGAGAAGTAGTTGTTACAAGGCCCCCACCCTGCAAACATTTCACTTAGGGGGGCTAATGTATGAAAACGCGGGGTTTTTGTTTTTTCTCTTTTTTTTTTTTGGAGACAGAGTCTCTGTCACACTGGGTAGAGTGCTGTGGCATCATGGCTCACAGCAACCTCAAACTCTTGGGCTCAAGCAATCCTCCTGCCTCAGCCTCCTGAGTGGCTGGGACTACAGGCACCTGACACACACCTAGCTAGTTTTTCTATTTTTAGTCAAGATGGGGTCTTGCTCTTGCTTAGCTAGTATTGAACTCTTGGACTCAAGCAATCCACCTGTCTTGGCTTCCCAGAGTGCTGGGATTGTAAGCATGAGCCACCATGCCTGGTTGAAAAAGCATTTTTCACAGAAGAGGCAGAGGAGGCAAAGGCACTATGGTATGTCTGATAGAGAAGCAAGATCCCAGAAAGGCAGTCCTGGGAGGCCATGGAAACCCGTAAAGTGGGTCTTGAATAGCCAGGAGGCATGAAGGGTGGACATCCAATGACCTTGTCTGCCTGACATCCATCCCTTCTTCTGGCTGCCAAAGGTCATAGTGGGAAGGCCCAGGCTGCCCAGTCTGAGCCTCTCCCCTCTAATGTACCCCTTCCACAGCCACTTTCACAAGCGCCATTAATAGCAGCACCATAAACTACCGTACAGCCCCTGGAGGCCAGGGTCTTCTGAAAGGGTCCATTATGGAGGAAGCCCTCAGCAGCACACATGGCTTGCAAAAGGTGCTGAGCCTTGAAGAGCAGGGCTTACAGGCAGGCTGAAGAGGCTGCCCCTCACCAGCTATGTAACCTCTGACAAGTGACTTAGCAGGGCTGGATGGGTCTCCATGTCTGTTATGGGCCCAACACTGTCCTGCTAAGGCTGCAAAGAATTAAAGGAATTAATCTAAGCACCCTGTGATGTCAGCACAGGGTGAGCACTCTGTCAATGACACCTGTTGTTAACTCCAGATCCTGGACAGCACTAGGCACACAGTAGGTACCCCCTGCCCCAGGGGTCCCACCTATCTGAAAAGATAGGGACCCAGTCAGAGGGAAGGATGGCCAGGAAGGCCTCTGGGAGCCAATGAGGTTGTCCACTGGGCAAACAGGCGAGCAGGTAAACAGCCCTGCCCTGAAGAAACCGGTTCTGCAACCTTTCTGTACTGTGCCAGGCCCAATCCCCAGAGCCTGCCTCTCGACTTTGATCCAGATTTAATTGCTTCCCTGATTAGATAGATGTGATCAAGAGGGTTTAGAACAGTGTCCCTCATGAGCTTCTTCCCAGCACTTCAGGTTGGGGTCCAGCTGGCTTGCCACATTTCCATGGGTGAGTTTTTGCAAATTGACCACAACTTTGTAGACTCCCACAAAATGCTGGGAGAGCAGGATGGCTGGACTAGTAACCAGATTCATGTGCTTATGAATATTTACTGTGTACACCTGTGATGACAGTATTTATATTCTGTGAAGGGAGACAATTAGGAAAATTCTTCATTTCCCAGCCATCCTTGAACTTAAAGGTGGACATATTATTACTTTATATGGCAAATGACTCATAATGGGAAGTCTGGTGGGGTTGACTAAATAGATGACATTTGCCCCAGGCAAAGTACCCAGGTACCCAAGTGCTAACTCCACCTTAACCCCTCTGACAGTAAAGAATCTGCTGCTGAGGAAGGGCACTGCTCCCTGAAATGGCAGTGACACTGTCATCAATGGCACTGAGTCCCCTGAGTCTGCTTACTGCACAGTGGGCCCGCAGATGGAAAGCAGAGGATATGAAGTAATAGGATTAATAACCGTGGCATCCATTCATGTCATCTCATGTTGTGCACTGTTTTAAGAGCATTAGAAATGTTATTAATAACACGTTTCGTCCTCAGTACAGGACCAAGAAGCAGATATCATCCTCTTCATTTAGAGATGACAAAAGTCAAATACAGAGAGGTTAAGTAACTTGCTCAAAACAGACAGTAAATGGCAGAGCACCCCAGGTGATCAAGCTCCTTAATCAAACTCTTACTCATGAGCTACACTGACCAGTATAAGCCCAAGCCAGCCCTGTCAAAAGAACCAACGTCATCACTGTCAATCTTTTCTTTTAATTTCAGATTAATATGAGAGTACAGACGATCAGTTTACAATGTTTGAATCTGTTGGGTGAGGTCCCCGCTGTATTTGTGTCCCACCCCTGGAAGGTGTGCCCTATACCCTTACATTGTGCCCATCGGGGGGAAGCACACTGATTCCCCTCCCTTCTCCCCCTTCCTTCTTTCCCTCTTCCTCATCCCCCTCCCCTCAAGTTGAAGTGAATTGAGTTTTTCTCTTACATGGACTTGTATTAGATCGTCTACTGGTTTCATATTAGTATTGAGTACATTGGATATTTGCTTCTCCATTCTTGTGATACTTTACTAAGAAGAATGTATTTCAACTCCATCCAGGTAAATACAAAAGATATAAGGACTCCATCTTTTTTTTTTTTTTTTTGTGAGACAGAGCCTCAAGCTGTCCCCCTGGGTAGAGTGCCGTGGCATTACAGCTCACAGCAACCTCCAACTCCTGGGCTCAAGCGAGTCTCCTGCCTCTGCCTCCCAAGTAGCTGGGACCACAGGCGCCCGCCACAACGCCCGGCTATTTTTTGGTTGCAGCCGTCATTGTTGTTTGGCGGGTCGGGCTGGGGATTCGAACCCGCCACCTTAGGTGTACGTGGCTGGCGCCTTAGCCGGTTGAGCTATAGGCACCGAGCCAGGACTCCATCTTTTTATTGCTGAATAGTATTCCATGGTAGACATATACCACAGTTTATTAATCCATTCCTGGATTCGTGGGCATTTACATTGTTTCCACATCTTAGTGATCATAAATTGAGCTATGATAAACAATCTAGTGCAAATGTCCTTACAATAAAATTATTTTTTTTTCTTCTGGATAGATGCCTAGTAGTGGGATTGCGGGATCTGACTATCACATCTTGAGCATAAACTATGTGGCCAACTTGGAACTGAGCACAGAGTGTAAATGACTCTCCAAACAAGCCCTGTGGTCAGTACTGTGACTATGTCTGTTGAGAAGATGAAAGGTAATAGGACTTGGCCAGTGAAGAATGCCTAGAAAAGACCACAAGAGGCAGGAGGTACAGGCCTGTAAACCTCTAGAAACCAGGTCACACATCTTGGGAACACCTCACAGGTAATGACATTCTTTCATTACCAACCAGTCAGTAACACACTCTCAAGGACATTCTTGGCTTCTCCCTGGTCATATGTGATGAAGGCCATATACCTGGCCACAGAGAAAAACAGAGCTTGGAAGGAAACAGAGCAGAACTGCATACCCAAGTGCTCCTAGAATTAAGGCCATGGTCCTTTCCTTTTCTAGTGTGCTTTTTTTTTTTTTTTTAATTTAAAGAGACGGGGTCTTGCTCTGTTGCCCAGACTGACAGGCAGTGGCACTAGCACAGCTCACTGCAACCTCAGACTCCAACACTCACACAATCCTGCCACTTCCGCCTCCTAAGCAGCTGGGTCTAAAAGCATGCACCACCACACCTGAATAATTTTTAAAAAATTTTTTTTATAGATACAGGGTCTCACCATGTATGTATGCCTGGGTTGGAGTGCAGTGGCACAATCATAGCTCACAACTCACTGAATCCTTGAACTCCTGGGCTCAAGCAATCCTCCCAACTTCAGCCTCCCAAGTGTCTGGGACTATAGACATGTACCACCATACCTGGTTAATCTTTTCTCCCCTCTTTTAAAGACAGGATCCTGCTCTATTTCCCAGGCTGGTCTTGAACTCTTGGCCTGCCTTAAGTGATCCCCCTATGTTGGCCTCCTAAGCAGCCATGGTCCCTCCCTTGACCATCAAGCCCTTGATGGACCCTTCAGTCCTTAACTGGCTTCTCCTCCCTTGCTTTAGCCTCACGGGCCTTCCCTTGGCTTTGGCAGGAGCCACACTTCTCCACACCTTGATGCATGCTGTTCCCTCTGCCTACAATGCTCTTCCTCATGTTTCCCCCACCCCAACGGACACCCTTCTCATTGCTTTATTAACTCCTATCCGTCCTTCAGTTTTAGCCAGAAGACAATGAAAAGATCTCCAGACTGACCTGCTAAGTAAAAAAGCAAAGTGGGAAACGGGCTACCCTTTGTATAAGAGAAGAGGGGATGATAAAGATAAATATTCATATTTGCTCATATTTACATAATGAAACCTCAACAGAATACCCAAGAAAAAATAGAAATAATTACTTAAGGGGTAGAGGAACAGGTAGGCAGGGCGGGGGCAGAAGAGAGCAACCTCTCACATGGATACACATGCACACAAAGAGAATGCAGGACAGAAGCATATCAATCCATGATCTATGCATTTTTTGTGACACAAATAAAAACAAAGCAGGAATGATGGGGCAAAGATCAGAGGAGGCCTATGAGAACAGACTTGATTACATCCAGCTGTGGGACTGCCTGATAAGGCCTCACTCCCCCAGTGGCCTATGGATTCCTGAGGGCAGGCCTGGACCTGCTCTGGCTGCCAGCAGGTGCCTGCCACGCAGCTGGAGGCGGAGAAATGCTTGGAGTGAGTGGAGGCACCAACAGACCCACCTCCAGCCACACACCTGGGCTTGTCCCAGAACTTGCAGGTGGGCTCTGCTCAGGAAGCAGGGCGGGGGAGAGGGATGGACACATTCAGCATGTAAGAAAAGTGCTAAGAGACGTCTCTAACTTATATTGCTGAAGTGTACACTGCAGGGACCAGCAAACTTTTTTTGTAAAGGGTCAAACAGTAAATATTGTAGCTTAAGGAGCCGCACTGTCCTTGTTGTAACTGCTCATGTCTGCCACTGCAGCATGAAGGCAGCCACAGACAATACACAACCGAACAAACAAGGCTGTGTTCCACTAAAACTTTATTTATTGACACTGAAACCTGAAATGAAACCTGAAATGAAATTAATTCTCCATGTCATGATATATTCTTTTGATTTTTTTCAGCCTTTCAAAAATGCAAAACCCATTCTTAGCTCCTGGGCAATACAAAACAGGCAGGGGGCCCTCGGTGCAGTGTGACTACTATCTGCCCATGCTCACCTGTTTACATACAGAGTTTCTGCAAGGAGACACAGGAAAGAGGTCACAGTGGTTACTTTTGTGGAAAGTCTGAGTATGGAAGAGAAATTTATTTTTAAGTATTGTATTAGGTAGAAATTGATTAAAAAAAATATATATATATATAGTTTTAAAGTGAGTGCTAAAGGGAGTAAATAGGCTGTGTGCAGTACAGAGGGAAGAGCCCAAGCTTTGGAGTAAGAGGTCATGACTGGAATCCCAACTCTACTCCTCATTTGCTGTGCACCCAAAAGAGAAGGTATCTTAGCTCTTTGAGCCTCAGCACAGTGGGGATAATATACTGGCCTCCGGGCTATGGTGATGATTCCACAGGTTAATCCTTTTGCCCAGTACCAGGCACCTGGAAAGGGGTGGCTGTTATTATCTTTGTTATTAAGAGTCATTCGTGGGGAAAAGCCCTTCTCCAAAGGAAAGCCCTAAACATAACTGTGGCTATAAAATTTCCCTTGAGAGCCTGCCCAGCCCCACAGCCAGTCATCCAACTGTCCACATAATAGATGCCTTGTGACATGAGGAAGCCCATTTGTATTAGCAACTGCATTCCACAGAGATGCATCCTGGAGCCACGTCTGCACATCCTGTTCAACAGAGAAAGCAGCCAGCTCCCCAACTTTGTGTCTGCCGCCAACTGCCACACTAGGCAGATGGCAGGACTGTGCACTTTTGAGACCATTCAGTCTCCATTTACTAGACACCTACTTTGTGCAAGGACGTGCAGGTAGACAGCCCTCTGAACCTCACCCCGGAGGCTGCAAGTACAAACATGAGTTTCTTTAAATAATTAGCAGATGCTTTGGTTATATATTCCCATAAAGCCCTTACATTTCCTTGTGTGTTTAGTCATTCAACAAATATTTGCTAAGGACCTCCTAAAAACTGGGCACTGTTCTAGGCCCTTGGCGTTAAAAACAGAACCCCCATTTTCCAGCTGTATCCCTTCAGACTATGAGACTATGAGACCTGGGAAGAAGGGACCTTGCAAATCATTGTCCCTTCTCTGTCATCCTTGCTCAGTACAGGCCATGGCATGAAGCAGGGAAGTAACCAACATTTGTTGAGTCAAATTATTGGGCCTGCCTGAAGTCTGTGCCCTAACTTCTGGTGACAGCTTCCTACTTTTCCTGGAGACAGCTAATTCTCCTCCACTTCTCCTTACCTGGGGGGCAGGGGGAATGCCAATGAGACCTGAGCACCTATGTACCGTGTTTCCCCGGAAATAAGACCTACCCAAAAAATAAGCCCTAGCAGGATTTCTATGCATTTGTTAAATATAAGCCCTACCCCGATAATAAGACCTAGTGATGGGCATGGCTATGCAGCATATCTGCATAGCCACACCATGCATTTGGGCATGGAGAGAAGACATCCCTTGAAAATAAGCCCTAGTGTGTCTTCTTGAGAAAAAATAAGACAGTGTCTTATTTTGGGGGAAACATGGTAATCCAAAATGGGTCAGTCACCTCCTCTTGCTCAGGAATTTCAAGCTATTGATTAAAATAATATGGTAATAACAGCAGCAATAAAATAGACCTAACAGCAGCTAGTATTTATCTAGCCACATATTCTGTGTTAGGCACTATTCTAAACATGTCTCAAATATCAACTTATAGAATCCTCATAGCAACCTTCCTGTTCTTTCCTTATTTTTTTTTTTTTTTTGAGACAGAGTCTCATTATGTTGCCCTCAGTAGAGTGTCATGGCGTCACACCTCACAGCAACCTCAAACTCTTGGGCTTGAGTGATTCTCTAGCCTCAGCCTCCCAAGTAGCTGAGAATACAGGCGCCCACCACAACACCCGGCTATTTTTTTTATTTGTCATTGTTGTTTAGCAGGCCGGGCAAGGGCCTTTGAGACAGAGTCTCATTATGTCGCCCTCAGTAGAGTATCATGGCATCACACCTCATAGCAACCTCAAACTCTTGGGCTTGAGCGATTTTCTTGCCTCAGCCTCCCAAGTAGCTGAGAATACAGGCGCCCACCACAACACTGGGCTATTTTTTTGTTTGTCATTGTTGTTTAGCAGGCCCGGGCAAGGTTCAAACCCAGCAGCCCACAGTATATGTGGCCGGCGCCCTAACCACTGAGCTATGGGCACCAAGCAAACCCTCCTGTTCTTATTCCCATCTTACATCTGATAAACTGAGTCACAGAAATGGTGGGATGCTTACAAATAAGTAATGAGGTTGGGGTTCTTGCCCAGGTGGCCAGCAGCAGAGTCTACACCCTTCACTGCTACCCTCCCTTGCCTCCTCCATCCTTGGGAAAGTAGACCCCTAAAAACGTACCCCTAAACATCTACCACAGGACAGCCTAATGCTACTTGACCTGAGCTCCTTTTTAGGGTAACAGGTGGCCTGAGCTGGTTTCTGTTGCTTGCAACACAAGAAGCCTGACTGATAAACCAGGATTACTTACTTAGTTTCACACTTTCTGCCAGACTGGCTGGCACTGCTTCTAAGGTGCAGGGGCACCTCGTAAATATTTTAGAAGCCAGAGTCAGTGGCTGGGGCATTTGGGGGCAGCCTACATCTCCCAAAACAACCATCTTCCACCCTAAGGAGAAATAACCAAAGGGAAAAAAAGGGCAAGAGGAAGAACCAAGGAGATGCATTAAGGGATTGCTCTCCCCATGGGGCTGGTGCTGGTACTTTGGGTGGGACAATCTTTTGTTAATGGACAATTCTATGCATTGCAGGTCACTTAGCATTTTTGGCCTCTAGGTCCTAAACTCTGGTAATGCCTCCCCCCATTCATTATGAGATCAATCCCCATTTCTGAATGCCATTGGGGAGTAGTTGGTATCCAATGGCTGCATCCCTAACCCCCACACCACATCTGGCAACTTCTATTCAAGCACTCACCTAATTTGGATTCTGGCCTTTGACTGAACTCATTTTTATTAGCTATTTTCAGTCCCACAACATACAAATTTTAATTACTTATTAAGCCCACAGAACCCTACCCACATGCCAGAAGCTATTCTAAAGATTCTACATATAGTAACTCATTTAATCCTCATATCCACCAGCAAAATGGGTACTAACACCCATCACTCCCATTTTACAGATGAGGGACATTGAGCCTGGTTAGGCTGTGCTTGCTACTAGGTAGGAAAGCCTTGATTTGAGGTGGTCTCCACCGGACTGTGTTTTCTGCACTCAGCACAGGCCATGGTACAAAGAAGGCAAGTAACCAACATTTATTGGGTCAAATTATTGAGCCACAGTCCAATGTGTAGGGCTTTCCAATTCAGCCCAGAGATGCTACGCACCATTCAGCTCTCTCTATGCTTCAGCCTAGATGGTGCCTCCTAGGAAGCCCTCTTTGCCACCCTCTAATTCCTGACTTAGACACTGGGTTCCTATCTCCTAGCTCTGTGTACATTACAGAATTTATCACAGCTGTAACTGGGGCTTTGAAGTTATTTGAATAACTTGCCTCCCCTCCAGACTGTTGGTTCCATAAGGGCATGGATTTGCTTAATGATGTACCTCTGTCTGGTAGCCCCAATCTGGCACCTGCTAGACACTGTATACATCTGCTGAGAAATAAATGAACTGCTTTTAAAAACTTTATGTTTAAAACTAGGACAGCAAAATACTAACACTTAAAAACGAAGGTGAAGGGCTGGTCTACAATCAAAGGGAATGAAGAGGATTGGCAAGAGCGACTTGGCTGTTTCAATGGTGGTGGTGGTGCTGGAGAAGGGGGATGTACCCTCCTCCCGAGAGAAGATGACACAATCACGTAAACTCAAAAGTCATCATGGATAATAAAGACTTATGAAACAAAGCACAAAGGTAAACACTAACTCCTCTATCCAGCATTTCAAGCCTTCTGCTCCTGCATCTCCCCTTCTACTCTCATGACAGTTAGGTTAATTAAGACCACAGGCCAGAACCAGACCCTCTAGGTTCAAATCCCATCTCTGCCAGGAATAAGTAATAATATGACCATAGACAGGTCAATTAACCCTTGTGCAACCGATACTGCAGGATCCATCTCATATAGCTGTTATAAAATAAACACTGTCGGCTCGGCGCCTATAGCTCAACCAGCTAAGGCGCCAGCCACGTACACCTAAGGTGGCGGGTTCGAATCCCCAGCCTGGACCCGCCAAACAACAATGACGGCTGCAACCAAAAAAATAGCCGGGCGTTGTGGCGGGCGCCTGTGGTCCCAGCTACTTGGGAGGCGGAGGCAAGAGACTCGCTTGAGCCCAGGAGTTGGAGGTTGCTGTGAGCTGTAATGCCACAGCCCTCTACCCAGGGGGACAGCTTGAGGCTCTGTCTCAAAAAAAAAAAAATAAAATAAAATAAACACTGTCAGGCACACAACAAGTGCTCAGTAAAATCTAGCTGTCACCATTATTAAGATCAGCATCATTGCTCTTCAACTCCCCAAACCAAGACAACAGGGAGGTCACTTTGCCCAAGGGCTATACATGCCCTGCTAAGCTGACCGCTCTCTTTACTGTTGATGTTCCTAGGACTCCGAGCCAGCAAATCAGCTCCTCTTCTGCTTTGGGTGACTGAAGGTGGGTTCTGGCACTTAGAACCAAGAGTTGCATATAACAGCACCACCCAGTTATCTGAGAAGCCAACCAGACATCTTAACTTAGCACACTAAAGAGATGCAAAGAGGTTATACCAAATGTTTACTTACCTCATATGAATTTAACTATGACCCCCTTGCCCCTTATTAAAGGACAAATAATTTCAATAGAACAGATGTCCAGCATTCCACTTCACGAGCATTTGCTCTGGTGTGAATGTGATATGGGAGGTGAGCATATGCTATTCCCTCAGGCAGACTCATGATGCTCATGATAAGAGCAGTTTATGATACTGGGTAGCACTCTAATGTTGTAAAAGACACATTTTTTTTGCATCCAACGTGACCCCCCAAAGGCAAATCGACTCTTTTGCAAATGCTTTATCAGAAAGAACAACTTTTTTGAGCCTGGGGGAAAAACTGGCAGCATAGGGTATAATGTACTATAGTAGGGTTGACTTCTTGTCCCCCAATCTCCCATTTGCCCCCCTCTCCTTTAATAATTGAATCCCTACATTTTAGCCAGGCATATCTCCCAGCCTCCCTTGCAGCTAGGTGTGCCCACAGAACTAACTTCAGACCAACAGGACAGTGTAGAAGAGGTTTGTGCAACTTCTAGGTCATAACCCTTTGAAGCATGATACAATTTTGAAGCTCTATTAATTTAAAGGGAGGGGTAGAATTACCTCTTGCTTCTTTATTTTTACTAATCTCTAACTGAAATTCAGCATTTTCTTCAATTATGAATAACACGCAAACTAGTAGTTTTCACAATACCTGAGAATTTGTTACCAATAGAACCCACAGGAATTATCATCATATTACAGTACTTAAAAACATTTAAAATAGCGTTTATGCCCTTTATTACTTGGAAGTTAGGGTAGCTGTTAGACTTACCATTAGATTTTGCCATATTACATCATAATTTATCTTCATATTTTGAAATTTATTTCATATATATCAATGTAAGTGTTTTTGCTCATAATCCTTTATGCTTCCTGAATTTATTTATTTTTTAAGACAAAGTCTGGACTCTCTTGCCCTGCAGGAATGTCATGATGTCATAGATCACAGAAACCTCATACTCTTGGGTTCAAGTGATCCTCTTGCCTCAGCCTCTCGAGTAGCTGGAACTACAGGCACCCACCACCATTTCTGGCTAAGTTTTCTATTTTTAGCAGAGATGGGGTCTGGCTCTTGCTCAGGCTGATCTTGAACTCCTGAGCTCAAGCAATTCTCCCCCCTTGGACTCCCAGAGTGCTGGATTACAGGTGTGGGCTACTATGCCCAGCCTGCTTCATGAATTTAAAAACATGATTATAAGAAATAGATACCAAAGGGTCCCTGGTGCACACATATTATAAACCTCTGCCTTATTCCTCAACAAGTAAAATATAGTTACCAAATGACCCAGAAATTCCAGTCTTAGGTATATATCCAGAGAATTACAAAATCCATTCACATGAAAACCTGTAAACAAGTCAGTCACAGCAGCATTATTCATAATAGCTAAAAAACATTAACAACCCAAAGGTCCACCTCTGATGACTAGATAAACAAAATGTGGCATATTTGTATTATGGAATATTATTCAGCTATAGAAAGGAATGATACATGTAGAACATGGATGAACCTATAAACATTACACTATGGGGAAGGAGGCAGACACAAATAGACACATACAGCACAATTCCATGAGTGCCTGTCCATGAGTGTCCAGGACAGGCAAATCCATGGAGACGGATAGTATACTAGTGGGTGTCAAGCGGTGAGGAGAAGGGGAAATCAGTGGATATGTGTTCAGGGTTTCTTTTTAGGGTGATGAAAATGTTCTACTGTTAGATTGTGATGATGGTTGTGCAACCTTTTGAATATACTAAAGAGCACCAAATGGCACACTTTATCTATCTCAAGAAAAAAAAAAGATTAAAAAGAAAGGGAATGGTATACCCTCTTCGCACAAATCCCCCCCTTCCCATGTGCCAGGATGCACATGTGGCAATGGTGGAGAATCATTTCAGATCACACAGGTGAGTGCATCACCTCAGGGGAATCACAGGATGGCAGGAGCCTGGGTCTGTCTAGTACCGTGGAATGGCCTCATCGGCTCTGGGCCCCTCACTCTCAAACTGTTTTCATAAGAGAGAAATAAGCCACTGCTATTCTCAGACTGTGACAGCAGCCAAACCTAGACCCAACATCTTAATGATAAAGGTGACCTTGACTGTCCAGAATTTTTACTTTACCTGATGACCACCTAAGTGAACTCTTCTATGAGAGGTACTTCCCACCCACTGCACATCCTGAAGTATTCCCACTCCCACCTCCTGCAGGGGAAGAAGGCTCAGCCACCATTGCCATTATGCCAGTTTGGTGACCTCTTCACTCTGCACTGAGAGGATGAACAGATGGCTTCAGTGAGAAGAGAAAACTGTGGCTTTAGAGAGAAGAGAGTGACCTGGAAAATGGCTTCTAGCTGCAGGTTCCTTGACAAATGGCACATATTCAGAAGAGTGCTAGCAGCAGGGGAGAATTCCTTAGAGGTATTTGGATAACCAAGGGTTAAAATGCTTGCCCAGGCCTGTAATTTAGCACTCTGGGAGCCTGTAATCCTAGCACTCTCAGAGGCTGAGGCAGATGGACTGCTTGAACTCAGGAGTTCAAGACCAACCTGAGCCAGAGTGAGACCCCTGTCTCTACTAAAAATAGAAAAACTAGCCAAGTGTGGGGATGGGCACCTGTAGTCCTAGCTACTTGGGAGGCTGGGGCAGAAGTATCATTTGAGCCCGGGAGTTTCAGGTTACCATGAGCTAGGCTGACACCTAGCTCTCTAGGTAACACAGCACTCTACCCTGGGTGACAGAGTGAGACTCTGTCTCAAAAAAAAAAAAAAAAAAAAAAAAAGGCAAAGGGAACATTGCAGGAGCATATGGCACACTTCCTGGGTGATGGAAACAACTACAATTGGGACTTTACCTTACACATGCCAACAAGGTAACTTCACCACATGTACACTCCTATTAATCTGAAATTAAAAGTAAATAAATAAAATGCTTGCCCTGGCCTCCTTAGATACAAGATGACTATGAGGCTAATTAAAAATCTGTGTTTAATCATCATACTCTAGTTAACACAGTGAGGTTTTTTTTTTTTTTTTTTTTGAGACAGAGCCTCAAGCTG
>NW_003852495.1:7049875-7082888 GCF_000181295.1 Otolemur garnettii | reverse complement strand
CCGGGCTGGGGATTCGAACCCGCCACCTTAGGTGTACATGGCTGGCGCCTTAGCTGGTTGAGCTATAGGCGCCGAGCCAATAACCATAATTTTAAATGAATAAACTTTTCCACTTCAACCACATTCATTTTATAAAATCCTTGTGTTTTTTTTTTTTTTTGAGCACCTAGTATGTGCTAGAGATGTGATGCAAAGAGAAAAAAAAACAAAAAAAACAGGCCCAGGCTTGACCTCCTAGGATTTACAGCCCAGTGAGGAAGACAGGCATTAAACATGTGAAGACAAACATAATGTGTAATTAAATATTATGGCAACTACTCTGCCAGGCAAGAATAACAAGGGGCCTAAGTTTAGATTCAGGATAGATCAGGCGGGCCTCTGAGAAGACGTGGCATTTAAGCTGAGATCTAAGGGACGAAAAAGAAAAGGCTAGGAGAAAAGCAATCAGGACAAGGATTTCCAGCACAGGGAAGAGCACATACAAAGGCAAAAAGAAAGTGTGGCTTACTCTGAGAAACTAAATGCAAGACTGGGTCAGGCACAGTGGCTCCCACCTGTAATCTTAGCACTCTGGGAGGCCAAGGTGAGAGGATTGCTTGAGCTCCAGGGCTCGAGACCAGCCTGAGCAAGAGCAAGATCCAGTTTCTACTACAAAGTAGACAGGCATCATGGGACACACCTGTAGTCCCCGCTACTTGGGAGGCCAAGGCCAGAGGATCACTTGAGCCCAGGAGTTTGAGGTTGCAGTGAGCTATGATGGATGACACCACTGCACTCTACCCAGGGCGATAGAACAAGACTGTCTCAAAAAAAAGATTGGCTAGTATGCAGTGAGCAAGGTTGGCAGGGGCTGTATCATGGAGGCTATGGCCATAGCAAGGACTTTTGAAGGTTATTTTAAGTACTAGAGTATATTAGTAGATAACTAACATGTTCCCCACTGGCATTCAATGTTTTTCTCCCCCCTCAAAGCACCCTGTTTTCACTTGCCACCCAGATGACACCCACCTTCTTGCCATGAGATTATCAACAGTCCTCCAGGCCTAACCCATGCCTAACTAAGCCAATCAATGCATCCCACTTCCCTGGTCACTGTGATGGTAATAGCTGGACACAGGACCCAAGTTGGCTGAGTCACTGTTTCAGTACTCTTGCAGAAGTTCCCATAAAAAGGAGTCTCTCTCTCTCTCTTTTCATACTGGACTTGAACCATCAAAATTTAGGCTAGAGTATAACTTATAACTACCTTAGAACTACCAAAAGAACAACCAATTTGAGACTGAAACCAACTGGGAGATCAAGGAGTAAAAACTCCGTATTGGTAATAACATTATTCTAGCTCTGGATCAAGCTTCATCTAAAGCAGATTAACCCTGAACTTTTTATACATTCATCCACTAACTTCTCAATTTCCTTCAGTCAGTCTGGGGTGGGTTTTCTGTTACTTGAGACCCAAAGATCCTGACTGCTAGAAATGGGAAACCACTGAAAAGTTTAAACAATGGGGTATGGGGCTTCAGTTCTTTTTTGGAGAATGGACTAGAGGAGGCAAGAAGAGCAGCAGTGAGCTGGTCAGAACCACAGTAGTTCCAACGAGAGTTCCATCAGACTAATGTCTGATGAGCACTTACTATGTGACAGGAACTGAGCTAAGTGCTTTACTTATATGAGTAACATAACCCTGGCACACAGGTAATATCTTTTGGGGGGTAGAGTGCCATGGCATCATAGCTCACAGCAACCTAAAACTCTTGGGCTCAAGAGATCCTCCTGCCTCAGCCTCCCTAGTAGTGGGGACTACAGGCACCTGCCACAACACCCAGTTTTTTAGTAGACACAGGGTCTTGCTCTTGCTTAAGGCTGGTCTCGAACTGCTGAGCTCAGGCAATCCACCTGCCTCAGCCTTCCAGAGTGCTAGTATTACAAGCGTGAGCCACCATGCCCAGCCACAGGTAATATTATCATTGCTATACTTTCTAAGTTGTGTCCCCCTAAAATTCTTGTGTTAAAGTCCCAATCTTCAGTTCCTCCAGAATATGCTCTCACTTGGAGATAAGACTGTTGCAAATGTAATCAATGAAGTTAAGATGAGGTCTTACTGGAGTAGGGTCGGCCATAATCCAATATGTCTGTTGCCCTTGAAAGAAGGAGAAATTTCTACCCAGACATGCACACAGGAAGAATACCACATGAAGGTGAGGGCAGAGATTAGATGACACAGCAAAAGCCAAGGAAAGCTAACAGTGCCAGCGATCCACCAGAAGCCTGGGGAGAGGCATGGGACAAAGTCTTCATTACAGCTGATGACACCTTCAGCTTTAGACTTCTACCCTCTAAAACTCTGAGACAATATATTTTTGTTGTTTAAGCCATCTAGTTTGTGGCACTTTGTTATGACAACCTTAGCAAGCTAACACTGGGAAGAGGAAACTGAGGTCCAGAGGGTTGTGGTCACCTGTACCTAATTCTCCACCTGGCAGTGGATGTCCTGGGTCTGTCTACCCTGGGAGTCTGTATTCCCAACCACTGTCCCGTTGTTCTGGTCTGTGAGAGCTGCCCTGCCCCCATGCCCTCTATGTGTTCCTGTTCTCCACCTATAGGACTGACATCTGCCTTCCTCTTTCCCCCACTGCTTGTGCAAGTAAGAAGAACAAATGAGAAGAAATGAGTGTGGGCCTCTGCAGGCAACAATGGAGTGGGACAGTCCTGAACAGTGTTCTGAGCAGAAGAAAATACTGGGGAGGAGGGTGGAGGCAGATAAAAATCACCTCCCCGTCCCAGATGGCTGGCAGGACATGATCCAGCCTCTCCCATAACAGACTAGAGAACAGAGCCGGCCCCAGATGGATGATGCAGAGGGAGGTGGGCTACTGGCAGGAGTCATCTAGAAGACATAGGATCAAGATTCTGAGACCCGCCATTCCAAGCTGGTCAAATGACATTTCTCCAGCTTGCATAAGCCTGATAGCTCTCCTCACATTGAGGAAAGAGAACTCTGTCCAAATCTGTCCTTACCATTGAGAGCAAGTTGCTGGAAAGCATCCCTCATTGAGCCTGAGAGGCAGGGAGCACATGTGGCTCCTAGTGGCCCAAGGCCACTGTGGCAAGCTGGGAAAGACACAGCCTGCCAGCTCCCTGCAACGCTGACTCCACGTCCTAAGGAACACTTCTTCAAACAGATCAGTATTTCTGGACCAAGGCTGTAGTGGGCAGCATTAAAATCCAAGTGGAATTAAAAACCAATTAGCACTTATTTCAGAAAAAACAGTAAGCTGTGGATCACACAGCAGGGTAGTGGGGGGATTCTGTCAGTGTCTAGACCAAATGGTACTAACAGAGGGGGTGGAGAACTGAGCCCAACACACACTCAGGGCCGAATGCAAAATGAGGTTTTCAATCCCAGGCTGGTGATTCAAATGCATATGCTTCCCCAAAGTGCCCGGCACAAAGAGCAGAAATGGGGCAGGTGCTTTTGAGGTGGGCAGGAGGTAGCAGTATCCAGATATACCAAAGGCTAGGTCCCTCACATGAGCTTTGGAGAGACCAGGCCTGTAACAGAAGGACTGACAAGGCATTTAATGTCACTCAACACATTTGATGACACTGACATCAAAAAACATTCTGAATACAATTAAAGATTCAGAAATGCAAGAACTGGGGGTGGGGGGTAGGGAGGTGGGTAGAAGACAGTCTGTTGTTCTCTTCCTCAACATTTCATGGCAAAAAGTTATAAAGAAAAAACCACTAGAAATATAAGTAGAACTGACAAACTCATAATCATTGTGGGAAGCAAATCTCATATATTTCATTTCAGGAGAGTAACAGATCAAGCTGACCAAAAATAACGCTAGAATTTGAATGACACAAACTAGCAAGTTGGTTGTAAAAGTTTGTATAAAACTCTCTTCCAGAAAACAGATGAGATTCATTCTCTATAAAATATCTATAGAATATCCATAAAAACTGATTCTATGTTAAGAAAAAAAAATCTCAAATTCCCCAAAAAAGAATTTTGTCTATGACAATACACTGACCCTAATGCAATTTTTTTTAAATTTTTAATTACCGTGGGTACATAGTAGCTGAACATCTTTATAAGGTATGTGTGGTTTTTGATATAGGTACAACATGAATTAATCAAATTAGGTTAGTTGGGGTGTCTGTCACCTCAGGCATTTATCATTTCTTTCTGTTGGGAACATTACAATCCCACTCTTTTTTTTTTTTTAGACAGAGCCTTAAGCTATCTCCCTGGGTAGAGTGCTGTGGCATCACAGCTCACAGCAACCTCCAACTCCTGGGCTCAAGCGAGTCTCCTGCCTCAGCCTCCCAAGTAGCTGGAACTACAGGCGTCCGCCACAACGCCTGGCCATTTTTTGGTTGCAGCCGTCATTGTTGTTTGGCGGGCCCGGGCTGGGGATTCAAACCCACCACCTTAGGTGTATGTGGCTGGCGCCTTGGCCACCTGAGCCACAGGCGCCGAGCCACAATCCCACTCTTTGAGTCATTTTAAGTATGCCCTAACTTATTGTTGACTATAGTCACTTTGTTGTGCTATCAAATACTGTTCATTCTATCTACATTTTTGCATGCATTAACCATCCTCACTTTCTCGCCCCTCCCTTCTACCTTTCACAGCCTCTGGTAACCATCATTCTATTCTCTTTGTCCATGAGATCAACTTTCCCTAATGCATTTAAGTGAGAAATGAACAATAATATTAAAAAAGGGGCTGGGAACAGTGGCTCACTCCGGGAGGCTGAGGCAGGCGGATTGCCTGATCTCAGGAGTTCAAGACCAGCCTGCGCAAAATCAAGACCTCATCTCTACTAAAAAGAGAAAAACTGAGGCAAGAGGATTGGTTGGGCCTGAGTTTGAGGTTGGAGGTTGCTATGAGCTATGACGCCACAGCTCTCTACCCAGGGTGACAGCCTGAGACTCTGTCTCAAAAAAAAAAAAAAAAAAATTAGAAAAGGAGAAAAAGAAGTTTAACTCAATTGTTCTCAACTTTCTCAACTTTGGCTGCCTGTCACAATTACATAAGCAGTTTAATATATGTTGATGCCCAGGCCTCACACCAGAGAGGTTCCTCAAGTCTGCTTGATAATTTTAAGAAATTACTCTTACATGCTTTAGCCATAACCATCATATTGTGGTTTTTTCAAAAAAGAACTTTTAGAACCACATATTGTGAAACACAGCAAAAGGGTACACCTATGATACTTGCTTCAAAATAATGGGCAGAGGAGCAGGCAAAGTCAAAATATAAATGAAACGAGATTGGTCACTGGATAACATATGTTCTACTTCTATATACCTATATTTGTAATTGGTCAGAATAAAAAGTAAAATGTAAAAACAAGCAAACAATAATTTTAAAAGTTTCCCAATGGACTAGAACATGCAGTCAGGATTACATATTTTAAATTTGGAAAGACTTAGGAGAATTTTTTTTTTTTTTTTTTTTTGTAGAGACAGAGTCTCAGCCTGTTGCCCTCAGTAGAGTGCTGTGGCATCACAGCTCACGCAACCTCCAACTCCTGGGCTTAGGCAATTCTCTTGCCTCAGTCTCCCGAGTAGCTGGGACCACAGGTGCCTGCCATAACACCCAACTATTTTTTTGGTGCAATTTGGCCAGGGCTGGGTTTGAATCCACCACCCTTGGTATAGAGGGCCAGTGCCCTACCCACTGAGCCACAGGCGCCACCCAAGACTTCAGAGAATGTTTTAAGTTATAGAGAAAATCTAGAATCAAAACTGCCAACCAGACCTCTGGAATGGGGAAGTGATGAGCTCAGAAAATTCTTTTCCTCACAATCAAGAACAAAACTAGACAAAATTATCAAACACAACCATTTGAGGAGTCTAAAAATCAACCAAATAACCCCCTGAAAAACATTTATTTAAAAAAAACAAACAAAAAAACTGTTGGGCTCAGTGCCTGTAGCACAGTAGTTATAGTACCAGCCACGTACACTGAAGCTGGCAAATTTGAACCCGACCCAGGGCAGCTAAACAACAATGACAACTTCAACAAAAAATAGGCAGGCATTGTGGCGGATGCTTGTAATCCCAGCTACTTGGGAGGCTGAGGCAAGAGAATCACTGATGCCCAAGAGTTTGAGTTTGCTATGAGCTGTGATGTCATAGAACTCTACTAGGGGCGACTTAGTGAGACTCTGTCTCAAAAAAACAAACAAAAAAAACTGTCGAACTTCAAGTAAGAACAGTTGGAGTGTGTAATATGTTAACTGGCAGTTGATTCCATCATAGGAATCAGCTCCAACAGTTTAAGCAAAGTAGACCTCATCATGGAAACTCTGCTGCTGAATGGGGCTGACTTGACTTGGGGCAGGGGAAGGAAAAACTCCACATTGCTCAATGTTGAAAGAGTAGCAATCTTAGTGGCAAACAAATGGGGAAGACTGGGGAAGATGGCTGTCATAACTAGATGGTGACTATGATCTAGTTGAAGTTATCAACAGACATGCAGACTAACCAGAATTTAACGGGGGGATCTAGGGAATAAGACAGCCTTGGTAAACTCCCATGTGTCCCTGCAGGTCTGGAAAAATGTACATACATACAAGGTTGCACCCAAGCTACAGAGACTAGAGAGGACCCTAGCTTATTCACACATCCCTGGCTGAACATGAGGCCTTGAGAGTACGTAAGAGAGACACCCAGATGGTAGGCAGAAAGCAATAGTTGGCGACAACTCATGAACTACTTCAACTTTGAAAATATTCCCTAACTGGCTTGGCGCCTATGGCTCAAGTGACCAAGGCACCAGCCACATATACCTGAGCTGGCGGGTTCAAATCCAGCCCAGGCCTGCCAAACAATGATGGCTGCAACCAAAAAATAGCCGGGCGTTGTGGCGGGCGCCTGTGGTTCCAGCTACTTGGGGGGCTGAGGCAGGAGACTCTCTTGAGCCCAGGAGTTGGAGGTTGCTGTGAGCTGTGATGCCACAGCACTCTACCCAGGGGGATAGCTTGAGGCTGTGTCTCCAAAAAAAATAAAAGAAAGAAAGCAAATATTCCCTAACCCACGCACAGATCAACTGCCAAAACTAGAAGGCTTTTTAGCTCAAGGTGTTTCAGCAAAGCCTCTAATCAAGCATTAGCTGACCACTAAAAAAGAAAGAAGGAAGGAAGGAAGAAGGGCAGGAGGGAGGAGAAAGGAAGGAAAGAACTTATGAGAAAGAAGTTAATTAATAAAGGAGGAAGGAGGGAGAGATATACAGAAACCAAAAGCATAACATTTGGCAGATGTTAATCCAAACATATCCACAATCACATCACATATGAGTGAATGAAATTCACCCTTTAAAAGTATATAATTCAGGCTCAGCGCCCGTAGCACAGACGTTACAGCACCGGCCATATGCACAAAGGCTGGCGGGTTCGAACTTGACCTGGGCCAGCTAAACAACTACGACAACTGCAACAAAAAAACAGCCGGGCATTGTGGATTGTGGCAGGTGCCTGTAGTCCCAGCAACTCAGGAGGCTGATGCAAGAAAATCCCTTAAGCCCAAGAGTTTGAGTTTGCTGTATGGACTGTGACACCACAGCACTCTACCAAGGGTGACATAGTGAGACTCTGTCTCCAAAAAAAAAAAAAAAAAAAGGTGTATAATTCAGTGAATTTTAGTATATTCACAAAGTTGTACAACCATCTTCACAACCTAAGCTTAGAATATTGTCACCAGCCCCAAGATAAATTCTGTACCCCTACCAATCACTTTCTAGTCCCCACTCACAGCATTCCAGTCTCAGGCAAACACTAATCTACTTTCTGTCTCCACAGATTTGCTTACTCTTAACATTTCACATAAATGGACTCATACAACATGGGGTCTTTTGTGTCTGGTTTCTTTTATTCAAGTGTTTTTAAAGTTCATCCCTGTCATAGTATACAAGTACATTAGTACTTCATTCCTTCCTATGGCAGAGTAACATACTATTGTGTATATCTATCATGTTAAATTAGTCCAGAGGTCCTCAAACTTTTTAAACAGGGGGCCAGTTCACCGTCCCTCAGACCGCTGGAGGGCTGGACTGCGGGCCCTGGGACGAGTTGGCTGCTAAACAGGACAGGCAGCAGTGGCAAAAACACCCAATGGGCCAGATAAATGTCCTAGGTGGGCTGCATGTGGCCCGCGGGCCATAGTTTGAGGACACCTGAATTAGTCCATCATGGATTGTGGGTTGTTTTCACTTTTGAGGTATTACAAATAATGCTGCTATGAACATTCATGTACAAATCATTGCATGGACAAACATTAATATTTCTCTTAGGAACCGAATTGCTACGCTGGGCATGGTGGCTCACACCTAAGATCATATGGTCACTCTATGTAACTTTTTGAGGAACTATCAAACTATTTCCCAGAGTGGCTAAGCCATTTTACAATCACACCAGTCATATATGAGGGTTCCAATTTCTCTACATCCTTGCCAACACTTGTTACTGCCCACCTTTTTAAGTTATAGCCTTCCTAGCTGGTTTTGATTAGATTATCTTAATGACTAATGATAGAGCCTATTTTCATGCATTTATAATGCCATTCAAGTATCTTGAGTTATTTCTATAGTGTCAAGTCTTAAGAGTTATCTATACATTCTGTATATAAGTCCTTTATGAGATAGGATTTGCAAATATCTTCTCCCATTCTGTAGGTTGTCTTTTTATATTCTTGATAGCACCTATGTATCACATAAGTTTTTAATTTTAATGAAGTCCAATATATTTTCCTTATATTTCCTTATTTTTCCTCTGTTGTTTATGCTTTTGGTATCATATCTAAGAAACTACTGCCTAGCTAGCCCAAGGTCACAAAGATATGTTATGTTTTTTCTTAACAGTTTTATAGTTTTAGCTCTTGCATTTAGTTCTATGAACCACTTTGGACAATTTTCTTTTCTTTCTTTCTTTTTCTTTTTTTATTTTTTGGATAATTTTCATGTATGGTATGAGGAAAGGGTTCAACTTCATTCTCTTGCATGTAGACATGCAATTGTCCTATCTGTAGTATTTTTGCAACTTCTTATGAGACTAAAATTATTTCAAAATAAAAGGTAAAAAAAATTAAATGAGTGAAATCATAGCAATGTATGTTACCAAACCAGCATGGAATTAAATTTAAAAATCAACAGAGGCTCAGCGCCTGTGGCTCAAGCAGCTAAAGCACCAGCCACATATACCTGAGCTGGCAGGTTCGAATCCAGCCCGGGCCCACCAAACAACAATGACAGCTGCAACCAAAAAATAGCTGGGCGTTGTGGCGGGCGCCTGTAATCCCAGCTACTTGGGAGGCTGAGGCAAGAGAATCACTTGAGCCCAGGAGTTGGAGGTTGCTGTGAGCTGTGATGCCATGGCACTCTACCCAGGGTGACAGCTTGAGGCTTTGTCTCAAAAAAAATCAACAGAAAGAAATTTGATAAACCTCCAACTATCTGGGTTAAAAAGATAGTTTTCAATAGTTCATGAGAGGCTGGGCGTGGTGGCTCACACCTGTGATCTTAGGGCTCTGGGAGGCTGAGGAGGATGGATTTCCTGAGTTTAGGAGTTCAAGACTGGCCTGAGCTAGAGCAAGACCCTATCTCTAAAATTAGCCAGGCACTGTGGTGGGCACCTATAGTCCCAGCTACTCAGGGGGCTGAGGCAAGAGAATCACTTGTGCCCAAGAGTTTGAGGTTGCTGTGAGCGATGCCACAGCACGCTACCATGGATGACAAAGTAAAACTCTGTCTCAAAAACAAACAAATAGGATGGAGCCTGTGGCTCAAGGTGTAGGGCGCCAGCCCCATATGCCAAGGGTGGTGGGTTCAAACCCAGCCCCGGCCAAGAAGCTGCAAAAAAATAAAAATAATAAAATAAAAAAAGATGTAATAACATTTCCTTTAAAACAAACAAACAAAACAAAACCTAAATACCTTTCAAATCAGGACTAGAGGGAAACTTCTTTGACCTGATAAAGTACATATATTTTAAAACATCTACCTACATCTAACATGCTACTTAATGGGGAAAGACTACATGCTTTCTCTCTAAGATCAAGGTAAGGGTCCCTACTCCCACCATTCCCATTCAGCAGTATACTAGGTTCTCACCAATCGATAAAGGAAAAAAACTCTTATCAAGGGTAGTCAGATTGAAAAAAGTAAAACTGTCTCCATTTGCAGGTAACAGGCTACTGTATATAGAAAGAAAATACAGTACCCTTTGTGCAAAGATGGACCCCCTCTCCTCCTGCATTCATGCCTATTCCCCACAACTCGGCACCCCAGGGAGTAAAAAGTTTTCTTTTTCTTCTTTCCCGCTAGCTCCAGCAAAAAACTTGTACTAATTTTGATTGGACTGTCTTGACTCATGAGCCCTACCCCGAACCAATCACTGTGGCAGGAAGAGAAGGAATGCCCTGAACATCCCATACCTGCTTTTAAGGTGACTCTATACCTAAAACACATGGAGTAGCACATCACGCAATCGTGGGGCTTTTTTTAGTTTTTTCCCCCTTCTGTTTCAAAGCTCTTTATAGAAAATGTGAAAAATACAAAAAGTATAAAGAAGAAAATGAAAATAACTTATAATTATCCTACCACTAAACCGTTTAGAATCTGGCTGGGCATGGTGGCTCACGCCTACAATACTAACACTCTGGGAAGTAGAGGATTGCTTCAGCTCAGGAGTTCGAGACCAGTCTGAGCAAGAGAGAGACTTCCCATCTCTATTAAAAATAGAAAAGAAAAAAGAAAAGCTAGCCAGGCATTGTGGCAGGCACCTGTAGTCCCAGCTTCTCAGGAGACTGAAGCATGAGGATTGCTTGAGCCCAAGAGTTTGAGGTGGCTATGAGCTATGATGATGCCCTGGCACTCTACCCAGGGTGACAGAGCAAGACTCTGCCTCAAAAAATTAAAAATAAATAAAAATAAAATGTTTAGAATCTGTACACTCAAAGCTATGCATACAAGCATCAGTTTTTCCCAGAGGGCTACAGTTTCAGGTGTGAACTATCATACCTTCGGACATCAGTTCCTTAAACAGAACCCTATTCTGTACAACAAGGCATTACACCGTGGTTGAGTCTTCATGACAATTCCCCTAAAACTTAAGGAAAAAGATAAACATTTTAGTCATTTTCGTGTTTGTTCAGCCAACACTGTTTTGCTTCCCTTTTCCCATTAATTTGTTCTTGTTTTTAACCCCTAAAGAAATCAGTGGGTATTTCCTAAAAATAATGATATTCTTCAATCACAGTATAATTATCAAAATCAAATAGTGAGAATCATGCAATACTGTTATCTAATATACAGACTTTACTCTAATTTCAAGGGCTTTCTGTTTGTCTGAGTCCCTGCCATCTCCCCAGTGGCTAGAGTAAATAATGTCTTGCACACAGCAGTCTTAGTATATGAATAGATGGATGGTAGAAAAACTGTTCCCAAAAGGAAAATCCAAAAGAATGGTGAATAGTTTGAGCCAAACCAGCAGATGATCACCCCCTACACCTACAAAAACCCAGGAGCTAAGCCAGAGAATCCCAACTGTTCACAAGATTCCCAGGTGATGGAGATTCACAGCAGATTTAAGAATCACTACCTGGGGAATAGATACAACCATCCCTCAAATGCTGTGAGGTCTGTCTGTGACAAGAGAAGAAAAAGCACTGCATGCCAAGTGACTGGGGACAATGGATCAGACCTGGGTCGTGTTCTAGCACAGCTCACAGTCTAGGGGACAGCAGACATGCTTACAGGGAACGAGTGCCATGCTATGTACAGAAGGACCTCACAAGCCTAGTACCCCATCATCAGCTCATACTTGTGAGGTGTGACCAAGAGGCAGGGGTGCACTGAGCCCCAAATCTCAGATAGCAACATACATCCAATGATCAAGCCCTATCAACTTGTCATTCTCTCTACCATGCAGACGAAGAAATCAAAGCTCTAAGAGAACTTACTCACTTGGCCAGGGTCACAGAGCTACTTAGTAGTGGGGCTGGGATCAGTCCAAGACTTTTTGTTCCCAAATCCTATCTTGAACTGTAGAGGACTATCTGGCCTCAGGAAGGAAAAATAAGGATGACAATGATGATGATGATGATAACTAATACTTCCTGAGTGCTTACCATGAATCAGCCTCAGACTGAGTCTCTTCCATAATTTATTTAATTCTCTTAAACACCTCCTGAAGTAGGAACGTTTCTTTACCTCATTTTACAGGTAAAGAAATTGAGGCCATGCGAGATAAAGTGATGAGCCCAAGGTTACACAGGTAGTGAGTGGCAGAGCTTTGGATCTAGGCCAAGTGGCCAATGTTCTTAATCACAAGATGCTGTTGCTTCATATATAAGACGATACTCTGGGCCAAGAGAGCAGGAAGTGGGTCTGCCAGGCTTCCTGGAGGCCCCCTTTAATGAGAACTGTGCATGTACGTGGGTCCAGCTGAGACGGCTGTGCTTACTGTCTAGCCACAGCTCACTGGATGAGAGGCGGCCACCTGGCCAAAGCTGGGCCAATCAGTTCCCTGGTCTTGGTGGGCAGATAGTTGAGTCAAGTCTCAAGTCTTTGCCTACGGCTGGGAACTGAACCTCCCATAAAGGAAGGAGCTATGGGACAGCCAAATGCCTGGAAAAACCCACAGAGGTAAAGAAGCACACAGAAAAAAGAAAACGAGTTACAGTGAAAAAAAAAAAAGAAGAAGAAGAAAGAAGAGGCAGAGACGGAAGATGGAGAGAGAAAAATCATCTGGCCCCTGGGCCTACTTATCCTGACATTAGAAAACTGTCCTAGGCTCGACGCCTATAGCTCAACCGGCTAAGGCGCCAGCCACGTACACCTAAGGTGGCGGGTTCGAATCCCCAGCCCGGACCCGCCAAACAACAATGATGGCTGCAACCAAAAAATAGCCGGGCGTTGTGGCGGGCGCCTGTGGTCCCAGCTACTTGGGAGGCGGAGGCAGGAGACTCGCTTGAGCCCAGGAGCTGGAGGTTGCTGTGAGCTGTAATGCCACGGCACTCTGCCCAGGGGGACAGCTTGAGGCTCTGTCTCAAAAAAAAAAAAAAAAAAAAAAAAAAAAGAAAACTGTCCTAGGTTTGAAGAGGCAAAAATCATTCTTGAAGCAAAGAGCCTCAAAATACTTTCCAGCTTGGGAGGGTGTGACATGGGTTTCTGGGGTTTGTTTGTTTGTTTGTTTTTGAGACACAGTCTCACTCAGTCACCCTGAGGTTGAGTGGTATGGCATCATAGCTCACAGCAACCTCAAATTCTTGAGCTCAAGCAATCCTCCTGTTTCCACCTCCCAAGTTGTTAGGACTACAGGCACCTGCCACAACGCCCAGCTAGTTTTTTTAGAGACAGGGCTCTCGCTTTGCTCAGGCTGGTCTTGAACTCCTGAGCTCAGGTAATTCTCCTGCCTAGGCCTCCCAGAGTTCTAGGATTACAGGTGTGAGCCACATGCCCAGCCTGGGGTTTCTGTTATTTTCAACCAAAAGAACCTAGGTGAGAATATTATACCTGGCTCCTTCTCTAACAATATCCCCTGCCTTTCTCACCTTACCTCCCTACTTCCTGCTATACTGGCCTCCTGGTTACTTAGAAGGTGCTTTGCAAGCTCCAGCCTCAGAGCCTTTCCATTTGTGGTTCTGTCTGGGATATGCCTTCCCAGACCTTTCTGTGGCTGGCTTTGTATCCTTCAGGTATTGACTCAAAGGTCACCTCTGCAGAGGCCACTCTGCTACCACAGAGGTCACTCTCCAGCCCTTCACAGCACATCTCGCTGCTTAACATTATCTGACCTACCTGTTTTATTTAGTGCCCACCTCTCTTCTAGAAGGTCCTCCAAGAGCAAGGGAACCATGTCTGTCTTGGGCCCTGGCACTTATGTGCCATGCTGCAGGTACTCAGGGAAATTCAAGTGTCATCTGCCCACAGAGACTCTAGGCTCACCTCCTGGGACCTTTATCACAATGACTAACATTTATTTGAGTGTTTACTATGGGCCAAGCACTCTACATGAATCCATTAATTTAGTCCTCACAAAAACCTGGTAAGTGCTATCACTACTCCATTTTATGGAAGATGAAACTGAAGCACAGAGAGATTAAGTTACTTGCCCAAGGCTACTCGGCCAGAAAAAGGGAAAGCTGGGATATGAAGCCGGAAGTCTGACTCCAGCCACCATGACATGCAGGCAGGCAACCAGCTCCACAGGTCCAGCAGCCAGCCCTGAGGCTGCCTTCTTCATGTTTTGGCTCACTGTAGTAGCTCTTTGCCAAGCTTCCCGTTCCAGGGCTTTGCCCTCCCATATTAAATGATGGCCCCAAAATACTGCCCACTGTTGCTTATACTCAAGTTGTCATCCTTAACGTCAGCTTCTTCCCTGGTTTGGCCCAACCATGGGACAGATGAGTCATTTATAAATTTGCCACTATTGATTTCTTAAGGAAATTCAGAAAAATCCTAGTGCCTGACTAACCAGGTCCCCATCATGGAGGGGAGCCCTGTAGGATAAAACATCTGA
The DNA here is from genome assembly GCF_000181295.1 of Otolemur garnettii. NCBI lineage: Eukaryota > Metazoa > Chordata > Mammalia > Primates > Galagidae > Otolemur > Otolemur garnettii. The sequence continues at coordinate 7,068,360 of NW_003852495.1, read as the reverse complement.
GATATCCAAGCCTGCCAACAACCTCCACTGGCATTTAACACTGTCGTGGAAGTCCTGGCCAGAGCAAAGAGGCAGGGGACAGGTCTAAAACTCGAACCTCAGCAAAGGAACAATAAAAATGACTATTACTAGTGGACAAAAGGAAGATTTGCCAAGAAACTACAGGAAAAGCTGCTGAAAATGTATTATGGATAAGGAGCCTGGTTATTAAAAAAATCCACACTATTCCAAGCCAGGTTTTATCTCACCCAAGCTGCATGATGTCAAACAATGAACATCATCTCGTTGCACTTCAGAGTCCTCCTGGTGAATGAGAATATTGTCAACTTCCTCAGTGAGCTTATGATAGGGCATCAAAGGTAAACATCAAAACACAGACCAGGGCCTGTGTCACACTAACATTTTCATATTCGTAAGAATGAATTATTCAGTCGATGGCACAGGGACAACTGGCTAAGTGCTAGGGTGGGGGGAGTTACATCTTTTTCCACATAGCCAATGCCAAAATAAATTTCAGATGCTAGATGTGAAAAATAAAGCCACAAGATAACTAGAAAGAAAATATTATAGTTACCTCTTAATAAATTAAAAACCAAAGCAAATAAACAAAAAGAAACTGACATAGGAAAAATAGCTCTAACCACATAAAAATTTAAAATCCTCAGTATGTTTAAGAGCAAAAAAATTTTAAAAGGTAGGCTCAGTGCCTGTAGCTCAGCAACTAGGGTGCCAGCCACATACACTGGGCCTGGTGGGTTCAAACCCAGCCTGGTCCTGCCAAACAACAATGACAACTGGAGCAAAAAAAAAAAAAAGTTGCCCGGTATTGTGGCAAGTGCCTGTAGTCCCAGCTACTCGGGAGGCTAAGGCAAGAGGATCACTTAAGCCCAAGAGTTTGAGGTTGCTGTGCACTGTGATGCCACAGCACTCTACCAAAGGCAACATAGTGAGACGCCATCTCAAAAAAAAAATTTTTTTAAAGGTAAACAACTTTAATCAGTTAGATGTAAGCATTCCACATTGTATATCAAGTCAGCACACTGTACCCCATAAATGCATTAATGTACACAGTTATGATTTAATAAAGAATTAAAAAACTAAAAATAAATTTTAAAAAGGTAAACAACTTAGGAATAGAAATTTGTAACACACAACAAAATGATTCATAGCTCCAATATGTAAAAATCTTCTACAAATCAGTAAGAAATAAAAATACCCCCAGAAAAAAATAATTCTTAACAAAGAAATACATATGTTAATAAACATAAAAATGCAATAAACTTCATCAGAACTCAAATAAATGAAAATTACTAACTGCTTTCTGGTTACCAAAGTCGTAAAAATTAAGAAGTACTCTGAGACCAATGTTGGAGAGGATCTAGGAAAATCAGGACTCCTGCTTAGGCTAGCGGGACTGGGTACACAGGACCTTTCCAGAATGTAAGTTAGCAATAAATATCACAAGTCTTTAAAAATGTACACCGTTTCATTAACTGCAACTCTAGGACTTTGTTCTAAGAAAAATCTAAGGCACAAACAAAGGTTTTTGTGTATGAGATGTTCAGAGTTATGATAATGAAATGTGGGAACAACCAGTATGTTCAAAAGCAGGGAACTGATAGAAAAGCAACACAGTCATTAAAAAAGAATGTCGTCCATGGGTGGGGAACCTGTGGCTTCAAGGCCACCTATGCCCTTCCAGATCCCCAAGTGTGGCCCATCGCCAAATCCAAACTTCACAGAACAAATCCCTTTATTAAAAAGATGTATTCTGTAAAATTTAGATTTTGTCGAAAGGCTGCACTCAAGAATCCAGAAGGCCACATTTGGCCCCAAGGTCTGGTAGACCTTGACCCACTGTCAAGGAAGGATCTCCAAGACAGACTATTAAAAGGAAGTACAATCTGCAGGACAATATACCTAGAGAGCATGTCTGTTAAACAAACAGCTGTACACACACAGATGTGTGACAAAAACAGCTAACACAGAGCAAGGCCTGGCCCTGGGATAGGGCAGGATGTCTATAGTAATAGCTAATTGGGAGGCTGAGGCAGGAAGTGAGCTATGATCACGCACTCCAACTAAGGCAACAAAACCCCATCTCTCCAAAAAAAAAAAGCTAATATGAGTATAGACAGTCCCTGACTTAGAGAGGATTCATTTGTACTTTAAATTTTGATCCTTTCCTGGGCTATCTATGTACACACACACACACGGTACATGAGATATTCAATGCTTAAATGTAAAATAAGCTTTGTGTTAGATGATTTTGCCCAACTATAGCCTAATATAAGTTTTCTGAGCATCTTTAAGGTAGGCTAGGCTAAGCTAAGACATTTGGTAGGTTAGGTGTATTAAATGCATTTTTTGTCCCCTTTTCTTTTTTATTTATTTTTTTGGAAACAGAGTCTCACTCTATTGCCCAAGACTAGAATGCTATGACATCAGCCTTCCTGCCTCAGCCTTCCTAGTAGCTGGGACTACAGGCTCCCACCACAACACTCAGCTAGTTTTTCTAATTTTAGTAGGGACAGGGTCTCACTCCTTCTCAGGCTGGTCTCAAACTACTGAGCTCAGGCAATCCACCGCATTGGCCATCAGTAAAGATATTTTAAAACAGAATTTTTAAAAATCGATTGATGTAGGGGGGTGGATGGGTGGAGGGAGGGTGACTGAAGGGATCACCTCTATGGTTTATCTCACAAAGGTACAAGTGAATCTTTCTAAAAGTAGAATATAAATGTCTTAACACAATAAACTAAGAAAATGACATGAAGACTAAGTTAACCAGCTTGATGACAATATTTCAAATTGTATATGAAAACACCACACTGTACCCCATGATTGCATTAATGTATACAGCTATGATTTAATTTAAAAAAATCAATCGATGTAAAATCCTTGCCATGAAGCCTAAATGCAAGCAGGAACAGGAGATGATCAGTGTCTGTCAGTGTCACTGAGGGGTGAATGGTAAGCAAAACCATTCACAGGACCAAATTCACAGGAGCCACATGCAGGCGAAGAGAGAGCCACACCTCTCTTAGAGGACATCAAATAAGCCATTTGCCTGGCCAAGGTATCACATGTGGCACACACCCTGTGGGGGGTGAGTTTCCTTTACTGTGGAATGCTGAAAGAGGTGTTAAGAAGGATTTGATGGGTACAAAGACTTTAGGCCCAATCAGTTAAGCAGCCTCAGGAGCTCAAAGTCCAGGGATTGTATATACCTTATCTGGGCCACGTGTAAAGTTACTTTTGTGTCAGATCAAAAGTCCCTGTTTTCTGCCCTGTAATAAAAGGCGTGTCAGGATCTAGGTTAGTGGGGATGGCGGATAGGCCACCAATGTGGATGGACCTAATCCCCTCCTGACTTCTTAAACATAGGACACTGACATCCACCTCCTCCTGGGTACAGCATGGCTTGTGTCAACATCATGAATTAACAACCATGGTTAGAATGAGAGCAAAATGAGGAGCAGAGTCAGACAATGAGTCAGGCTATCTAGGTTCTAAGCCCAGCCCCAACCAGGTGACAAGGATCAAGCAGTTCACTTCTCTGGGTCTCAGTTTCCTCATCTGTGAAATGGGAAATAAAGGTCTACTGTAATGAGACATATGTATATAATACCAGAACATCTCAGACCATATAAGAGGGGACTGGGGCTATTATTTCTACCATAATGACCTGGAGAATCTTTCACCCTGTTCACCACCCACGCTGACCAATCCCTTAGCAATTTCTGTTGGGTCACGCACTCCTCTGAAGCACTAAGGCCACCACTCTCATTGGGCACTTCCACTCTCTCCTCACCCTGGCAGAGGCTGCCGTCCTCACGGCCCCACTTCCACTCTCACCTCTTTAATCTATGTTCCTCAAAGTAGCCAAAGGGAACAAGAGAGGTGACACTCAGAATCAGACCCAAACTCTCTACTGGGCTCTCCCGCTTGCCCAGCTACTTTGATGTCCCTTGACACACCAAACTCATTCCTGCCTCAGCACCTCAGCACTTGCTATTCCTTCCGCCATGAAAGCTCTTCCCCAGATCTTTCACAAGGCTGGCACCTTTGAACCATTTCGGTCTCAGCTGATGTCACCAGCCTAGGAAAGCTCTCCCCTCTGCCCCTCAGGTGGCTAGCTTCCCACAGCCGCCCCCTTCCCAGGTGTGTCTATCTCACCACTCTGCTTTAATGACTTCATGGCATTATTCATACCCATCTAGAATTATCTTATCAATTTGTTTACTTCTTTATTGTCTGAGTCCCTCAGCCTGAACGATAAACTCCAGGAAGACGTGCTCTGTCCCCAGCACCTGAAACGTGTTATGTTCAGTAAATATTTGCTGAATAACTCAACGATTAAATGAATTAATGAACTGCACATCATTACACAATAAATCTTCTCCCCCATGAAAGGAATAAATGTACTACGATCTCCAGAAGCAAAAAAGGCCCTTAGATGTCCTGCAACGTACCGAGTGACTGATTCCAAAGCATCTGAATGATTTCAGGCGTGCTACTGCTCTAAAGAATTTATGACCCAGACAACAAGAGGCTGGGGTCAAAGCTTGCCCCTGGCCAGGCTACTAGAAGGACTGGCCTCTCTAATGGAGCAGAGCCCTTATTGTTCTTTTGTCTAGGAACGGAGTGTCAGATTAGAAGAAATCCAACCGCTCAAAAACCTCCAGCCCTAAGCATAAAGGAGTAATCCCCTGGCCTGAAGCAGGGACTCTCCAAAGGCTGTAAGGTCAGAAAATACATGGGGTGGAGGGAATACAAAAATGGTAATGTCAACAATCTAGAGTCTTCTCTCCCTGGTTACTCTGACTGACAAACAAGCACAGGCCCCACCTGGTCAAAGGTAAAGCCTGAAGCAGCCATGCCTACACAGTGAGTGACTGGGACCAAGTCGGGGGTTGATTCCCAGGCCTAGGGCAGGGTGTGAGCAGTAACAGAGACCAGTCAATGCTGAATGAATGAACACAAAACAAAGACAGAAGATTTGAGTCACTGAAAGAAAAACCAGCAGATTAGAAACCACGGGCCCAATTGCTTAATACTCATTTCTAATGTAAACCAAAGTTCAAAAGAGTCAGTACCCTCAGGATAACTGAATAATAGATGAGGGGAAGTTTCTCTCTGGAGGAATAGTCCAGCTAATAAATGATGAGGTGGGCAGAATTACAATATCATTGTTTTTGCAAACCCCAAATGAAATAATGGATCTAAGCAATAGTCACCCATGGCCACTGTTCATTACAAAACACAAGGGACCACATGCTTTACACACCTCCTAAGGGATGTACACCAACACCTAGAAGAATGTCTTCCCCTCCCTGTCAAAAAGAAAAAGAGTGTATGTGTGTGTACATCTCAGCCTAGTCTCTAAATCCAACTACTCATTTAAAGGAAAAACAGGGATAGGGGAACAAGTTAAATGCTGCAACAAAGATAAAATCTGTTAGATCTAGACCTGATCATACACAGGACAAATCACATGGCTTTGGCCAACAACTAAACTGTACAAGATGGCTCGGCGCCTATAGCTCAACCGGCTAAGGCGCCAGCCACATACACCTAAGGTGGTGGGTTCGAATCCCCAGCCCAGACCCGCCAAACAACGACGGCTGCAACCAAAAAATAGCCGGGCGTTGTGGTGGGCGCCTGTGGTCCCAGCTACTTGGGAGGCGGAGGCAGGAGACTCGCTTGAGCCCAGGAGTTGGAGGTTGCTGTGAGCTGTGATGCCACGGCACTCTACCCAAGGGGACAGCTTGAGGCTCTGTCTCAAAAAAAAAAATAATAAATTAAAAAAAAAACTGTATGAGAAAAAAATGAAAGAGGACAGGGGAACAGCATAGACTAAGTGAGACTTGACAAGCATATGAACCAAGTCATATGAACCAAGTCCAATGATGGCCCCTATTGGGTCCTGATTGATATAAATCAATTCTAGAAAAAATATTTATGAGAAGACCTAAATGTTATGAGAAAACCTAAAATGTTAACACCGACTGGATAATGTAAGTAATTATTTTATTCAAGACAACAGTCTTGTCATAACACCTTTAAAGAATCCTTATCTTTTACAGATAAATATTTATCCATTTAGCTTTAAAATAATCCAGTGAAGGGTGGGGAGGAGGTAGACAGTGGCAGATATAGACAAAACAAGAGTGGTCAAGAGTTAATAGGAGTTAAAGCAATTTACTTTTTTTAAAGGTATCTAGAGGTGATTTCAAACATAAGGTGACTCTGAGAAGAGGCTCATGATGACTTTCACTACTAATGGTGCTAATGGTCCCTTCATGTCCTCTTCCTGCTCAGAATCCTCCTATGGCCCCGTCTCACTCTCGGTAAAGCCAGAAGTCCTCCCTGTAGCCCATAAGGCCCCTCTCAGTCTGCCCCCACCACCCTTCTGCTCTCATTTCCCACCACTCTTTCCTTCACTTATGTCCCAGTCCCTGCCAACCACTCTGAAGTCCTCCAAGAACAGTAGGCACCTTCTCACCTCAACGACTTTGTGCTGGTCCTTCCCTCCGCCCCAAATACTCTTCCCCCAGATACCTGCATGGCTCCCTCACCCCCCCCTTCACTTCTGCCTAAATGTCACTTCAGCAGAATGGCCTTCCCTGAGCACCACATGTAAAGCAGCAGCACCACATGCTTCCTCTCATCCCATGCATCCTCCTCTATTTTTCTTCACCCCTCTTACTTCTTTCTGAGTTAGTATAAACTTGTTTGTTTACTATCTATCTCCCCTTTTACAATATTAGCTCCGGAAAGATAAGGATAAGGAGGATACCATCTCCTTAAGTTGACCTCATTTTCATAGACCTGACACGGACCACATGTACAGATCAGTACAATGGGCCTAGTTCCTTATGTTGACCAGTTTGTTATAGTTGCTTGGGTGGTCAACTTACAGAGGTTTTACGCAGCTGATAAATAAATGCACACTGTCTCCACTTACCCACCACTTTGGTGGCTGGCTGTCTGAACAGACTATATGTAGATGCCTGCCCCACAGGTCTATTCTCTTCTTTTTTCCCATTGGTCCTTGGCTCAGGGTGGCAATGAACACAGATGAAAGGGTGTCATTTACATATTCAGTTCTATAAGAAATGTTTCCTGAAATAAATAAAATTAAAGCAATATAGCCACATGGTTCGATACATGGCATCTCAAGCCGGAACAGCAGGCCTCCTTTCTCACAGACTTCCCTGCAACAAGGGTGATTATGTCACAAGTTCCAGCTAAAGAGACACAAGCAGAAGTCCACTGAGGATTTCAGGAAAGGCTTTGGTTTTCTGACAGAGATGCTGTCTCTTTTCCTTAGAGCTTTTCTTCCTCCTGCCTACTGGAGGAAGAGCAACTGATAAATACGAGCCTGGAGTACTAGAGAGATGGTGAGCTGCACCTCACCTCAACCTGCTGAGCTCACTTCCCCCCATGTGAGAAAACAAACCCTGTGGTAGCCAGTAGCCAAAGATGGCCCTAATGGGCTATATCTCCTGGAACTCATGTCTTACATCATCCCTCCCACACTGAATCTAGGCTGACTCTAGGACTCACTTTAACCAACAGAATGAGGTAGCAGTGACACAAGGTCAGCTCTAGAACTACACCTAAGGAGGCTCAAAAAGCCTTGGGATGCCATGTTATTAAATTCAACTACTGGTTAACAAGTCCACATGGAAGGAGAGGTTGTGAGGCTATGGAGGGATAGGGGCTCAGCCATCCTCAAGGTGCCATTTGAATAAAACCATCTCCAGTGGTCCAGCTCCATCTGCCTCCTGACTGCAGCTATATAAGAGACACTAAGCAAAACCAGAAGAGCCATCCAGCTGAGCTCAGTCAACCACAGATTCATGAGCAATTAATAGAATGTTGTCATTTAAGGCCTTAAGATGGGGAGGGCTTGTTCTGTAGCAATAAACAAACTGAACAAACCCTCATCTGTGTATAATACTGCAGAAGTTTCATGAAGACAAACACATTGCCTAACTAAAAGTGCCACCTAAAAAAGAAATCGATTATAAATCCCAACAAAAGTCTCCTGTACATTCAGACTTCCAACAAAGATTATTAATATGAAAAAACACAGACCTTTCCTTTCTCTATTTCATGATAAATACTGATTAAACACAACTAATGATGACTCTATTAATCATTTTTTATAATTCATAAGCATTTAAAGTAGATGGTTCAACACTGTGCTGGACCTCGTGAGAACTCCCAGAAAATACATTTCCTATCTGTACAAGAGGCATCATTATACGAATGCTACTTCATATTCGATCTCAATGGCCTAGAACTTAAATTAACAAGGTAGCTGAACAGGTTGAACACCTACAACCTAATTAAAGAAGGCTATCAATAGAAACAATAATTTAGGAAAAATACTGAGAAAAACAAAGGGAATACACACCAGTGATGCCCTGCCCAAACAAATTATGGTACACCCACAGCATTGTGTGTTATTCAGCCATTTAAAATAGCAAATCTGAGCACTACTCAAGGATAGAGAGAGGCATTTCTACACAGCATTGCTATGTGAGCAAAGCGAAATGCAGGAAAATTAGGGTAATGTTATCCCCATAGGATAATATTTTCCCCTATAAAATTATATAATCATGGAGAAAAATGTGGAAAGAGACATAGAATACTTGATTGTCGCCATAGGTGAAGGACTGTGGGAGGATGCTGACACAGAGGTGGAGCAGAGATAAGAATCCCACAAAAAAGGAACAGACTGAAAATATTAAAAAGAGGCTAGAAATCAATTCATAATCTAGTGCTTTCTATGCACTAGACACAGCACTGAGTCACCTCATCTTATTTTAACTTCTCATTTAATGTGGGTACTATGAATTATCCCTATTTTCTGGTTAAAGAAACTGAGGCCCAAAGAAGATAAGCATTGTGCCCAGAGCTTAACCAGGGGTGTCCAACCTGCAAATTGTGGGCCACATGCACATTATTTGAGGCCTATCTTGCTTATCTGTGGTGACAGATATCTTGAAAACTATGCATGGAACTTTCTTTTTTGTACATCAGCTTTCCTTAGTGTTTTTGTTTCGTAGTACCATGCCTGGTTAGTTTTTCTATTTTTAGTATAGACTGGATCTTGCTCTTACTCAGGCTGGTCTTAAACTCCTGAGCTCAAGCTATCTTCTCACCTCAGCCTCCCAAAGTGCTAGGATTATAAGCATGAGCCACCATAGCCAAAGACAACTCTTATTCTTCCAAAGTGTGGCAGAAAAGAAAAAAGGCTGGCAGCATTGAAGTGGACGCCTATACTCCCAGCTACTCAGGAGGCTGAGACAAGAGGATCACTTGAGTCCAAGAGTTTGAGGTTGCTGTGAGATATGAGACCTCGACCCTCAACCCCAGGGCAAATGAGTGAGACTGTCTCCAAAAAAAAAAAAAGGCTGGGTACCCCTGGCAGTGCTAGGGCTCAAGCATTATACAAAATGGCCTTCCAGGAGAATCCTCAACTTAACCCCAGACTACTATACTCAGAGTTCAAAGGACACAATTAAATGTCGTAGGACCAGCTGGGCACAGTGGCCTATAACTCCAGTACTTTGGGAGGCTGATGTAGGAAGATTGTTTAAGGCCAGGAGTTCAAGATCAGGCTGGGCAACATAAAGAGACCCCATCTCAAATAATAAGAAAAATGAGCCAGGTGTGGTGGTATGTGCCTATAGTCCGAGCTACTTGGGAGACTAAGGCAGGAGGATCGCTTAAGCCCAAGAGTTTGTGGCTACAGTGCGCTATAACTACACCACTGAACTCTAGTCTGGGGCAACAGAGCAAGACCCTGTCTCCAAAAAAAAAAAAAAAAAAGTTGTAGGAACAATCCCTCTAACACTTTGTACATTCTCAAAATAGCAGGCCCCAATATGCAGTGCTGTGGGCTATGCATCAGCACCCAGTGCCTCATGCTGCTGAGAGAAATCCGAGAGGGCCAATGACCTCAGTCCACGGAGCTGGGGGAAGCCCTGCCCAGGATATTTTTACAGAATCAATTGCTGACACCAGAAGCTAGAAAACGGATATGGACGTGTCAGCTATTACACAGTCAGACTCTTTGAGCTCATCGTTTAATTAAAACTTATTCAGCCCCAGAGCAAAAATTATTGCCTATTAAAGTCGGGGAGATGGACAAACTACGTCTGGCCAGTTAATTCCTACTCAAGCACTCCCTGGCCTCTCCCTGCAGGAATGCCACGCAGGGCCTAGAGGTATACGTGGGATGTGTGTATATGGGCGGCATCTTCCACAAAGCCTTCCCCACCTGAATTAACCTGATGTCCTCTGTGTTTACTTGAGCCGAGGTCTTCTGTCCCATTTGCCACATGCACCCAGGCTGCTCAGATGAGTCACTACTAGAACCTGGGCTCCATAGGCTAAAGAGACTGACAGGAAGCCAGAGAGCTGATGCTATAGGCAGGCCCCAGAGAACTGCTGAGTGACCAAGGGGAAGCATGTGGCGTGCTACCTCACACATTGCCACAGGTTTCTGGATATGCTGACATCCTCCTCAAACCTCAAATGGGGCTGGCCACAGTCCGGGGACAATGCTGTACCTAATATCACAAATAAAATAATTTAGCTGTACCTGCCATGTGCCAGGAACTATTCTAAAGGATGGACAAAAACGTGCTCATGCTTCCATAGAGCCTACAGCTGGAAAGCGGATAATAAACAAAAATGTCAAGTGGAAATAAATGGCAGGAAAAAAAAATAAGGAAGAGTAAGGGCTAAACAGATGGAGAAAGTGCTGTTACTTAATAAGTAGAGAGGCCTCATTGAGAAGGTGACATTGGAGCAGAGCTGGAGGCAGCTCTGGGGATACTGGGAAAGTGTTCCAGGCAGAGGAAATAGCCAGGGCACAGGCTCTAACGGAGAAACATCAAGAGGTCAATGTAGCCAGAATACAGCCAGCGGGTGATTGACAAGTCAGAGATAAGGTCAGACAGGGAATACGGGGTGCTGGGGACTGGGCTCGGGTATCTGAGCTCCACTCCATGCTCAGGCTCCGAACACTACATGAAAGACTCACTGGGTACTGCTGCTATTTCCCATTTCATAAGAAGAGGAAACTGAGGCCCATACAAGGACCAGGACTCACCAGAGACCACACAGCCCTTCCATATCAGGCTGGGATGTCCCTCAGCCCTGGCACAGAAGTTTGCAGCCAGAAGGAGCTCAACTGAAGAGTCACCGATTCCTTCTCTTGGGAGGAATGTCCTCCATTTCTTCTCACTTCCTCAACACTCCGCCCACTCTTTCTTCACAGTTAGGAGCAGACAGGTAAACATTTCATGGAAGAGGACAAAAAAAAAAAAAAAAAAAGCCACAGTCTCATTCCCGAAAAGAAACATATTATTAACTTCCTTGAAAAGTCACTACCAAATAAGTATCACTCACCTACAAGATGCCCCCTGAACACAGCCCTGATCACAAACCAGGCAGATGAGACTGTCAGATTAGCCCCAGGTAGGCTCCTGTCTTCCCAAGGCAAAGGGAAGGTCTTCCCAAGGCAAAGGCCACCTGCCTGAATTCTCCAGGCCAATCTTGGGTGGTGCCTCCCCCCAGCGCGCTGTGGGTATTTGGAATGCGGAAACAGGAACCTGCCGTGCCAGCTTCTAACAGCAACTTATTCAACAGTCACAAGAACACGCTAGCCACTGGAGTTCCCCAAGAGATGGCTGGTCTTCGTGAAAAGGCACGTTCCCAAAGAGGGATGTTTTGCCAACAGTCCCTTTGGGGAGGGAAAGAAAAGGACTCCTTACTCATCAGACACGTGGTGTGAAGAATCTGAATGGGCTTAAGAGAAAGCTCAAAGGTAACAAAGGCGGCTGGCCTGTTACCTCGGATTCAGGAATGGGCCACCTGTTCACTGACGGAGCCAGGGCTGGATCTATGCCCACAGCATCTCCTGCCCTAAGCATGCACCTGGCTGCTTCATTCACAATCGCACAATCCAAAGGTGGGCTCCTTTGCCTGTGCAGATGGGCGCTAGCTCAAAGAGGCAATGCAGCTTAATAATTAAACATCATCACCAGACTCTTCCAGCCAGCTTTGGAAGCACAACTGAATGGCTCCGGCTAATTTTAACAGCAGAATGCTCACTACGCACAAGGCACTTTGTAGGAATTCTCTCTCCTAAGCCTTATGGGCACCCTCTCAGTAGGAACTAATACCATCTCTTCTTGTGAGCAAAGGCAGAAGCCCCCACTGGGCATCAGTTTCCTCATCTGTAAAATAGGGTGAAGGTGAGGAGTCAGTGAGGCCTTTGTGATGAATACTGAGCTCTGGCCCACAAACATGCTCAATAACTATCAGCTTCAGTCATCACATGCTGCCTTCAGTCAGGTCCACACTTGTACCTTTCAAATAGGGAGTAATCAGCTCATGGTCACAGAGATGAAATTCTGGATAGCTCATGGGGAAAAAAAAATCAAGAGAAGCTCTTATGGCTGGGCATACTGGCTCACACCTGTAATCCCAACACTGTGAGAGGCCCAGACAGTGGATCGTCTGAGCTCAGGAGTTCGAGACCAGCCTGAAACAAGAGTGGGACCTCATCTTTGCTAAACATAGAAAAAGTAGCTGGGCGTGGGAGTGGGCACCCAATAGTCCCAGCTACTCAGGAGCCTGGGGCAGGAGAATTCCTTGAGCCTAGGAATCTGAGATTGCTGTGAGCTATAATGCCACAGCACTATAGCCCTGGTGACAGAGTAAGGAAAGGCTCTTTTTTTTTTTTTTTTTTTTAAAAACACAGAGCCTCGAGCTGTTGCCCTCGGTAAAGTGCCGTGGCATCACAGCTCACAGCAACCTCCAACTCCTGGGCTTAAGCAATTCTCTTGCCTCAGCCTCCCAAGTAGCTGGGACTACTGGCACAGCCACAATGCCTGGCTATGTCTTGGTTGCAGTTGTCATTTTGTTGTTTGGCAGGCCCGGGCTGGATTTGAACCCACCAGCTCTGGTGTGTGTGGCTGGTGCCTTAGTGGCTTGAACTACAGGCGCCGAGCCAGGAAAGGCTCTTACAACTCTTCTTCTTTTTTTTTTCCCTCACTCTTTCACCTTGGATAGAATGCCGTGGCATCATAGATTACAGAAACCTCAATCTCTGGGGCTCGAGCGATCCTCTTGCCTCAGCTTCCCGAGTAGCTGTGACTACAGACCCCAGCCGAAATGATGGTTAGTTTTTCAATTTTTGGTACAGTGTCTCTCACTCTTGCTCAGGCTGGTCTTTAAGCTCAAGCAGTCCACCGGCCCCAGTAATCCCAGAGTATTAGGATTATAGGCGTGAGCCACCGTGCCTGCTCAATACTCTTCTTTTCATGCATACACACACAAAAAAAATAGTTCTGAGTCAGGCACTGGGACATTGTGGTAAACAAGAACCACAGAGACCCTGCCCACAGAGAGTGTACAGTCCCTAGGAAGAAAGTGGCACAAAATATTCAAAGAATACCAAGATGCATCATGTAGTGACCTTGCTATGGGCCAGATGCTATAGTGTTTTAAACGTTTGATGTGTCTTTACTCATTTGAAACCTCCCAACAACTTAGAAGGACAATACCATTACCAGCCCCACCTTACAGATACGGAAACTGAGACATCACCAGGCTAGGTTAAGTGCCCAAGCGCAGACAGAGCAACTAAGAGGGGGCCAGAACTCAGATTGGCTGAGGTCCTCAGCCCCTTTACTGTATCACACCACAATGGCTTTGCACCGCAGGTGTGAGCAGTAGCCACAGACATCCATTTGCCATTTCAGTCTGCAAAAAGGATAGCCACTTTCATAGACTGTTGGGGGGAAAGTGCAGGATTATTCAATAATAACTAATTATTCAATTAGTAAGTCACATTTAATATGAGAATAGCAGAGTCCACACTGTTAATCCTTGACCATGCCAGCCACCTGGTATGGGCACTGAACCTGCATCCTTTCCTTTCACACAACCTCCCTCAGAGAAACTGAGCCTCTGTGAGGGGGATGGGATGGGAGTGGGCTCAGAAACATAGAGGAGATCCCCTTCCCCTTCATTTGCAAAAGGGGAATGATAAGGCCAGCCCGTAATCCTAGCACTCTGGGAGGCTGAGACCAGTGGATCGTCTGAGTTAAGGAGTTCAAGATCAGCCTGAGCAAGAGCTGGACCCCATCTCTACAAAAAATAGAAAAATTAGCTGGGCATTGTGGCAAGCACCTGCAGTCCCAGCTACTCGGGAGGCTGAGACAGGAAGATCACTTGAGCCCTGAAGTTGCTATGAGCTATGACACCATGGGCACTCTACCCAGGGTGACAGAGTAAGACTCTGTCTCAAGAAAGGGGTGGAAGAGTAAGGATAGAGTACTTACGTCTTATCTTACAGGGTTGTTGGGAGGCTTAAATGAGTCGCTTCACATGATGAGCCTAGCACAGTGTCTAGCACAGATGTAAGTTACCTGTTTATAGTAGGTAATAAATCATCTATTTGCTGCTGCTGCTGCTATCATTATTCTTGTTTGCAGCCAAAGGCACACTAACTGACCTAACTTCCTGACTGACAAGCTTATTCCACCATCACCCCCCGCTCCAGGACCCAGCCTCATGCCCTGGTGTTTCTACAAGGACAACTTTCTGGTCATCACAGGTGACCAACAGCAGGAACTGAAGGCTTTTCTCCCATATCCGGACCATGGCTCCTCAGCCTCTTCTCACAGCCTGAGTCCCTCTCACAGCAGATACTCCCATGGCCACTCTACGCTGGGTACTCCGCCACTACTCCACTCAGTTACTGATCCAAAATGCCCATAAGTTCTGCCCACCAAGAAAGTATCCCTACCATGTGAATCATGCCAAACATTCAGCAAGAATCCAGGGGTGTCCTTCCCTGGGGAGCTACTGTGATTTCAAAACTGGTGGTATAAAGTACAAAAAGCCAAAGATTGACCTACTAGCATCATCCCCCAGGTAAGGTGCCAGTAGGAAGAGGCAGCCCCCCTGTCAGGCTTAATAACAGCAAGCCTGGGTTTAGGGCTACAAGTAGGGCAGGAAGGTTTCACACTGGTGTCACAGATACTGTTGGCCCTGTCACTGAAAAACAAGGGTAGAATGCAGGAGAAGAAGGGAGGTCCTCACCTCTGACTACCAACTCTTATGGCAGAAAGAACTGGCCAAACTCCTCATGCTGCTAAAAGGAAGTTATTATGCTGAACCTCATAAAATTGCCAATATTCAACCACTCTTAACTCCCAAAGAGTCAATTTCAGGTGATTCGATCTAATGTAAGCCAGAAAATTCATTCAAATAAGGCAATGTTAAGAAAACTGGTGACCAGTAAGAAACTAGGATGGTGGTGAGGCTCGGCGCCTGTGGCTCAAGCGGCTAAGGCACCAGCCACATACACCTAAGGTGGCGGGTTCAAATCCAGCCCTGGCCCGCCAAAACAACAAGGACGGCTACAACCAAAAAATAGCCAGGCGTTGTGGCAGGTGCCTGTAGTCCCAGCTACTTGGGAGCCTGAGGCAGGAGACTCGCTTGAGCCCAGGAGTTGAAGGTTGCTGTGAGCTGTGATGCCACAGCACTCTACCTAGGGGGATAGTCTGAGGCTCTGTCTCAAAAAAAAAACAAAAAACTGGAATGGTGCATGGTGGTCTCTAGGAAAGGGAACTGGGTTCCTTATTTTTGTTGCTGTTAAAAATTTAATAAATTGATCAACTCTGCAACCAGTCCATACAGGTATACTATTTGTTATTCCATATTTTTACTGCACTTTTTTTTATGTTTAGATACATAAATACATACCATTGTGTTACAACTGTCTACAGTATTCAATAACAACTGTTGTGCACACCTGTGCCCTCAGAAGCAACAGGTTACAACACAGAGCCCAAATGTGTAGCAGACTATATGCATCTAGGTCTGTGCAAGTACACTCTGATGTTTACATGAAATCGCCTCAGGACACATTTCTCAGAACATACCCCACCTGTAAGCCATGCATGACTGTACTTCATATCCCTTTTCCCTGTCTAATTTTTTTCCTCTTAGTACATAGTACCTTCTAACACAGGAAGCATTTTTCTTATCCACATATAGATTGAACCCCCCATTTGAATGTGAGCCCCAGAAGAGTGAGAAGCATCGTTTGTTTTGTTTACTGCTATATCCCTAATATCCAGAACCAGGCTCAGGTTGGTGAGTACTTACTAAGTTTAAAAATCAGGTGCATATGGCTTGGCACCTGTGGCTCAAGTGGCTAAGGTGCCAGCCACATATACCTAAGGTGGCAGGTTCAAATCCAGCCCGGGCCCGCCAAACAACAGTGATGGCTGCAACCAAAAAATAGCCGGGCGTTGTGGCGGGCACCAGTGGTCCCACCTACTTGGGAGGCTGAGGTAGGAGACTCGCTTGAGCCCAGAGTTGGAAGTTGCTGTGAGCTGTGATGCCACGGCCCTCTACCCAGAAGGGACAGCTTGAGGCTCTGACTCAATAAAAGAAAAAAAAAATCGGTGCATAGGCTCAGTGCCCATACCTCAGTGGTTAGGGCACCAGCCACATACAACAGGGCTGGTAGGTTCGAACCCAGCCCAGGGCCTGCTAAAACAACAATGACAATGACAACAAAAAAATAGCCAGGCATTGTATCAGGTGCATATAGTCCCAGCTACTTGGGAGGCTGAGGCAAGAGAATCACTTAAGCCCCAAGAGTTTGAGGTTGCTGTAAGCTGTGATACCACGGCATTCTACCGAGGGCGACATAGTAAGACCGTCTCAAAAAAAAAAAAATCAAGTGCATAGTACCAGCATTTGGGGATTCCTGCCCTCATATCCAACAAAAATCAAACTGCCTACACCAAAGACAGCATGCCCAACATTCTCTCCACACTAGACCGAACTTAAAGCCTCTTTCCTTAAAGAACTGCAAAAAGACGCTGGTGTGGTGGCTCACACCTATAATAACCCAGCACTCTGGGAGACCAAGGCAGGTGGATTGCTTCAGCTCAGGAGTTCAAGACCACCGTGAGCAAGAGCAAGACTCTGTCTCTACTAAAAATAGAAAAACTAGCCAGGCATGGTGGCAGGCACCTGTAGGCCCAGCTATTCTAGAAGCTAAGGCAGGAGGATCACTTGAGCCTAAGAGTTTGTGGTTGCTGTGAGCTATGAAGCCATGGCACTCTACCCAGGGAGACAGAGTAAGACTCTGTATTAAAAAAAAAAAAAAAAAGTAAACAAAAACAACTGTGAAAAGTGCCTTTGAAAGAAAAAGAAAGGCCAGAAATGAAGACGGTGTTGGGGGCAGATGGTTGGTGGAAGCTGAGGAGGCCCTAGGACTTCTCATCTTCCTCCCAGCAAACAAAGAGCACAGTGGAAAAGCAGCCCCGGAGAAAGGAGCTCATCATCAGATGGAACAAATGGCACCAACACTCTGGCAGGATCCAACCAGTCAGCACTCCTGTTCACAACAACCCTCTCTACCCACTAGGAAGAAAAGGATCAGCAGAAACCCCAAATGTTCCCCTTTTTTCCTGCCACATGCCCATAAGGATTGCTGTTAAGTTACAGAACACCTCCCCCCAAAAAATGCAACAGGAGCCTCTACTTGCTGTGAACAGGGAACAGGGAGTGCATGCTGGCTATAAGGAGTATTAACTGCTGGCTTGATTCAAAGTATGTATCATCAGGTCTGAGGCACATCACATGCCGGATCTTGCCCCTTCTCTTCTTTTGTCCAAAGTCAGAACTGAAAGGGACACACTTCCTGCCTCCTGCTGCAGTGCTGCAGGCAAACCAAATGCTGGATGCCAGCTGGTGTGGGGCCTTAACAAAGACCCATCGGAGGAAGGCCCATGTCAGAGGATCTGTGCATGTCAGTCCTGAGGCGAGGATCAGGGAGGATCTGAGGTCTCTTGTAGAAACAAGTCTTTGGAAAAAATGTGGGAGGGGCTTCCACAGTCAGGTGCTGGAGGAAAACAGGTCTCATGGAAGAGGGATCTCAGCAGACTGACTCAAAGGCCAGGGCCACTGTGGTCTGTACTTAGAGAAGCCAGGGTGACTGTTCTCACTGCTACCAGATGTCTGCTTTACCAAAGGGGTTTCCAAAGCCTGGGGCCAAGTATTGACTCATATAATGAAGAAAGAAAAATAAAAGCAAACATTTTTATTACATAAATGGACTGGGCAGAGGCAGGGAAATCCCCCACATGCACACTTGAGCTTAAAATACACAAATCCTGAGTGAAATTTGTTGTACTTGTTTTTAACTTTTCATGAGACATTTGAAACACACAAAGGTAAAAAGCAGAGTATAATAACCCCTCCTTACTCAGCTTCAATAGTTACCAATTTATTTTATCCTTTCTTTACCCCTACACACTTGTCCCCTGGCATTCTCCACACATCCGTATCATTTTGAAGCAAATCCCAGATATCTTAACTGTACATTCATAGGTATTTTAGAATGTACATCTTAAAGATAGGGC
>NW_003852495.1:7045484-7049462 GCF_000181295.1 Otolemur garnettii | reverse complement strand
TTTTTTTTTTTTTTTTGAGACAGAGTCTCACTATGTCACCCTAGGTAGAGTGCCATGGCATCACAGCTCACAGCAACCTCAAACTCTTGGGCTTAAATGCCTGCCTCACACTCCCAAGTAGCTGGGACTACAGGTGCCTGCCGAGACGCTCAGCTGTTTTTTTGTTGCAGTTGTTTAGCTGGCCTGGGCAGCGTTCGAACCTGCCACCCTCAGTGTATGTGGCTGGCACTATAACCACTGTGCTACAGGCACCAAGCCTAGTTTTTGTCATTGTAAGAAGAGGGGAAGTGCAGGTTACAGAATCACAGAAAGACCCTATGCCCAGAGTGGTGCTCAAGCCTCAGGCCCAAAGGGGTTGGAACCTGTTGCAGAGGTTGCACAGAACAGGAGTGAAGAGACTCTAAGTGCAGTGGAGAGGCTGAGACTAGTGAGGATGGTCCATTGGCCCAACCCCATCCCATCTCTCTGTCTAATTTTATGGAGAGACCATAGAGTGAGTGTTTAAGAGCCTTGATTCTGAAACTAGTGGCTTGAATTTAAATCCTGGCTTTGAGACTTACCAGCTTTATGACTTAAACTTCTTTGGACCTCAGCTTCCTCATACAAGAAATAGGAATAACAACAGTACCACCCCAAGCATCAAATGAGATAGTACATGGAAAGTGCCTAATACTTTCTATGGTAAGAACTCAGTAAATGCTAGGTAATATCATTAATTCCGTTAATAGATTTTTTTTGTTTTTAACAGAGTCTTATTCTGTTGCCCAAGCTAGAGTGCCATGGTGTCAGGCCTTGCTCACAGCAACCTCAAACTCCTGGGTTCAACTCATCTTACTGCCTCAGCCTCCCAAGCAGCTGGGTCTACAGGTGCCTGCCACAATGCCCAGCTAACTTTTCTATTTCTAGAAGAGACAGAGTCTTGCTCTTGCTCAGGCTGGAACAGATACTTATTGAACATCTTTTACAAACCAGGCACTGGCCAGCAGCAGTAGGAGGAAAGATTGGTGAATCACCACCTAGGGGCAGGAACAAACTCAGAATCTCCAGCACCTGCCTTATTTGGATAGGAGGGCCAGATCCATCCTAGCCCTGAGAAGGAGAACCCTGAAACAGGAGAGTACCTAAAAGTCTAGAACAATGACCTTCATTGAGTTGACAGGAAACCACTGTGACATATCCTCCTTATTCTCCACCTACCAGCACTGTCTTTGGAGCAGAGCAAGAGCAAGAGCAAGACACGAAACTCAGCTCTGCAGCTGCTGAGCTTACAGGAAGACAAAGCACCCACAGGACCCCACAGACATGGGAGTAAGAGGAGACACAAAGAGGCTTCATATCCAAATAAGCGGTTTAGATAGAAATAAACTTCTAAACAGGGTGGGCCCTTCCCCTGTCTTCCTCACTCTCCCTACCTACCCTTCTCCCAAGTCCCCAAATACCTCCCTTTTTCCTGGGAGGTAATGTCTGTTTCCAGCAAACCTGGAACTCAATTTAAGGAGTAGATACGCCAGTCACTCAGGTCTCAAACCAGCACCCAGCACCAACATAATCCCAGAGAATGATACTGACGAACTTGGGAAATCCGTTTTGTGCAACGAGTCCTTCCTACAGTTTTCATTGCTCAAACTCAGACCCAAACCCCTCAAACTCCCTCTGGTGCAGCCTATACAACAGAGATTCAAAAAGCAGTCCAGAGAGAGACTCTGGACCTAAGCTCAAATTCTGCCTCCACCACTTTCCAACCCTAAGCAGTGGCCACTCATTGCCCTACCTCAGTTTCCTCATCTGTAAAATGGGAATGACCATAGTCCTTGAGCAGATGAGTGATGTGAAGTATATGTACTACATATCAGAAACAGCTTATTGGCTCAAAACACAGGTAACACACCAATACTAAGCATAGTTCCAGGTCCATAAGGCACCTCTGCTGAATAATAGCTCTTAAGTAAGCCATACTTGTTACTTTAAAAAAACAAAACAAAAGAAAAAAACAGTCTCACCTTACCACCCTTGGTAGGGTGCCATAGCATCATAGCTCACAGAAACTTCAAACTCTTGGGCTCAAGAGATTCTCCTGCCTCAGCCTCCCAAGTATCTGGGACTACAGGCGCCCACCACAACACCTGGCTATTTTTAGAGACGAGGTCTCACTCTGGTTTCAGGCCGGTCTCAAACCTGTGAGCTCAGACAATGTACCTGCCTCGGCCTCCTAGAGTGCTAGGATTATAGGCCTGAGCCACCATGCCTGGCCCCAACTTTTTATTTTTAAAGAGCCTAAATGACCCAAGAAACTGCTTCTGATATGTAATATTTATACTTCACATCACTCATCTGCCCTTCTCCACCAATATAAAATAGGGATGGCATGTTTAATCTACCACTGTGAACTACTACCCTGGATTTATACGTGAGCCTCATGCCCTCAGCCCAGGCTATCCAATATGGCAGCAGCCATGAGCCACAGGCAGCAACAGAGCAAAGGCAATTTGTGGCTAGTGCAAATTGAGATGTGCTGAAAGTATAAAATACACACTGTATTTTGAAGACTGGGAGGTTTGGGGAGAGGAGTGGTTAGAGCCATGCCACTGTACCCAGACTGGAGACCAGTGGTAGGATCATAGTTCACAGCAACCTCAAAATCCTGGACTCCAGCAATCTTCCCACCACAGGCTCCCAAGTAACTGGAGCTACAGGATTGGACCACCACACCTGGCTGATTTTTCTATTTTCTGTAGAGACAGGGTCTCATTCTTGCCCAGGCTGGTCTCAAACTCCTGGGCTCAAGTGATCCTCCTGTCTCAGTCTCCCAAAGAACTATGATCATATGCATCAATCAGTGCACCTGGCTGCAGCCAAAAAGAATGTATTTTCTTAATAGTTTTTATATTGACATGTTGAAACGATATTTTAGATGAAATAAAATATGCTATTAATAATTTCCTCTATTTCTTTTTACTCTCTTTAAATATGGCCACTAGAAAATCTCAAATAACATAGGTAGTCAGTGGCTCACATTATGTTTCTAATGAACAGTATTGTCATCTCTCAGCATCTTATTCAGCTTTGTACCCATGCCATGGTCTAGTATGGTTCCTGGCACACAGGGACTTCTAGTCTTAAAAGCACCCAGTACTATCCTCACATGTAACCAGGGCTGCCCTTCATTCAAAATACCTAACAACCTCTAAGGCCCCAGCTGTACCAAATCAAAAATGGACATGGGTCATGGTGCTAGAGCAGAGTCCTGGGGCTCTTACAAAGCCAGGCACCATTGTTTTAGTTGCTAGATTGTAGTGTGATACTGTAACAGCCTAGGAAGCTGGCCTGATGCTCCTGCCAGCCCAAGTCCCCCTGCAGAGCTCACCCAAATGAGACATTCACCCTGTTCAATCTTCTTAGACACAACACCTTGTTTCATGTCAGTATGTGTCTGGTGTGGCGGCCAAGCAGTCAACCTTGTTATACAATTAGGTTCTCCTGAAGTAGAGAGTTCTGAAACAACCAAGAAACCATCTCAAAAGAAACTGACCCTATCATGTCTCACTGCTGGTGGAAATGATGTCACAACATCCCAGACTGCTCCTGCTGCCACATGAATTAGGTACTAAATATAGTCTGCAGTGCTTTACATGTCAGACAACATGGAAAGGAAATGCTGTGTCCACTTCCTTAATTTACGAGTGCCTAGCAAAGACAGCCTAGGAAAAGTGTTTGGAATGCAGGTGAAGAGCACAGAATGAGGAGCCAGCTTGCTTATGTGCAAAATGAGTTCAATGAAGTAGATGACTTCATTGGACTACTGTCCAGATTAACTGAGAAAATATGTGAAATGCTTAGAAGTGCATCTAGCACAGAGTAGCACTAGGTAACCATTTGCTGCTATTACTACTGCTACTTAAAAAAACTTAAAGTTGGCTCAGCACCTGTGGCTCAACCGGCTAGGGCGCCAGCCACGTACACCTAAGGTGGCGGGTTCGA
>NW_003852495.1:7029109-7044112 GCF_000181295.1 Otolemur garnettii | reverse complement strand
GCCTGTGGTCCCAGCTACTTGGGAGGCGGAGGCAGGAGACTCGCTTGAGCCCAGGAGTTGGAGGTTGCTGTGATCAGTGAAGCCATAGCACTCTACCCGGGGGGCAGTTTGAGACTCTGTCTCAAATAAAAAAGATACTTTACATCTTAACCTGTATTAACCTGGATGAAGTTGGAACACATCCTTCTTAGTAAAGCATCACAAGCAATCCTCAGCACCCATAGCACAGTGGTTATGGCACCAGCCACATACACCAAAGTTGGTGGGTTCAAACCCAGCCTGGGCCAGCTAACCAACAATGACAACTGCAACAAAAAATAGCCAGGCATTGTGGCAGGCGCTTGTAGTACCAGCTACTTGGGAGGCTGAGGCAAGAGAATTGCTTAAGCCCAAAAGTTGGAGATTGCTGTGAACTGTGACACCGTGGCGACATAATGAACTGTTTCAAAAAACAACAAAAAAAAATGGACAAGCAATAATCCAATGTACTCAATTCTAATATGAAGGCAGCAGATGATCTAATACAAGGTGGGGGTCAGAGGACTTAGGAACTGGGGAGAGGAAAGGAGGGTTGTGATATATGACACACTTCTTGGGGGCAGGACACAATTTTAAGAGAGACTTTACCTAACAAATGCAATCAGTGTAACCCAACTCTTTGTATCCTCAATGAATCCCAAACAATAAAAAAGAATTTTAAAAAAATTTATAAACAAGCAAAAAAAATAAATAAGAAATGGCATGTACATGAAATGGCAGCTCCATCCTTCTTGCCAATCAACTGGACATGGGAAGGCTAAGAAAGAAAGCAATTCCCAAGTTTTTGGCTTGGGCAACCGAGTCAATGTTGTTTCATTTCCCCAGATGGTTACTACTGAGTCTGGGAAGAAGAAAAGTTCAAGTTGGACATGTTGAGTTTACAGTGCTCTGGGAACAGCCATCAAAGGACATCAAGAAATCATAGGCTCAGGCAAGGTAGCTCGTGCCTATAATCATAGCACTTCAGGAGGCCAAGGTGGGAGGACTGCTTGAAGTAGGGAGTTTGAGACCAACCTGAACAAGAGTAAGAACTCATCTCTAGTAAAAATAAAAAAATTAGCTCTCGCCTCCTTCTGCCTTCCCTCTCTCTCCCCGCCCCTCCTTTCCCCTCGCTCTTCTCTACTCTTTCTTCTCTTCCCACTCTCTCTTTATCTCTCTCCCCTCTCTTCTCTCCTCCTCGGAGCTGCTCTGCAGCCTCCCTGCCCCCACCAATAAAGACCTTTCCTACAGAAAAAAAAAAATTAGTCAGGCACTGTGGTGGACACCTATAGTCCCAACTATCTGGGAGGGGCTGAGGCAAGAGATCACTTGAGCCCAAGAGTTTAAGGTTGCTGTGAGCCATGATGTCACTGCACTCTACTCAAGGCTACAGAGTAAGACCCTTGTCTCAACAAAAAAAGAAAAGGAAAGAAAGAAAAAGAAAGCATAGGCCCCACATTTGGAGCTGAAGCAAAGGGGTTTAGTGTGGCTTTGAGATACATGGTGAAGAGCTGGCAGCACTAGGACAGTAAAGCACTGGAGTGAAAGCACTGCTTGTGGGGGAGGGGTGTGCCCAGGGGGCTGCTGCTGCCAGCTCAGCCCCATCTCTTCTTAGACCCTTATACTGCAGTCAGTTGGTTCCCCAATGTAATCTTTGGTGAGCAAATCTTGGGAATGAGGGTAGAAACACTCATTTTGTCCCCACTCTGCCTTATAGGTACACACAGAAGCAGAAAGAGCCTATTAAAAATAGCAAGTTACATTTATTAAGCGCTTACTATGTGCCAGGCCCTGTGCTAAACACTAAACATAAATTATCTCCCCAAATTATCACAATAATCCTGGCACCAAAGTCCTATGACTACCATTTCACAGATGGGACACTGAGGCTGGGAGCAAATGTGTGGGGGAGCTCAGGGCTGTCATGTCACACAGCCCACAGTTAGGCAGTCTCTGGGCCAGATGGAGAACATTGAAGAACAATTATAATATACAAGAGCTACTACTTAATGAGAGATGGCTCTGGACTAGGAATACAATCTCAGCAAATCCTTACAGTCCTTTGAGAGTGATACTGTGATTGTCTCATTTTATAAATGAGGAACCTGAGGCTGTAGGAGGGGAAGTCAACTAAACCAGTTTTAGTCTGGCCGTCTTGGGAGACCAAGCCTACAGTCAGAGTCCCTCCCTGAGGGTCTCTGGGCCACAGGAAAACGCTGAATAAATAGTATTTACTAAGTGCTACGGTGCCAGCTGCTGTGCTAAGCACTTTATACACTATATTCTCACTGCATTCTCAAAACAACTCTATGTAGTGGCTGCTATTTAAATCCCCATTTTACAGATAGGGAAATCAAGGCGCAGAAAGAAGTCAGTTACCCAGAATCACACAGCTGGTGTGATACTAAATCTGAACCTGGGTTTCTCCGCTTTCCAAACCAAAGCTCTTAGCAAGATAATTTCAGCTAACACAGCTAGTCATTATTGGGTGCTAACTATAGTCTCGGCTCTTTACAGGTACACGCTCAACTAACCGTCATCCCATGCGATCGATAATATCTGCACCTCGTATTTCCAGGAGCTAAGGATAATGCAAACACGTAATAACTATCTTCTATGTGCCGAATGTTTTATTCGCTTTATTATCTCAACAGAATCCCCAGCAAAAAACACTCTCCTGCCCCGTTTTACTGCAGGGAAAATTGAGGTTCCGTCAGGTTTCCCTAGAGCGCAGCTCCCAAGTGGCAGAACCGGGTTGCGAACCCATCGCTGGGACTCCAAGATCTTCCCTACAGCGACGGGTTGCACGTCTGGAAAGTTGAACCATGCGGGCACGAGTCCAGCTGGGTCCGGAGGGCGCGAGTCTCGGCGCCGCCGCCCCCCACAGTCGGTACCCACAGCCGGCTGTCCGCCCGGTCGCCCGCCCGCGCTGACCCTCCGGGTTCGAGCAGCCACCGATTCCCCGCCACCCTTGCCCAAGTCCGTTTCTGCACCCGAAGCCACATACCTAGGCGTCCCGGCTGCCGCCCCGCGGGCCCCACGACCGCTGCGCCCAGCCCCGCGCTGCTCACTGGAGACGCCGCCAGCTCCGGTGGCCCGAGTGACTTCCAGGCTGCCCACTTCCAAGCCGCTTTGCGCGAGGCCTCCTGGGAACTGTAGTTTCGCCCTAGGCGGCAGCGAACTGAAAAGAGCCTGGCGCGCAGGTGCTGCCGGGAGCAGTAGGCATACTACCGCGCCGCCTGCTGGGGACGGTAGTCCACCTGTCGCCTCCGTGCTGATCCAGTCTCCAGAGCACTTCCGCAGCCTCGAGGGGCGTGAGGGATGGAGGTGTGTCTTCTGCAGACTCCAGTCCCCGAGCCGCGCTCCTCACCCAGCTAGGATGGTTTCTCTTTTCTCCTGGCCCTGTCCGCCACCTCCCGCATTCGGCAGAGCCTCTCCCACACTCTCCGCGAGGCGCGAGGCGCTTACCCCCAGGACGCGAGCCTCGTGAGAGGTGGGGGAAGCAGAGCAGTGCGCTAGACCCCCCAACAGAGTGGGGCGGTGGACTAGGGCGTCGATGCGCGCTCGCGCAGGCGCGCTCGCCCACCGACTCCGGCCTAAATTGCCGCGGGCCCCCACGGGGAGGATTTTTTTTTTCCTTTCGAACGGGCGCGCGCGCGGGTTCTCGCACCAGGAGCGCGCCAGTGCGCACGCGCTCCCTCCCCTGGCCTTGGTCTGACTGCCCCGCGCGGACCGGGGGGCGCTAACCGCTCTATTTGCTGGGTTCTTCCGCATCATCCGCAAGGTAGTTTCTCAGGCGCTCGCTCCCTTTTGGTCTGTTACTTAACGCAGGAGCATCTCAGAGCCGTCACACACGCTATACCCCTACCTTGTCCGGAGTCCAGTCGCAGATATCCGGAGTGGCCCCTGCTTCAACGACGGACACGCCCTCTTTGCCGCCCACGTGGAGGGCCAGGACGCCTGAGTGTAAGAGGACTCAGGTCTGGTTGTCCTTTCGCGGCCTAAATGGCTCTTTAGACCAGAGCCTCAGGACTGCGACGCAGGAGGCTGCCCTGAAGACCTTGTGGTCTTACATTCTTTCGTTAATCGTACATTCTGCGGTAACTACTGTTGAGTACTTAAAGCCTTGGAAATTTTGTCCAAATTTAGTCCACCTGCTGACTTAATCACGGCTCTGACTCCCCCGCCCCCTTTAATGTGTATTTCCACTCTATGAGGGTTCCCAAGGGAATTGACCAGACTTGAAAGGTTCCCTGGTCGAGAGGCCTGAGTCAGTATTCTGCCTGCCTTCCAAGAAGATCCTCAGTAAAACTCGAAACTGGGAAGCATAAACGTATTTCTTCTTCCTGTGAGAGGACCGAGGGTTATTAATTTGCCCATTCATTCATCAAAAACATATTAAGCACCTACTCCATGTTAGTTTGGATAATTATGGAGACACAAGAGAAAACCAGACAGACTGGGGCCTTACCCTCAGGAAGCTCTCAGGCCCTAAGCAAATCAGGCCACCACCACATAGTGACAATCTAGAGCAGTACTATCCTATAGAAATGCTGTATAATGCAACCCATGCATGCAATTTTAATTTTACGTAAACAGGTGAAATTTTAACAGTTTAACACAAGTATATTTAAACAATATTCCAAGTTACATTTATTTATTTATTTTTAGAGACAGAGTCTCACTTTGTCACCCTTGGTAGGGTGCTGTGCCATCACAGCTCACAGCAACCTCCAGCTCTTGGGCTTAGGCGATTCTCTTGCCTCAGCCTCCCAAGTAGCTGGGACTACATGTGCCTGCTGCAAAGCCCAGCTATTTTGTTGTTGTTGCAGTTTTGCTGGAGCCGAGTTCAAACCCGCCACCCTCTGGTATAAGGGGCCCGTGGCCTACTCACTGAGCCACAGGCACCGTCCCTCCAAGTTATATTTAATGGAAAAATATTTTCATTGCTTCAGTTCTACAATTTAAGTTAATTAAAATTAAGTAAAATAAAAGGTTTATGAGGCACTTACGAAAATATACATTTGTGGCATTGGTTTTAATAGCAAAAGGTTGGAAACTGCCCAATGTCCATCAATAGAAATTTGGATAAGCAAGAAAGAGTTTGGGCACATGGTGGACTACCTTGTGGCTGGGAACTGTTGGAAATGAGGCAGAGCTATATGTATTAATATGAACCAATCTGTAAGATACATTAGGAAAGAAAAGATGCAGAACAGTGCACATCATGCACTATCATTTATGTAACAAAAAAATTTTTAGAGTTATGCTTGTGCATACATACAGAACATTGTTAGAAACACAACTAGGATTACCTCTCTAAAAGGAAAACAGAAGGATAAGAAGGCCAGATGTGAAAAGGTGACTTTTTCCTTATGTGCCCCTTAGTGTTTTTAAAACTTTTACTATGTCCGTAAAAAATGTGTTTAATGAAAGGGATAACAGCCGAGTCACAGAATCATTGCAAGAATTAAAACAATATATGTAGGACTGCACACAGTGGCTCACACCTGTAATCCTAGCACTCTGGGAGGCCAGGGTATTGCTTTAAAAGCTCAGGAGTCTGAGACAAGCCTGAGCAAGAGCAAGACTGTCTCTAAAAATAGCCAGACATTGTGACAGGAGCCTTTAGAAGACCTGAGCCCAAGAGTTTGAAGTTGCTGTGACCTATGATGCCATGCCACTCTAACCTGAGGCAACAGAGACTCTGACTCAAAACAAAACAAAACAATATGTGTAAAGTGCTATTGCCACTTTACAACCTAATCAATCCTAGAATCTATCATTACTCTCAGGGATCCAGGATAATTTTTCCACCCAACAGAAACTAGTTCATCCTGTTAAAGTATTTTGTTGGCCTGGAAAATTGTGTCTTTCAGTAAACAAAGTGCATTCCAATCCCAGCCCTAGCTATGCAGCCACGTGAAGGCCAGAGCAGCACTCCCCAACCCTGAAGACAAATTTGGGCTCCTTATCAGTAATATCATCAAAGAACCAGGTAAGCCGAAGTTGCCCCTCTGACTTTACAGTCAACTGATTAGGCCCTTCTGATGCCAGCTTAACTTTCTGCACCTCCTCCCCTAAATGTGAGACCCACTTGCAAGGCCATATAATTCACGCAGCAACCTACCTCACAGTGTACTGGGAGTCCCAGATAACTATGGGCTGGATTTCTTGCAGCAGGATCAGCAGAACTCACCCTCTGGTATTCCTAAGCCATGGCCCTATGTGGCTACAACACATCAAACTCCTTTTGGGTGTCAGGTCGCCTTATTATATATACTCATAGCACTTTGTACTTTTTCTTCTTAAAACTGAATCATGTCCCAGGTATGGTGACTCACACCTATAATACCAGCATTCTGAGAGGCTAAGGCAGATGGATTGCTTGAGCTCAGGAGTTCGAGACTAGCCTGAATAAGAGCAAGATCCAATCCTCATCTCTTATAAAAATAAAAAAAATAGCTGGGCATAGTGGTGCATTCCTATAGTCCCAGCTACTCAGGAGGCTGAGGCAAGAGGATTGCTCAAGATCAAGAGTTTGAGGTTGCTGTGAGTTATGATGCCAGGGTGACAGTGAGACTCTGTCTCAAAAACAAAATAAAATAAAAAATAATACTTACCTGGCAGGGTAGATACCATGATCACAAAGGTGGCTATCCCAGGGCAAGGCTTATCCACTGCACTCTGGATGTGCTGACCCTTGATATTTCCTCAAATTTGGGAAAGTTGGCTACATAATTAGTGGTAGTGGAGGACTGCATTCACATTTTCCTCTAAAAAATTTTTTAAAAGCTGGTGTTGTAGTAGGTGTTTGTAGTCCCAGCTACTCGGGAGGTGAGGCAGGAAGATTGCTTGAGCTCAGAAGTCTTAGGTTGCTATGAGCTATGATGTCACAGCACTCTATTGAGGGCAACAAAGTGAGACTCTGTCTCTAAATAAATAAACTGAATCACTAGTGTAATTTAAGTTTGGGGAAATTAAAAGTTGCAGAAAAATTCAAAGAATAATATAATTCATCACCCAGAATTTTCCATTGTAATCAATGTTATGGCCATTCTTTGATGTCTGCCTTCCCTTCTGAACTGTTAAGTTCTATAGAGCAACAACCCTGCCTCTGTCCTCTCAGAGGCATATAAAATAGAACATAGGGCCCATAGGGACCCTAAGGTCCTGAGTGTTGTGGAGTGCACTGCCCCCTAGAGGCAACTCTCTTCAACAAGGCAGGGCTGGGGGCTGTTTACCTTCCCTCAGATTACCACCAACAAACGCTTGGAGTGAAATGTTGCCAAGAAAAAGCATATTGTGGCTCAGCGCCTATAGCTCAACCGGCTAAGGTGCCAGCCACGTACACCTAAGGTGGCAGGTTCGAATCCCCAGCCCGGACCCGCCAAAACAACAATGACGGCTGCAACCAAAAAATAGCCAGGCGTTGTGGTGGGCGCCTGTGGTTCCTGCTACTTGGGAGGCGGAGGCAGGAGACTCGCTTGAGCCCAGGAGTTGGAGGTTGCTGTGAGCTGTAATGCCACGGCACTCTGCCCAGGGGGACAGCTTGAGGCTCTGTCTCAAAAAAAAAAAAAAAAAAAAAAAGAAAAGAAAAGAAAAGAAAAAGCATATTGTTCCCCTGTCCAAGCCCAATGAATGACCTGGTTTGTCTCCACAGTCATCAGGACAAACCATATGTTGGTTCCAAGTACCCTCTCCCTTATGTTGGGGGCCACAGGGCTTCAATTCCCCCATTAAATTGTCTTTGGGACTCGGCGCCTGTGGCTCAAGTGGCTAAGGCACCAGCCACATACACCTAAGGTGGCAGGTTCAAATCCAGCCCAGGCCCGCCAAACAACAATGAGGGCAAAAAAAGCCGGGCGATGTGGCGGGCACCTGTGGTCCCAGCTACTTGAGAGGCAAAGGCAGGAGACTGGCTTGAGCCCAGGAGTTGGAGGTTGCTGTGAGCTGTGATGTCTCAGCACTCTACCCAGGGGGGCAGCTTGAGGCTCTGTCTCAAAAAAAAAAAAAAATTGTCTTTGGGATGTCAAAATATTAAACATTCAAGGCTGGGTGTGGTGGCTTACTCCTGTAAAGCTAGCAATCTGAGAGGCGAAGGCAGGTGCATTGCTTAAGCTCAGGAATTTGAGACCAGTCTCAGTAAAAGTAAGGATGCCCCCCTTCCCCATCTCTACTAAAAATAGAAAAACTAGCCAAGCGTGATGGTGGCACCTATAGTCTCAGTTACTCAGAAGACTGAGGCAAGAGAATTGCATGAACCCAGGAGTTTGAGGTTGCTGTGAGCGATGATGCTATGGCACTCTACCCAGGGCAACAGAGTGAGGCTCTGTTTCAAAAATGTTTTTAAAATGATATTAAATAGTCAAGATACATCGGGATTAAAGCACCTGGAGTTCTCTCCAAACTTGCTTTTAAGAACAAGTACTGGGATTAGGGAGTCAAATATGGGGAATTTTAGGAAAGTGGCTTCCTCTGAGGGTAACTTGAGGAAACTGGTTTATGGGATGGGACAAAGTGGCAAAATAAAATAAAATAATATAAAAACAGAGGTTTGGGGTTGAAGGCCCTCTTTCTCATTCACCTCCTATCACTCCCTAGAAATGTTTCTCCAAAGGGACTCAACCACTCACTTTTCAGAGGCTTGTGACAAGAAAGGGGACCCAGAGAAGATATTTGGAACAATGGGAACTGATGGCAGCTATCACTGACAACTCTCTCAGCAGCTGTGGAGCCTCAAGAAGGAGCAAGTGGGGTGAGTCTGAGCTGTGAGGCTTGGCTCATAGGGCCATGCACTGATGTACAGGATCTGAAGCAGATCACACTGGCTCTTGAAAGGTGATCCAAATAAGCAGCACGTGCAGGGTTGCAGGGGGGCAAAATGGAAAAAGATAGCACAGGAGGGGAGCCTGCAGCCTGGGAGATGGAAAGAGAGAGGTGATGCTGCTGTCTGACAGCCAGTCCCCAGTTCCCATTGTGAGTGGATCTGTCACACAGCTTTCTTATTATCAGGTGACAGAACTTCCTCCTCCTCTGATATTGTAGAAGAATGCTGACCAGTGCTTTAGATCTTTGTCTTTTTATTTTTTGAGACAGAGTCTCAATCTTTCGCCCAGGCTGGCATGCCATGGAGTCAGCCTAACTCACAGCAACCTGGGCTCAAGCAAGCCTGCCTCAGCCTCCCGAGTAGCTGAGACTACAGGCACCTACAACAACGCCCAGCTAGTTTTTCTATTTTTAGTAGAGACGGAGTCTCACTCTTGCTTAGGCTGGTCTCTAACTCCAAAAAAGGAAGGAAGGAAAGAAGGAAGGAAGATCTTCCTTCAGGTGATCTTCCTGCCTTGGCCCTCCGAGTGATTAGAGATGTGAGCCACTCTATCCAGCCTAGATCTTAGTCTTGAATCTGCCCTGTGTAAACTCAATGCATCCCCGTTCCTCTCTGAGATCATGTTCCTTTTTTGTACAATGGAGTTGATGATATCTGCCCCTCTGGATTCCTTTTGTTTGTGAGACAGAGTTTCACTGTACCTCCTGGGTAGAATGCCATGGTACCATAGCTCACAGCAACCTCAAACTCTTGGGCTCAATAGATCCTCTTGCCTCATCCTCCCAAGTGGCTATGACCACAGTCACCTGCCACAATGCCTAGCTAGTTTTTCTATTTTTAGCCTTGCTCTTGCTCGGGCTGGTCTTGAACTCCTGAGCTCAGGCAATCCACCTTCCTCAGCTTCCCAGTGTGCTAGGATTACAAGTGTGAGCCACCATGCCTGGCTATCTCTGGATTATTTCAAGAACTAAGTAATCAATGCAAAAGCTTTGTTGTGGGCTCCAAACTACTCTACACATATGAGATAATGATGAGTTTTCCTCCCCAAGTCCAGCCATCAAGTCTCTGTGGCAACCCAGGGGGGCTTGGTTTAGCCATACTAAAGGATGTGTTCTGCTGATTTTGCTTCAGAAAGTTCAGGCCAAACTGATTTGGGACTCCAACAGCTCTCTACGCCAGTTCTCACACTTCATTGTGAATAACATCAGGTGGAGAGCTTGTTACAATTCAGATTGTTGGTCCTTACCCTCAGAGTTTTTAGTTCAGTAGGTTTGGAATGGGGTCCAATAATTTGCATTTCTAACAAGTTCCCAGATGATGCTGATGCTGCTTGTCTGGGAATCACAGGCTGGGAACCATGCCTCCATCTAGCAGGCAAGGTTGGCCTCCATTGCCCTCTGGTGGGCAGACTGTAAATTTAGCTGTCATGTTTCCAGAACAACTGGAAAGTTACAAAAATAAGGTTGAAAGGAACTAGAGTTGTCATCTGCCCGGGAACCAGGTTAGCCTAAAAACAGCTATTGTAATTGTTTGTTGCTTCAGAGTACATTTAAAAGGGTTTTCACATGAAGTACCCTAGTTGGTCTCTGCAACACACCTGTGGAGTTGGCATGAGAAATTGGCATTTTTTGCTTGCCTGTCTTCTTTCCTTCCTTCTTCCCTTTCTTCCATTTTTTTTTTTTTTTAGAGACAGGGTCTTGCAATGTTTTCCAGGCTGGTCTGGAACTCCTACTCTCAAGCAATCCTCCCACTTTGGCCTTCCAAAGTGTTGAGACTATAGGCATGAGCCACTGAACCCAGCCAAGCATTGTCATTTTACAAATGAGGAAAAACAGGCCTGTTTTCACATTAGTAATGACTCCCTGACAGAAGGGGATGGTTAAAAGTAAAATTTATTCACAATCCAACCAAGAAAAATAGGTTTGTCCTCATGAAGATCAAATAGAAGGGAAAGGGGAGAAGAACAAATAGCAGATGTACCTCCTGTAAGACAACTGCCTCAGTCAGCAAGCCTGGGGAAGCCTGCAAGGCCAAATGGCTGGATCTTTCCTGCATCTGTGGTAGGTGGGCTGACTCTTAGTCCTGGGTACCCCTTATCTCTATTTCCCAAGTCAGTAGTCAGACCTGAATGCTAATAGAATCACGTAGGGAGTTTGCTGCAAGTGAAGGTTCCCAGGTCCATGGTTCTAATTCAGTAGGTCTAAGGCAGGCAGGGACCTAGAAATCTGTGTTTTCTGTTTTTTGTTTTTTTGTTTTTTTTTTTTTAAGGAATCTATGTTTTAAGACCTCCCCCACACCCCAGAAATCCTGATGCAGAAGGTCCAGGGACCACATTTTGAGAGCCCCTAGTCCTCACAAAATGCTTTCCTGATATACCACAAAAACCAAACAACTATTATTTGCCTGTAAGGATATTCTTTTTTAGCCCCTCTCAAGGTTTCTCTGCTTCACATATCCATAATATTCTACTGTGTTATGATAGAAAAATGCTAATATTCAATCCCCAACTCCTTTATGTACCCTCTGCAAGACTCAGTTTTCTCATCTATAAAATGGGTATAATACCTGCTTTACTGGGCTATGCAGGTAGGCAATAACTTTCTTACTGTGCATAGTTCCTGACATTCAAAAGGTGTTCAATAAACATGAGTTCCTGGTTCTTGCCTTTTGATTCCTAGACCCTGGAAAAGTAGTAGTGGCTAAGCTAACCTCTTTTGGATTCCCACAGGTTTTTAAGTACCAGTTGGTCCTGAGGAAGACAAAGAGATAAGCAAGGTGATGTCTTCTACCAGACTCATTCCTCTGTGGAAGGATTTTAAATACTCCATAAGTGAAATTGTACATGATCGGCAGGTAACATATACGTGGGACATAAAGGTTTTATTGGTTGGCCTCTATCTATCTTACAGTAATAAACACTTCAGAAGAGCCACAGATTGTCTTTGAGAGCAGGAAGCAAGCAGGATAGACCATAAAGACAATTGTCACCCTATAGGAAGTTGGTTATCAATTTCTGAATGAGTGTGTAGACCTCTTACAAGGACAATCAATATTGGGAGGTAGACATTTTGGAGCATTGTCAGAGGAACTAACCTTCTGGAAAGAGAGATTTTCTAAAAAAGAAAGGAGCAGCTACTTGAAAGACTGAGGCAAAAGAATCGCTTAAGCCTAAGAGTTTGAGGTTGCCGTGAACTGTGACACCACAGCACTCTATCCAGGGCAACAGCTTGAGACTCTGTCTCAAAAGTAAATAAATAAATAGGCTTGGCTTGGCGCCTGTGGCTCAAGCGGCTAAGGCGCCAGCCACGTACACCTAAGGTGGCAGGTTCGAATCCAGCCTGGACCCGCCAAACAACAATAATGGCTGCAACCAAAAAAAAAAAAAATAGCCAGGCGTTGTGGCGGGCGCCTGTGGTCCCAGCTACTTGGGAGGCAGAGGCAGGAGACTCGCTTGAGCCCAGGAGTTGGAGGTTGCTGTGAGCAGTGAAGCCATAGCACTCTACCCAGGGGGACAGCTTGAGGCTCTGTCTCAAAAAATAAATAAATAAATAAATAAATAGGCTTGGTGCTCATAGCACAGTGGTTATAGTGCCAGCCACACCGAGGGTGGTGGGTTCAAACCCAGCCTGGGCCAGCTACACAACTGCAACAGAAAATAGCTAGGCATTGTGGCAGGCGCCTGTAGTCCCAGCTACATGGGAGGCTGAGGCAAGAGAATCGCTTAAGCCCAAGAGTATGAGGTTGTTATGAGCTGTGATGCCACAGCACTCTACCGAGGGTGACATAATGAGACTCTGTCTCAAAAAATAATAATAAAAATATAAATAAATAAAAAAGATGGGAGAAGGCACCAGAGTGTATTTGCCAACCTCAGTTTTGCTAGGATTGGCTCTTAACAAAAATGATCCCAGGTGACTATTTCATTAGCATACATTCTTTTTGTTATTTGTTTTTTGAGACAAAGTCTCATTATGTTGCCCTCGGTAGAGTGCTGTGGCGTTACAGCTCATAGCAACCTCAAACTCTTGGGCTTAAGTGATTCTCTTGCCTCAGCCTCCCAAGTAGCTGGGACTACAGGTGCCCACCACAACGCCTGGCTATTTTTTGCTTGTAGTTATCATTGTTATTTGGCAGGCCCAGGCTGGGTTAGAACCTGCCAGCTCTGGTGTATGTGGCTGGCCCCCTAGCTGCTGAGCTACAGGCGCTGAGCCTAGCATACATTCTTATGACTGTGGGATAATATATGTTGTATACATGTTATACAAAATATTTTATATCTGTATACACGCATATATATATTATATAGGTCCTCTGTCAAACTTAAAAGCCAGATAAGGTGTCCTAAGTGCAGTTTGTTATTAAAGCTTAAAGCTTAAAACTGTACTTAGGACACCTTATCTGGCTTTTAAATTTGACAGAGGACCATTATATATATATAGTTTTAAAAATTATAGGTGTCCTGCACTATAATTTTTTTTAAGTTTTAATGCATAAATGGTAAGATTTATTTTTAACAAGTCATTTGTGATATGAATGATTATCCTTTAGATCACAACACAGAAAACGGGATGTTATTTGAGTACTCACACCTATTCTATAAAGCCTGGAGAACAATTCTGTTGTCTTAAAGTATTGTGAAGAATTTATAGTTTTTAAAGCTGTATATATAGCTTTTAAATTTGACAGAGAACCACTATATATAAAGTCAGCTGCACTGACTTTTGGGACACCATTATTTTGCATGTACTTGCCTGGGTAATCTGTTAAATGCTGTTTCTTTTAGGATACATGTACCTTTACACAAAGGGAGAATGTTAGAGGGTAGATGTGGTTAACTTCAGACTGTTCTTTCAGAAAGAACATCATTTACCCCTGTGTTCACACTATAAAATTTGCCCATGTAAGTCCTATAGAGGTTTGGTCTCCTTATGCATTAGGTGATCTGCTATATACTTGTGAAGTATAGATGTATAGATGTCCCACAATGATAAGTTGTACACATGTGTGTGAAACAGGCCTTGGGAGGGGAGGCATGACTCTGAGCGGCTCCAGTTGTGACTGGTGTGAGACAATATTTAAGTGCATTTGTGCTCTGACTTATTAGTTTATGCTCTGCCTCTCCCCAGCTATCTTTCGATGATTCAAAGAGGGATCTAGTTGTGTTGAGTGACCGGCCCCAGATATTGTTCAGAGAGTCTCGCTATCCTCACAGTATGCCACTGGTATGCTATTACTTCAGTGAAGCCTACTTCTTTGCCTCCCTCTCTTGGGTAACATCAAGCACGAAAGAAATACAGGTAAAATTTCTTCCCCTTCTTAGCCCATTCTCCAAGGGCCATGCCCACATAGCTCTTAACACAGACAAAGGAAGATATGCTTATACTCCTTAAATGGATGTGATCTGGATCTAGCATTCCCCCTACACACACCAATCCTTTCTCCATGTTGAGTAGACTTTATGACTCACTTAAAGTGGGCTGGGCTTAGGGAAAGAGTCCTAGGCTTCCTGCCTCTACCATATTTCTAACTCTCATCACCAACAGGCAAAAATCACTCTAGAGCAGTGTTTTTCAACCTTTTTTTATTTCATGGCACACTTGAACCTATAGTTAAACTTCCATGGCATACTTAAATTATGTTGATCCAAAAAAAGAGTAAAAAAAGAATATACTTATAGTCCTCTGAACTTCTCTGAAAATTAATTAGCTGGGTGTAGTGGCTCATGCCTATAATTCTAGTATTTTGGAAAGCTGAGGCAAGTGGATTGCTTGAGCTCAGGAATTCAAGACCAGCCTGAGCAAGAGCAAAACTCTGTCTCTACTAAAAATAGACAAACTAAGGCCAGACGCAGTGGCTCACACCTATAATCCTAGCACTCTGGGAGGCCAAGGTGGGTAGATTGTCTGAACTCATAGATTCAAGACCAGCCTGAGCAAATGTGAGACCCTGTCTCTAAAAAATAGCCAGGCGTTGTGGCGGGTGCCTGTGGTCCCAGCTACTTGGGAGGCTAAGACAAGAGAATTGCTTGAGCCGAAGAGTTTGAGGTTGCTGTGACCTATGATGCCACAGCAATCTACCCAGGGCAGCAAAGTGAGACTCTGTCTATAAAATAAAATAGAAATAGAAAAACTAGTCGAGGTGGGTGGATTGCCTGA
>NW_003852495.1:7018805-7028702 GCF_000181295.1 Otolemur garnettii | reverse complement strand
GGTTGCTGTGAGCTGTAATGCCACAGCACTCTGCCCAGGGGGACAGCTTGAGGCTCTGTCTCAAAAAAAAAAAAAAAATATATATATATATATAGTAATAATCCAATGATCTTTAAAAATTTTCACAGCACACCTAAGATTCTCTTATGGCACACCAGTGTGATGTGGCATAATGGTTGAGAATCACTGCTCTAGAGTGTCTTCCCATTCCTCCTTATCACAAAACAAGGAAAAGTAACTGAATATGCTGCCCTTTCCTCCTCTACAATCTTTTCTAGGCTGTTTCTATGTTATTCTCTTCTAGGCTGTATTATGGATAAAGGAGAAAACTGATGACATGGTTGAGAAGAAAACATTCCCCATGACTGAACGATTGTTGCCCATTCAGTCCATCGTCCACACAGGTTCCTTTCATATCATCGTGGCTTATTGCGGTGACATGACTCTGCGGCTCTTTGGGGACCACTTCCGGGCATTCAAACCCCTAGATGTAGTGCCGTGCCGCTTCAACATCAGCTGCCTCTGCTATGACCCGGAAATGAAGATGCTTTTATCCGGCATCTTGGGGGCAGTGGTCACTTGGATCATTGAACGAAGTGGCAAGGGCCTCCAAATAGCCTACATCATTACTATGCCTGGTGAGGAACTTGTCCACAACATCGTGCTAAATGGCCCCAATGGCTCCATCCTCGCCCTGTGTGAGACTGTGGTGAGGGTCCTTCAGCGTCAGAGCCAGGGCCAGCTGGCAGAGATAAAGAGGTTCGTTTCCAGCACAAGTGGCTCCTCTATCACCTGCTGCTTCACCTGTTCTGATCAGGGCTTTCTCTATGCCGGAAACAAGGCTGGGGAAATCCAAGTATGGAACCTTTCTCGGGGCCAATCTCTCCACGGTTTCAAGGCCCATCACTCATCAGTGATATGTATTCGCAGCCGGCCGGAGGCCCACACCCTGCTAACAGCTGGCAAAGAAGGCCTAATTAAAGAGTGGAACCTTACTTCAGGGAACCTGCTTCGGCAGCTAGAACTTAGCGAGGAGCTATGCCAACTCCAGTTTATTGACGGCATGACTTTCTTCTGCCAAACCACCCACAGTTTTTCCTTGCGCCGCCTGCCCTGTTTCTATAGTCTCTTCAATGTCTGTGGTTCTGCTCCCCAGCAGGTACGTCGGATCCGCTGTGGAGATAACTGGTTCCGGATCCTGTGCACTACTGATGATGGCTTATTGCGCTTTTTGTCCCCAGTAACGGGGAATCTTCTGACTCTTACCTGGCCATTCCCAATCCTGGACCAGGCTGTAGACTGGGCCTATGATCCATGTAAAGAGGAGCTCTTTGTAGCGACAGGAAGTTCAGAGATACTGGTGTTTGACACAACTCGCTGCCCTTGCCCAGCCAAGTATCTCTTATGTACTTCTCCAAATGACGATGACTTTGTACAATGCCTAGCTTTTGGGCATTTCAATCTGGGGCGGGGTCTGGAAGGACTGATATTCTCTGGACACCGGAGCGGTATGGTAAGAGTGCTATCCCAGCACAGCTGTGCCCGAATAGAGAAATTCATGCACTTTGGCACTGTCCTGGCACTCTCTACGCTGTCTGGAGGGCTTTTTGGTGGTGGAGAAAACTCTTTCCTCTGTTCCTATGGAATGGATAACTATGTACATCTGTCAGAAGCTGTGCTCACTGGGGTCAGAGTACAACTCCAGCCCCTTGCCAGCATTCTCAGCAGCTGTCACCTAACCCACCTGATGCTTTTACCCAAGTCTGTGTGTGCCATCACAGAGACTAACTGTCTGCGTCGCTGGAATTTCCATGACTTTTTGGCCTCTGGATCAATGAATGCCTCATCGTTCTTAGAAACATTGACCCTTCACCAGTGTACCATCATATCCTTTGATGTCTGTCTGTCCTTGAATATTTTTGTCACAGGTGGTATTGATGGCACTGTCCGGATCTGGGACTTCCAAGGTAGACTTGTATCCATGCTGGACTCATCACTTCACTTTGGCCCACTCTGTTTTGCAAATGACCGGGGTGATCTGCTTGTGACTTTCAACCAGAGTCTTTATCTGATTTCCTGTTTAAAACTGTTTTCCCCAAACCTGCTGTCTCCACTTTCCTTTGTGAGTATAGCAGATGAAGTAGTCGAAGTCCCTAAGTCCTTTATACCAAGCTTCTTCTTCTCCTTTGAGACTATGTTGGTGCCTAAGTATGTTTACTCAGGGAAAGGGAAACAGGAATTAATGGGTCTGGTGAGCCTTGCCAATAACCGGGCCATTGCCTTTGACCATTCTGTGCCACATGTCATAGAAGATGAGGAAGGGAGCCCACTATTACTGTATACCCCTGCCCGTGATCATGATTCTCTGCAGGAGTTAGAAACTGACTCGATGCAGATAAGCAAACTTGATCATCCCCGTTATGAGATTTATCCCCAACTACAGGTAACTACCTGGGATGGACTCAACCCATATCGTATATTGCAATGCTACTTTGGTCATGGGCGGGAATGGCTCCTTGCCCCTGATTGCTATATCCCCAACTCAGTGATTCGTGCCCGTCTTTGGCCAGAGGGCAGCCCAATATTCCTACAGTGCACCCTGCACTCACCCCAACGGGAACTGGAATGGGATAAGTCTCAACGATTTTCCTTCTGGCGCAGCAGGGTAAAATCTCTAAGAGAATTAAGTGAACCTTCACAGAAGGAGGATGCAGACTTCCTAGAAACGAGACTATCTAAGGATATAACCTACAATGTTTTTACAGACGGAGAAAACCGAAGTTGGCTGGGGAGAAAGATGAGTGAACAAGCTGTTAATACCTTGCTTGAGACAGTCCTCAATATTATGGTTCATGCTGCCCCACTGAAATACCAATGCTGTGTTGGTGCACTAGGGCAACTCTTTGCCTGTTACCAGGTATCTCCATTCCTGCGCTCTGAGACAGCCCGTCGTCTGCTGGATGATACATCCAATTCTAACCCATTGATCCGAGAACTAGCCTGGGAAGGGCTGAAGCGTCTAGGAATGGTTACTCATCTTTTTGCTGTGCCTCTAGCTCAAGGATTAATGGACAAGGACCAAAGAGTGAGGGCTAAAGCCTTGAGCCTCATAGATGGGATTGGTATCCAATCTAAGAGGTCACTCTTACAGCTAATGCAGAAAAGAGAGATTTTCCGAGAGATGCAGTAAGTTGTTTGTGTATTCCTCAATTCTTTACTATCTTCTATTTTTAATTTTTACCTTTCCTTTCTTTTGCTATCTCTTCCTCATTTCCCCCTTACCGTCATTTTCTATTTCTTCATCCCTGTTTCTTAGCTCTCCCCAACTGTTCTTCTAGATGACTATCCTTGACAATCTTAACTGCTCACTCCTTTCTCCATTTTTTTCCCTATTCTTGTCTGTCCCCTACTTTTTCAAGTTCCATTTTTCATCCTTTTTTTCTACCCCTGCTTCCTAGACTTTTTCTTCTTCTTAGCCATCATTTCTCTCTACATATGCCATCCCTCTTGGCTACATTGCCATACCTGCTACCTGTTCCACAGCAGTTCTTCCCTTCCTAGTCCCTGATTCACTGTATTATCCTTCTTCTCCTTTGACTTTCATAGGCAGGAGACTATTGGGGAGGAACCGCTGGACCGTTTGCTGGGCATGCGACCCACAGATCTCCAGATTGTTCAGAATCAGGTGGAGCAGCGATTAAATGAGGACCTGACCTTATCACAACCAGATGAAAAACATGATTTTCCTTTAGATGCCATAAGTGTTACTGAACTTCGCAAGGGGTCTGCACAAACTGTGGTTTCTGAAGAATATGAAGCACCCACCAAGCCCCTCAAAGGCCATAAAC
This sequence comes from Otolemur garnettii, assembly GCF_000181295.1. Lineage (NCBI taxonomy): Eukaryota > Metazoa > Chordata > Mammalia > Primates > Galagidae > Otolemur > Otolemur garnettii. The sequence goes on along the minus strand of NW_003852495.1, from coordinate 7,024,854 downwards.
GGGGCCGATCAGTGAGCAAAAAGCATAGTACGTACAGGGTGATCTGGTTCATGCTGCAGGGTCTCCAAGAGGTGGGGTAGTTCAAGTTAAGTGGGTCAAGATATACCAGGTAGAAAGAGAGGTATATGGAAAGATCTTGTCATAGGAACTCTCCTAGGAAGGATCCACCCAACCCCAGGAAGACTCCAAGGCCTATCTTTCTTGGATTTGGTGGGGTAGGATGGGTAGGGAATAAAGCAAAGAGAATGCTTAGGGAGTTTTTTGTTTGTTTGCTTGTTTGTTTTAAGGCTTCAGCTTTCTCTGTTGCTACTTTTTTGTGGTAGTTCCTCTTAGCTCACACTAGATACTGGGAAGGGTTTCATTTAGCTTCCCATGCTTTCCTTACCTTTATCTCCTGATTTTCCCTGTAGGCCGAAAATTCTTGCGGCCTCTCAAGAAGATGAAAGAAGGAGTCACAGAGACAGCTCCCTTAGCAGATGCAAGTGATCAGGGTGAAACTATACCAACTGAGATGGAGGAAACATTCATCCAGGAAGAGTCATCAGTCACCAGTATAAGAAAGGTCTCTGAGGCTCAAGACAAAGATGTCTCAAGGATTGATATTAGGTTGTCCCTGGATATGCTGAAGAAAACACGGGACAAAAGAAGTAAGAAAGCTAAGAAACCCCTAAAGAAGCGCAAGAAGTCAAGAAAAGAATCTGAAGTTAAAATTGTGGAAACTCCACCTCCTTCAGAGGAAGAGTCAGTTATTCCAACAGTTACAACCAAAGGGCGAGGTGCTGCTGGAATACCTGGCCGCAGGGCTGGCTCTGGACATAGCGCATCATGGCGGGATGATCTGTGTCGTCTTAGGAACCTGAGGATTTCTGGGTCCCAGAGAAATATGTTAGAAGATTTAAACAATGAGCTAGTGACTGTGGCTCAGGAAATGCTGGCAGATCGGCAACCTAGCTGGGAACTCTTTCAGGAGATCTGCCCCCTGTTGAAGAAAGAAAGCGAAGTTTCACTTGAGGACCTTGACTGGGAGGTAGTCTGGCCAGAGGAAGAACCAGTTTTTATCTATGAAGAAGCAATTAGAGAGGACATGGTGATTCCAGATGAGGAAAAGATAGAAGAGGAACAAGCACAAGAGGAAGGGGAAGCAGGAGACATGCAGGACTTGGAGGAAACCCACATGATTCCGAGAAAAGGCAGAAGAAAGAAAGTTGATTTTGTAGAACCAGGTGACCTAACCAAGGGGAGACGAATATCAAAGAAAGAAGAGAAGAAATCTAAGAAGTCATCTAAGCACCATCTGGAAAAAAAAGTGGGTAAAAAGATGAAGGAAATTATCAAAGCAGAAAGGGATACTAGTGAGGGGGAAGAGGTTGAGGAAGAGGAAACATCAGCTATGGATGAGAAGAAATTGTCTTCACAGGAGCAGAAAAGGTCCTGGGATGAATGGAAACGGGCCCTCAGTGACATGAAGGTATCCTGGGATGGACTGAAAGAAAGGAAGCGTCTTTCAGAGGAATTACCCCAAGCTGAAGAGAAGCTATTTCCATCTGAGGAAATACTGGAGGGGGACAAAAGGAAACTGGAAAGGGATGAGTGGAAACGGGCCTGGGAAAGTATAATGGCATCCAAATATAAGGATGAGGAAGTGTCTCAGGAGAAAGAAGTGACTCAAGAGGAAGAAGTGACCCAAGAGGAAGAAGTAACTCAAGAGGAAGAAGTGACTCAGGTGGAGGAAATGACTCAGGAGGAGGAAGAAGTAACTCAAGAGGAAGAAATGACTCAGGAGGAGGAAGAAGTGACCCAGGAGGAGGAGGAAGTGGCTCAGGAGGAGGAAGAAGTGACTGAGGAAGAGGAAGAAGTGATTGAGGAGGAAGAAATGACTCAGGAGGAGGAAGTGACTCAAGAAGAAGAAATGACTGAGGAAGAGGCAATGGCAACGCTTGAGCAGATAAAGGAAAAAGAGCGGTTCATAGAAGAGCAGAAACAGATCCAGGAAGAAAAGAAACAGGCCAGAATACAGAAGAAACAAGCCCAAGCTGAGAGAAAACAAGCCAAAGAAGAGAGGAAACTAGCAGCAGAAGAACTGAAACTCGCACAGGAAGAGAGACAACTGGCCCGCGAAGAGAGAAAACTGGCCCGTGAATATCTGAAAATGGCCCAGGAAGATGGGAAACTAACCCAAGCAGAGAAGAAGTTTGCCCAGGAAGAGGAGAAACTGGCCCAAAGAGGAGAGATGCTAAGTGAGGAAGCAGAGATATTTGCCCAGAAAAGAAAAAAACTGACCAAGAAGTTGGAAGAACTGGCTAAAGAAGGAGAGAAATCAGCAAATAAAGCAGGGAAGCTGGCTGAAGTAAAAGCAATATTGACCCAGAAAATAGAAAATTTGGTCCAGACAGGAAAACACATGGATGGGCAAGAAAAGCAGCTGGCCAGGGAACTGGAGGAACTGGAACGGAACATGAGGGAAGTGGTTTGGAAAGAAGAAGAACTGACTCTGGAGGAGGAGACACTAGCTGAGGAAAAGGAGAACCTAGCTCAGGAAGAGAAGACATTGGCCTTGGAAGAAGAAAAACTGGCTAAGGAAGAGAAAAAACTGGCCCAGGAAGAAGATCTGCTAATCCAAGAAGAGGAGAAACTGGCTAAGGGCCAGGAAAAAAGGCCTGGGGATGAGGAAAGACTGGCCCAGATAAGAGAGAAATTGTTTGAGAAAAAGGCAAAACTGGCCCAGGAAAGGGAAAAATGGGTCCAGAAGAAGGAAGAACTCAAAAAGCATGAGGACATATTGGTCCAGAAAGAGAAGCATCTGGCTTCACAAAACAAGATTTTGTCTCAGGATAAGGAAAAATTGGCTAACAGGAAACTGGACCTCCTCTCTCAGACAGGTAAACTCACTGAGAAAAGAGAGAAATTATTCCAAGTGAAGAAGAAATTGGAGCTGTATAAAGAGAAAATATTTCAGATGCAGGAGAAGCTGACACGGGACATGGCGATATTAAAACAGAAGAAAGAGAAACTGGTTAATGCAGAGAAAGAACTGATGCAAGAAGAAAAAAGTCTGCTTCAGCAACAGGACAAATTGGGCCGTGAAAAAATTAAATTAGCTATGGAGAAGAGGGCATTTTTCTATGAAGGGACTCGTCTCAGAGGAGAGTTGGATGTTGCTAAGGAAGGAAAGACATTGAATATGGAAATGAAGAAACTGGCTCAAGAGAAGATGAAACTGGCTGATGTGAAGGAAGGTCTTCTCAAGGGAGATGTTAAAGATACTTCAAGACAGAAAAAGATGATTCAAGAAGACTATGAACAAGTTAAGAGGAAATTGTCACTAGAGGAGAAGATACTGGTACATGAAGATATGATGTTGGCCACAGAGGAAAGGGACATTGCCAAAGGGAAACTGGAACATACTAGAGGAGAGAGAGTACATGCGCAGGAAGAAAGGAAGGCAATTAGAACAATGATGAAGTTGGCTAAACAAAAGGAAAACCTTTCCAAGGAACCGAAAAAAACGAACAAAATCGTAAAAGCACTTCAAAAGCTAATCAATGATGAAAGGAAAATAACCCAGGAAGCAATAGAGATGACAAAGAAGAAGAAGACACTCTTTGTTAAGGAGAGAAAATTGTCCCAGGAACAGGGTAGACTTGATACCAAACAGTGGGATGTTTCTCAGGACCAGTCAGAAATGACCAAAGATGAGAAGAAACTAGCTCAGAAGCAGAGAAAACTGGCCAAGGATTTTCAAAGAATGACAAACAAAGAGGAAAAAATGATACAGGAAGAAAACAAATTGTTCAAGAAACATAATGTCATACGGGATGAAGAAGAGGAAGAAGTGCAGGAGGAAGAAAAGGTCGTCCCCTTCCTTAAACAAAGGTGGAGAAAAGGAAAACAGAAAAAGAGCCTTGATGATATGCTTTTAAGTCAATTGGATAAAGTGGACAGTGAAGAATACTTTTTTGAAGAAAAAGACCTGTTAGAGGAACTAGAGCAAGACAGTTTGTCTGAGGAGGAGGAAGAGGAGGAGGAAGAGGAGGAGGAGGAAGGGGAGGAGGAGGAAGAAGAGGTGCTGGAGGAGGAGGTGGAGGAAGTAGAGGTGAAGGGAAGGGAGGGGAAGAAGGAGAAAAAGCAAAAGGAGCAAGAACAGGAGGAGAAGGAAAAGAGGAAGAAGAAGAAAAAGAAGCAAAAGAAGATGGAGGAAGAGGTGGAAGAAGTAGAGGTGAAGGGAAGGAAGGAGAAGAAAAGGCAAAAGGAGGAAGAACAGAAGGAGAAGGAAAAGAGGAAGAGGAAAAAGAAGATGGAGGAAGAGATGGAGGAGGAAGAGGTGGAAGAAGTAGAGGTGAAAGGAAGGGAGGAGGAGAAGAAGAAAAGGCAAAAGGAGCAAGAACAGGAGGAGAAGGAGAAGAGGAAGAAGAAAAAGGAAAAGAAGATGAAAGAGGAGGAGGAGGAAGAGGAGGAGGAGGGGGAGGAGGAGGAGGAGGAAAAGAAGAAGAGGAAGAGGAGGAAGAAGAAAAAGGAGGAGGGGGAGGAGGAGGAGGAGGAAAAGAGGAAGAGGAAGAAGAAGAAGGAGGAGGGGGAGGAGGAGGAGGAAAAGAAGAAGAGGAAGAAGAAGAAGGAGGAGGAGGAAGAGGAGGAGGAAGAGGAGGAGGAAGAGGAAACAAAGAAGAGGAGGAAGAAGAAGGAGGAGGAGAAGGAGAAGAAAAAGAAGAAGAAAGAGGAGGAGGAGGAGAAGAAGAAGAAGAAGAAGAAGAAGAAGGTAGGGCAGAAGGAGGACGTGTTTGAGGAAACGGAAGAAAGCATGAGCGAAGAAGACATGGAAAGTTTGAGTGAGGAGGAGAGCAGCTCACTGGAAGAAGAGGTGGACAAGGAAAAAGGGATCCTAAAAAAAGAAAAACTATTTAGGCTACAAGAAAGGATAAAGAGCCTAAGAGGAGGGGAAATGGTCCCTTTCCTTGAAAAGGGAGTCCCTCATATTATAGGCAGTGCTATGAAACTAGGAGCTATAAAAAGTCCTTTTAAGAAACTGATCTCTGTGTCTCTGGAGATGGAAAAGAAGACAGCAGCGCCAGAGTCAACACTGGTGCCAGTGAAAGAAATATCCTTGAAAGATAAGCCCATACTACTTGAGATATCCAGGAAATTTCCAGGGGCAAGATTTGTGGATAAAGAAGGAGAACTGTTGGAGAAATTTAAGTCCCTGGCTCTACATCTTTCAGATATAGCTTTGGAGTCCCAGAAACAGGACTTAAAGACCCCATTCATGTCCCAAATATATAGAAAGACCATGGAAGCCCAGAAATTCCAACACAAACCACCACCTTCTCAGTGGAAGTTGTTTTTTCAGCCTCATCCATCTCCAAAGGAAAAGACTAAGGTGCATTTACCTCTCCCCAAAATCCTGGCTGAGGAAAAACATCCTGATGTAAGCCTCTCAGATGTAAAGCAGATCCATGATATTCTACAACGGATGGAAGCAGGAGAACAGCTTCCTAGAGAGAGGTTCCACAGAGTGTGCCAGGTCCTCAAAGATCTCACCTCAAAGGGAAACGTAGACTGGCTGCAAGTGGCCAAACTTGAAGCCATTGTGAATCGTCACAGGCAGGCTCTAAAATCTCGAAGTACAAGGATCTCAGAACCCAGGAAGGAGCCCATGAGTACAAAATATCTGAAAGTGATTCCTCCTATAAAAGGAAAGAGAAAAGACACCTGGCTAAAACCTTCAGCCGTCCCCACATTAAAGTCTACATTAGCTAGCAAGAAGATTCCAGACCCAAAGGCTACAAACTGGGATCTTCTCAGAGAGCCTTACAGAAGTGAGCGGGCACAGCAGATATCCACTGCTCTCAAAGAGATGGAAACGCAGTACTTTTATCCTGCCACGAGAGATATGATTCCAAGTACCCATACCTCTGTGGAAAAACAAACCTTAGCACTGATGTTTCAAAAGGACTTCTGGGATTTTAAGGCTAAAGGCCAGTTTGCCAGATTGCCTAAGTTCGAGAAGACACAGCCCATCTCTAAAAAAGAGGAAGGGGTGCCTCCTAAGTTCGAG
>NW_003852495.1:7012824-7018060 GCF_000181295.1 Otolemur garnettii | reverse complement strand
AGGAGACACAGCCCATCTCTAAAGAAGAGGAAGGGGTGCTTCCTAAGTTCAAGAAGATACAGTCCATCTCTAAAAAAGAGGAAGGGGTGCCTCCGTGGGAGACGTTTGTGGCACTGTACCATGTTTTGCGGATGCTGCAGAAGCGATATGGAAAGGACAAAGCTGGTTGGATGAAACAGTTCAACAGAGTTGTGGACCTGTACCAACTTAAGTCCCCCCGAATCCAAAGGCTGCTACAGGACCTGCTAATGAGAGAAGAACGTCAACCCCAAAAGATTATCTACAAAGAGGCCCCAAAGTCCACAGAGCTAGCTCCAGGGGAACGGTTGTTCTACTGCCTGTTTTGTGGCAGCTCTACCACCCCTAGAGGCCCTCAGGTATTCCAGGAGGTGATACCCCTCCCTGGGAAGAACAACGTGCGCACCATCCTTCCCATGGGCATCGCCAAATATGGGATCTTAGAACTTGCCTGGAAAAGCCTGCCTCAAGCTGACGTTCATCTAACCAAGGAACTGCAGCAGACTTTCTAATTTGGGACTGACTAGAGGTCAAAACTTTTCACTCCTAACTGAAGAAAGGCCCAGTCACCAAAATTTAGACCTTCATCTTTGACCCAGAGAGAGGTAGGGCCAGGTCAAAGAAACCAACTTCCTCTCCTTACTCAGCTCTAGAGACCAACTTTTATATGTGGAATAAAGAGGTTCTTGTTTGTAACAAGCACTTTAATGTGTCCCTTTTCTCCAAACTTTAGTTCTTCTGGAATGCAGCCAGGGAAATCAGAAACTCATATACTCCTGAGAGTGGGAAAACTTCCCAAAGCCAGTGGTGCTATGGAGGTTTTGAGGCGGAGAGTCTGTCCTTGTTTGCTTCCTTTTTATCTTGAGACGGAATCTCACTCTGGCATCATCATAGCTCACAGAAACCTCAAGCTCTTGGGCTCAACACCCAGCTAGATTTTTATATTTTTAGTTGAGATGTGGTCTCACTCTTGCTCAGGCTGGTCTCAAACTCCTGAGCTCAGGTGATTCACCCACCTCTGCCTTCCAGAACGCTAGGATTATAGGCATGAGCCACCATGCCCAGTCCCCTCTTCCTTTCTTGCTTCCCACCATCTTACCCAGAACACTATAAAAAGGAAAGTACCTGACCCCCCTAAAAATGTTTATTTGGCATTAATATAAGAGTGATAATAGTGGAAAGAGAATGGGTTTTAGAGTCAGAAGACCTAACATTTTGCCCCTTAGGATTTGGGGGCCTACAATGATGGATCATAGCTTGTGTGCTGATGACCTGAGTCCTAAGTAGGTATACTATTGAGGAGACCCTCAGAGTAAAAGAAAGATCTTTAACAAGTTTTTTAGCCTGTACTACTTGCTGACTTTATTGCAGGATGGCACTAAGGGGTGAAGCTATCTGAGGTTAAATCAGGAAAAAAAAAAAAAGGATGAAAACCTTTGTCTTTCACTTTCCTTACCATCACCAGACGTGGGGGCTGGAAAAGGTGATTGAATGAGAAGTAGGAAGACTAGTTGTAGGATCAAAATTTGTACAGGGACTAATGATCCTTCCCTCCAGTAATTACAAAAACAAGAGTTAAAGGAAAAGGAGTAGTAACGTAAAAGTTGTACTTTTGTGCAGTGGCTCATGCCTATAATCTCAGCCCTCAGGGGTCCGGGGGGAGCCGTGCAACATGGGAGGATCATTTGAGGTCAGGAGCTCAAGACCAGCCTGGGTAATACATGAAACTCTGTCTAGACAAAGTAAATAAAAATTAGCCAGATGTAGTAAGGTGTCCCTATAGTCCTGGCTACTTAGGAGATTGAGGCAGGAGTATTGCTTGAGCCCAGGAGTTCCAGGTTGCAGTGAGCTGGGATGGCACCACTGCATTCTAGCCCAGGTGACAGAGCAAGATCCTGTCTTTAAAAAATAAAAAGCAGGCTGAGTGCAGTAGCTCACACCTGAAATCTTAGCACTTTGGTAGGCTGAGGTAGGAGAATTGCTTGAGGTCAGAGTTCAAGTCCAACCTGAGAAACAAGAGAGACCCCTAACTCTAAAATTTAAGAAAATGAGCCAGGCATGGTGGCACATGCCTGTAGTCCCAGCTGCTAGTCCCAGCTGCTTGAGGCTAAAATAGAATTTCTTGAGCTCAGGAGTTCAAGGTGAACTAGATTGGACCACTGCACTCTGTACTCTAACCCAGGTGACAGAGCAAGACCCAGTCTCAAAAAAAAAAAAAAAAAAAAGGCAGAATCAACAGGTCATAAATGACAACCAAGTTTTCTTTCCATGTTTTCTCATGTAGCTTGAGTACATGTTATTATTTTTCCTGGAAAGGTGTAAAGGTTTGTGTGAAGGTGGGAGCAAGGAAGCAAAAACATACTCAGTATCGGACATGTTGAGTTTGAGCTGCCTATGGGATAAGGAACTGCTAGTGGATGGCTAGAAATTTGTGTCTGAAACCCAAAATGGCCCAGGAGAAAAGTCTGGGCTGGAGAGAAAAGTTAGGAAGTCATCAAGCAATTATCTGTCTATCTCTTTATCTATCTACACATACATAATTTTTGTTCAGTATATATACAGTAGTCCCCCTTTACGAGAAGGGGATACATTCAATGACCCACAGTAGATACCTGAGCCCTACATATACATATTATGTCTTTTTCCTATAAATACACAATAAGTTTAATTTATATATTCAATATAGTAAGAGATTAACAACTACAATAATAAAATAGAGCAATTAGAACAATATGCCAGCATCACCACTCTTGCTCTTTGGAGCATTATTAAAAGAAAGTAAGGGCTCAGCGCCTGTGGCTCAAGCGGCTAAGGCGCCAGCCACATACACCTAAGATGGCAGGTTCAAATCCCCAGCCCGGACCTGCCAAACAACAATGATGGCTGCAACCAAAAAATGGCCGGGCGTTGTGGCGGGCGCCTGTAGTCCCAGCTACTTGGGAGGCTGAGGCAGGAGACTCGCTTGAGCCCAGGAGTTGGAGGTTGCTGTGAGCGTGATGCCATGGCACTCTACCCAGGGGGACAGCTTGAGGCTCTGTCTCAAAAAAAAAAGAAAGTAAGGGTAATTTGAACACAGTACAAGCACTATGATACCACAACATTAGATCTGAGAACTGAGACAGCTACTAAAGGACTAATAGGTGGGCAATGTATACAGCATGGATACTCTGAACAAAGAGACAATTCAAGTCCTAGGAGGATGAAGCAGAACAGTGAGAGATTTCATCACACTACTAAGAATGGTGTGCAGTTTAAAACTTACAAATTTTTTCTGGAATTTTCCATTAAATATTGGTTGACTGTGGGTAACTGAAACCTCAGATATGGGAGAACTACTGTAGTAATCAAACTCTTAGATATTCTTGAGATTATCCAAGGAATATAGTTTAGTTTTTTTTGTTCCAAGACAGAGTCTATGTCATCCTCCCAGGAGTGGGGAGCCATTAGGTTGCCTAAGCAGGGGTGAGCCGGCCCAGGTCGGAAATGGAGCAGGTCAAAGCTCCTGTGCTGATCAGTAGTGGGATTACACCTGTGAATAGCCACAACACTCCGGACTGGGCAACATAGTGAGACCCCATCTCTTAAAAAAAAAAGAAAGAAAGAAAAACTTTAGCTGAGTTTATATGACCAAGGAACAATTTATGAATTGTGTAGCACTCAGGGAATTCTGTTTTAGCAGCCTGTCCAGCAGGCTTTATTTTTTTGAGGCAGAGTCTCACTTTGTCACCCTTAGTAGAGTGCCATGATGTCATAGCTCACAGCAACCTCAAACTCTTGAGCTTAAGCAATTCTCTTGCCTCAGCCTCCCAAGGAGCTGGGACTACAAGCACCTGCCACAATGCCTGGCTATTTTTAGAGATGAGGTTTCACTCTGGCTCAGGCTGGTCTTGAAACTGTGAGCTCAGGCAATCCACCTGCTTCAGCCTCCCAAGTGCTGGGATTACAGGCGTGACTCACCCCTCCCAGCCCTCCAGCAGGCTTTTATAGGCTGAACATGAACAATTCGTTGATTGGCTATATCTAGGCATTTGCCTTATTTGGGTATGATCCAGTATAAAGTCCTTAGTTAGAGGTTAGTTGGCAGTTTCTGACTGGGTAATTCTCCAGTTTCAATTTACTGCTTACATTGGGCATCAGTTTACTTAGGTAGGAACCCAAAGTACTGGAGCTGTCTCAGTCTAATAGCCTTCCAATTAAATTTTTTGTGACAGGCTCAGCGCCTGTAGCTTAGCAGCTAGGGTACCAGCCACATACACCTGAGCTGGCAGGTTCAAATCCAGCCCAGGCCTGCCAAACAACAATGACAACTACAATCAAAAAATAGCCAGGCTTTGTGGTGGGTGTCTGTAGTCCCAGCTACTTGGGAGGCTGAGGCAGGAGAATCACTTAAGCCCAGGAGTTTGAGGTTGCTGTGAGCTGTGATGCCACAGCACTCTACCTAGGGCAACAGCTTCAGACTCTGTCTCAAAAATAATAAAATAAAATAAAATATATAAATTTTTTGTGACAAAACAAACATGAGGTTCCTGGATCAGAGATTAGATATTACTATTAAATACAGCAATAACTACATCAATTTCCTATGCCTAATGCCCTACGGGTGACATGATGGGAGCCACATGGACCTTGCTCATGCAATAGTGCTTCCTTGCAACACAGGGGAGAATCCCTGAAAATGTGAATCTGAGAGTTTATATACAAACTGCCCAACTGCCTGCCATCTAGCCCTCCTAAGAGAGGGAGAGAAAATTTATCTACATAATATAAACCAATGCTTTGGATGTGAATAAATTCTCTCAGTAAGAGAAGGGAGAGTCCCACCCTAGAATGCAAGGATTTTTACCTGAGAGAGGCAGCCTCCAAGACCAATACCATTGACATCTGTCTCCTAACACAGAGGAGCAAACGGATCTGAAGAGGACACACTCTCAAGTGTGTCATTCTCCTTTACTCAGAAAATCAAACAACGCAGAAACATGAAAATACAGAGACACAAAGAGGGAAAAGAACAATCAAGAAAGTGTAGAATCAGAAGTCAAGCAAGGGCTGCCTGTGGCTCAAGCAGCTAAGGCTCCAGCCACATACACCTGAGTTGGCGGGTTTGAATCCAGCCCAGGCCCACCAAACAACAATGATGGCTGCAACCAAAAACAAAATAGCTGGGCATTGTGGCAGGTACCTATAGTCGCAGGTACTTGGGAGGCGGAGGCAGGAGAAT
>NW_003852495.1:7002966-7010918 GCF_000181295.1 Otolemur garnettii | reverse complement strand
CATTGTTGTTTGGCGGGTCTGGGCTGGGGATTCGAACCTGCCACCTTAGGTGTACGTGGCTGGCGCCTTAGCCGGTTGAGCTATAGGCACCGAGCCGAAATATTTCTTACTGTGGTCAGAGCTGGTAAGGGATGATGTTCTGTATTTTACTGTTTGCTCAGACTTTGGGTCAAGCTAAATTTCAGGAGAGAAGCCTGACTAAAGTTTGAAGCTTTCTCAGTGGAAGTCTCTGGAAAGACACTAAAGGAGGAAGGGGCTCTCCTGCTGTTTCTGGCTGCTGAATGGTGTGTACAGGGAAGAAGGTATCCATCAGAGCTCTGCCACCGCCATACTTCCACAAGGTGTGGTGTCTTGGTGACCTCACAGCTTTCACCAGGTCTTACAATTACCTTCCTGTATTAATATGGAAATCAGTGCCCCAACGGGCTCTTACCCACACTGAGCCCCAATTTGTGGACCGCTTCCTGGCATTGTTGCCTGGCAACTTGGGGGAGTTCCCAGCAAGCCTCTTCTTCCTCTGCACACGCATGTCACACAGGTTGCTAATGCTTCCGGTTTCACAGACACTGCAGACCAACTCCAGCTTGGGAAAACTAGCACGCTTTCTTGCTATTCAGTAGCCTTCCCAAACTAGGCTCTGAACTCCAGCCTTGGAGAGGAAGGCCTTTTCTAAGTGTATGCTTCTTTGGGTATTCTCACTTAGTCTAGGGTACCATATAGAGTTTCCTTTTCGTTTGTTTCAGAGTCTCACTCTGTTGCTCAGGCTAGTGCCATGGTGTCAGCCTAGCTCACAGCAACCTCAAATTCCTGGGTTTAAGTGATCCTCTTGCCTCAGCCTCCTGAGTAGCTGGGACTATAGATGTCTACCACAACGCCCAGCTAGTTTTTCAATTTTTAGTAGAGATGGGTCTCGTTTTGCTCGGGCTGATCTTGAGCTCCTAAGCTCCAGGGATCCTTCCACCTGGATTCTCAGATTGATAGAATTACAGCCTGGCCCCATATGGAGTTTCCTTAAATCTTGCAATCATCCTTTTAACAGAGTTTCATAATTCTTCATGTAAAACTTACTGTCTAGCCCACTGTTTTTTTTCATTTTACATTTTTTATTTTTAATTACTATGGGTATTTAATAGTTGTATATATTTATAAGGTATATCTGATGTTTTGATATAGGTATATGATATATATTACTCAAATCAGGGTAATTAGGGTATCTATCACCTCAAGCATTTATCATGTCTGGCTTTTTTTTTTTTTTAAGACTGAGTTTCACTTTGTCACCCTTTTTTTTTTTTTTTTTTTTTGAGACAGAGCCTCAAGCTGTCCCCCTGGGCAGAGTGCCGTGGCATTACAGCTCACAGCAACCTCCAACTCCTGGGCTCAAGCGAGTCTCCTGCCTCCGCCTCCCAAGTAGCTGGGACCACAGGCGCCCGCCACAACGCCCGGCTATTTTTTGGTTGCAGCCGTCATTGTTGTTTGGCGGGTCCAGGCTGGGGATTCGAACCCGCCACCTTAGGTGTACGTGGCTGGCGCCTTAGCCGGTTGAGCTATAGGCGCCGAGCCCACTTTGTCACCCTTGATGGAGTGCTGTGGCATTATAGCTCACAGCAATCTCAAACTCTTGGGTTCAAGTGATTCTCTTGCCTCAGCCTCCCAAGTAGCTGGTACTACAAGTACCCACCTCCACACCTAGCTAATTTTTCTATTTTTAGTAGAGATGAGGTCTCAGTCTTGCTCAGGCTGGTCTCAAACTCCTGAGCTCAGGCAATCCACCCACCTCAGCCTCCCAGAGTGCTAGGATCACAGGTGTGAGCCACAGCACCCGGCAACACAGGCTGGTCTTGAATTCCTGGGCTCAACCAATCCTCCAACCAAAGTGCTGGGATTACAGGTGTGAGTTACATCACCAGCCTGTGTGTTCTTTCACTATGATGTAATGGATTAGAAATTAACAACAAAAGGACAGCTAAATATTCCTATATATAGGGTCAGGATAAAGGTTATGGGCTAGAACCAGACCAGTAGTTTGTATATCTGAATAAAGAAGTGAATAATATCTGCTCAGCTGTGAAGCAAGCTTGCATCTTTAGCAGTGGTAGGCAGAATAAGGACACTATTCTGCAAAAAGCAGAAATATGATCAGAGATTCCTAGGCTTTTATAATGGTTAGCTTATTGTTATGAGGCCAATGAGGAATAAGGGGGCTGGAGAGATTATTCAGGCACCTCGGGATATAAGACCTCAGGAACCCAGTTACTGATGTGCCAGCAATGAGGGAGTATAAAGTGGACTAAAAATTGAATTTGTGTTTTTGTTTTTTGGCTTTTTTTAGACAGAATCTCACTCTGTCACCTCTGCCAGAGTGCCATGGCATCAGCCTAGCTCACAGCAACCTCAAACTTCTGGGCTCAAGCAATCGGCCTATCTCAGCCTCATGAGTAGCTGGGACTACAGGTGCCCAGCCACAATGCTTGGCTAGTTTTTCTTTTCTTTTTTTTTTTTTTTGGTTGGGGCTGGGTTTGAACCCACCACCTCTGGCATGTGGGGCTGGCGCCTTACTCCTTTGAGCCACAGGCGCCGCCCTAGTTTTTCTATTTTTAATAGACACAGGGTCTCACTCTTGCTCAGACTAATCAACCCTTGAACTCAAGAGATCCTCCCTGCTCAGTCTCCCAAACTGCTAGAATTACAGGCATGAGCTACTGTGTCCAGCCTTGAAAAAACTGGAATTTGAAGAAAAGAATATAAAGAGAACACAAGAAATAAGAATAGATCTGGAGACCAGACTATAGGAAGTTCTGTAATTAATCAGTCTGTTCTTTTACAATTGTGAAAGGAGACCTTCTCCTGAATAGAAACTAAAACTTACCTTTATATTCAAATTTCTGTTATTTATAACACTGATAGAATTGAGAGTTTATTTCTTCCTTTTTTCACCAGAGGATAATGTGGGATAAACTTTAGTTTTGCTTGGTAGGATTTCTATTTTTCATCATCAGAAAAAGATGCTTGAGCAAACTGATGCTCTATCAAAATAATCTTGAATGACTATACAAAAAGCTTACTTTGAACGATTGAGGCAGATTGTAAGCTATGGTGCTGAAGGTCAGTCTGAGCTAGACATTTATGTAAAAAAAAACAAGAACTGTAATAACTTAATGAGTAGAAAAATTCTTTCCTCCATTTCATTCTTATTATGAAATATACAAATATAAAAACTGATGTAATATAAATGAATTGATACTTAATACCATCTGACTCCTAAATAGGTAAAGAAATAACAGCACTACCACCTCTCGAGGTCTCCTGCATGGCCCTACTGATCCGAACAACATCCCTCAAGTGGTAACCATTATCCCTGTGTTGTTATTGAGACAAGAGTCTCACTCTGTCACCCTGGGTAGAGTGCTGTGGCATCAGCCTGGTTCATAGCAACCGCAAACTCTTGTGCTCAGGTGATCCTCTTGCCTTAGCCTCCTGAGTAGATGGGACTACAGGCTCCCACCATGACATCCGGTTTGGTTTTTTTTTTTGGTTTTGCAATTTTTAGTAGAGTTGCTCTTGCTCAGGCTGGTCTTGAACTCCTGAGCTCAAGTGATCCACCTTGCCTTGGCCTCCCAGAATATTAGAATTACAGTGTTAGCCACCACACTCACACATAAGCCCTTCATTATCATTCTTTTCTGGATAGGCCCTAATTTCAATATTTAATTTCTTATTTAATTAAGGATTTACACTTGAAATTATAATTTGCTAAAAGGAAGTGACAAAAAAAAATCACCACTGTAAAATAGATCTTTACAATGGAGACATCAACCATGACCACTATAACAAAGTGATGACATTTAGCATGCCTAATACCAGAAAACCAAATATAATATGCTTTTTTATTTTGAGACAAAGTCTCACTATGTGCCCCTCATTAGAGTGCTGTGACATCACAGCTCACAGAAACCTCAAATTCTTGGGCTTAAGCGATTCTCTTGCCTCAGCCTCCCAAGTAGCTGGGACTACAGGCACCTACCACAATGCCCAGCTATTTTTTTGTTGCAGTTGTCATTATTGTTTAGCTGGTCTTGCCAGGTTCAAAACCTCTAGCCTTGGTGTATGTGACTGGTACTGTAACCACTGTACTATGGGTGCAGAACCAATGCTTTTTTTTTTTTTTTAGACAGAGTCTCAAGCTGTTGCCCTGAGTAGAGTGCCATGGTATCATAGCTCACACAACCTCAGACTCTTGGGCTTAAGTGATTCTCTTGCTTCAGCCTCCCAAGTAGCTGGGACTACGGATGCCTACCACAACGATGCCCGGCTATTTTTTTGTTGCAGTTGTCACTGTTGTTTAGTAGGCCTGGGCCGGGTTCAAACATGCCAGACCTGGTATATGCAGCTGGCCCCCTAACCATAGAGCTATGGGCACTGAGACCATAATATACATTTTTTTTTTTTTTTTTAGAGACAGAGTTTCACTTTATTGCCCTGCATAGAGTGCCGTGGCATCACAGCTCACAGCAAGCTCCAACTCCTGGGTTTAGGTGATTCTCTTGCCTCAGCCTCCCAAGTAGCTGGGACTCTAGGTGCCTGCCACAATGCCTGGCTATTTTTTTGTTGTTGCAGTTTGTCCGGGCCTGGGTTTGAGCCCACAACCCTTGGCATATGGGGCCGGTGCCCCACTCACTGAGCCACAGGCGTCGCCCAATATACTTTTTAACGTAAACATTATCACCTATGAGTATTTCTGCTGAAAATTCTCCATCATGGAATATTGTTTGAGAAAACCTTCCTATAGCCTTTAAATAGCCAAAGTCATAAGAAAAAAAAGAGAGATGTTATAAACAAAGAAAGTTGGAAAGTTTTTTTTTGAATAGGTCATAATATTAAATGTTGTAGTTTTGTGGGCCATATGGTCTCTGTTGAAATGATTTACTTTTGCCATGGTAATGAGAAAGAAGCTGTAGACAACTTGTAAAGAAATGAATATAACAGTATTGCAATAAAACTTTACAAAATCCAGGGGGAGGTTGTAATAAATATGTAGGCCATAGTTTCCTAGCTGCTATTCTCAATTAAAAGAGATTAAAGTGTTAGATAATTAAATGCATAAATCTAGAGTAGATATTAGTTTGACTATAAAACACATTCCTTACAGAAATTTTAAAATTTTATTATGAGTTAGATTAGAATACAAAATTATTATTATTTTTCTTATGTGTCATTATTGGGTTATGTAGGCATTTGTCCTCTTTTTAAATTTATATATATATTTTTGTTTTTATTTTTTGAGACAGAGTCTTACTTTATTGCCCTCGGTAGAGTGCTGAGGTGTCACACAGCTCACAGCAACCTCCAATTCCTGGGCTTACGCAATTCTCTTGCCTCAGCCTCCCGAGTAGGTGGGACTACAACTGCCCGTCACAATGCCCAGCCATTTTTTTTGTTGCGGTTTGGCCAAGGCTGGGTTTAAACCTGCCACCCTTGGTATATGGGGCTGGTGCCCTACCCACTGAGCCACAGGTGCTGCCCCTATTCTCTTTTTTTAGAGGAGACATCCACATATATATGTAAGAGTAAAACATCATAATTTAAAAACTTTACACATTTATATTCCAGAGAGTTAATACCAGTATAAATTACTTAACTCCTTATGAAAAACAGATCCACATGTAAAAGCCTTCTCATATCATCTTAGTTCTGTTTCTCAGTGGTATAAATTCATGGATATATACTGTACATTGTCTATTATATGTATATATGCCATAATGTCCCTCACAGGTATGAATTCTCTGATGTACCTTAAGGATTGAACTAAGCCTAAATGACTTCTCACATCTGTCACATTCAAAGGGTTTCTCCCCATATGAATACTCTGATGTACTTTCAGGTTTGAGCTAAGTTTAAAGGACTTCCCACAGTTGTTACACTGAAAGGGTTTCTCATCACTGTGAATACTCATACCGAATGAGTCGTTCATACACACTAAAGGCCGTCCCATATTCCTTACATTCATGGGGTTTCTCACCAGTATGAATTCTCTCATGTCTAACAAGATGTGAGGTACGACTAAAGGCCTTTCCACATTCTTTACATTCACAGGGCTTTTCACCAGTATGAATTCTGTCATGTTGTACAGGGTTTGAGGCTTGCCTGAATGCCTTCCCACATTCCTTACATTCATAGGGTTTCTCACCAGTATGAATTCTCTGATGTATTCTAAGTCTTCCAACTTCACTAAAGGCTTTCCCACAGTCATTACACACATAGGATTTCTCACCAGTATGAACTCTTCCATGTTGAGCAAGGTTTGAGGCACGACTAAAGGCCTTTCCACATTCTTCACAATCGTAGGGTTTCTCATCCGTATGAACGCTCTGATATACTCTAAGGTCTGTAAGATGACAAAGGGTGGTCCCACACTCTTCACATTGATAGGGTTTTTCACCAGTATGAATTCTTTCATGGACTCTTAGGTCTGTAAGACGACTAAAAGCCTTCCTACATTCCTGACATTCATAGGGTTTCTTACCAGTATGAATTATCTGATGTACTCTAAGGTCTGTAAGATGAATAAAGGTCTTCCTACATTCCTTACATTTATAGTGTTTCTCTTCATATTGAATTCTTTGATGTGGAATGAGAGATGAAGGTTTATTACCAATGTACATTTTCCTATAGCTGATTATTTCATTTATTTCACCTTGACTCTAAATCTAAAAGAAATGAGAAAAGAAAAACATTTCTTTTAACAAAAGAAAAAGTTAAGCATTTTTTTTTTTTTGAGACAGAGTCTTACGTTGTCACCCCTGGTAGAGTGCTGTGATATCACAGCTCACAGCAACCTCAAACTCTTGGGCACAAGTGATTCTCTTACCTCAGCCTCCCAAGCATCTGGGATTATAGGTGCCCACCATAAAGCCCGGCTATTTTATTTTGAGACAGAGTCTTATTATGTCACTCTTGATGGAGCGCTATGGCGTCATAGCTCACAGCAACCTCACACTCTTGGGCTTAAGTGATTCTCTTGCCTCAGCCTCCCAAGTAACTAGGACTACAGGCACCAGCCACAACACCTGGCTATTTTTTCTTTCGGTTGTAGTTGTCGTTGTTTAGCAGGCCCAGGCTGGGTTAGAAGCCACCAACTCCAGTGAATGTGGCCCGTTTGTGCCTTTTTTGAAATCTATTTCACCTAGGTTCTCTAGTTTGTTGCCATTCAAATATTCATAACTTTCTCTTATATTACTTTTTTCTTAAAGGTCAATAAAAATGCCTCCTCTTTCATTCCTAATTTTAGTAATTTGAGTCTTCATTTTTTTTCTTCATGTCTTCAGTTAAAAGTTTGTGAATTCTATCTTTTCAAAGAACAAACTTTTAGCTTGTTAACTTTCTCTCTCTCTCTTTTTTTTTTTGCAGTTTTTGGCCGGGGCCAGGTTTGAACCCACGACCTCCAGTATATGGGGCTGGAGTGGTGCCCTACTCCTTTGACCCACAGGTGCTGCCCAACTCTCTCTATTTTTTTTCACAGTTTATCTCTATTTTAATTTTTATTATTTCCTTCTGCTTGATTTGAATTTAGTTTTCTCTTCTTTTTCTTAAGGCAGAGGTTAGCTTACTGATTTGAGTGCTTTCTTTTTTGTTTAATATGTGAACTTTATACCCATACATTTTCCTCTTAGCACACCTTTAGCTGTATCCCATAAATTTCTGTACACTGTGTTTTCATTTTCATCCATCACAATGTATTTTCTTATTTCTCTTGTCATTTCTAATAACCCATAAATTATTTAAGGGGGTTCCATTTAATTCCTACATATTATTATTATTATTATTATTATTTTCTTTTAGACGGAGCCTCAAGCTATCCCCCTGGGTAGAGTGCTGTGGCATCACAGCTCACAGCAACCTCCAACTCCTGGGCTCAAGGGAGTCTCCTGCCTCCACCTCCCAAGTAGCTGGGA
>NW_003852495.1:6999941-7001929 GCF_000181295.1 Otolemur garnettii | reverse complement strand
CCGTCATTGTTGTTTGGCGGGTCCGGGCTGGGGATTCGAACCCGCCACCTTAGGTGTACGTGGCTGGCGCCTTAGCCGGTTGAGCCATAGGCGCCGAGCCTAAAATACCCTTCTTATAGGCCAGGCATGGTGGCTCATGCCTGTAATCTTAGCCTTCTGGGAGGCCGAGTTGGGCAGATTGCCTGAGTTCATCAGTTGGAGACCAGCCTGAGCCAGAATGAGACCCCATCTCTAAAAATAGCCAGGTGTTGTGGTGGGTGCCTATAGTCCCAGCTACTTGGGAAGCTGAGGGAAGAGTCACTTAAGCCCAAGAGTTTGAAGTTGCTGTGAGCTGTGATGCCACAACATTCTACAAGGGTGACAAAGTGAGACTCCGTCTCAAAAAAAAAAAAAAACAAAAACCTTCACTATGTGAATCTCATGCTGAGATTTTCATTTCCTCTCCACACTGCAAGTCTTACCTTCACTGAGAAGGAAGGTATCTCCCCACCTCTTGACTACTTGGGCTTGATGTACATGATAGCTTCCCCTGCCTGACTTGCTCTTACTTACCTATACACCATCTTCTGGTTTATTCCCTCATGACCACCCAGGGCTCTTTTCCTTGCCCCAGTAAGGCAATAACATCTGGCTTAGAAATAGAACGTCCTGCTTACAAAGAAAAGAAATGCCACAGGATATGGAAATAAACATTGACTACTCAAAATAAAAATTATAATACACTAAAGGCCAAAATAATACTGAATAAAATTTTGGAGACAAGAGAAAAAATTAGGGAGTAAGAAATCAGTTAGGTAAGGTAAAGTTTTTGCTTTCCTGTCTATTTAAACTTTAACTCATTATGTGCTTTTACACTAGGGAGCAAGTATAATGTAGTTGGAAACATAGAATCTGGAGCCTGGGATAAATTCCTGCCTTTGCTACTTTTCAGTTGTGTGTGACCTTGGGTAACTCACTTAAACCTGCTGTTTCTCAGTATTCTCACTTATAAAATAGGGATAAAAATAGGAATGTTAGGAAGACTAAGTTAGTGAATCCTCTCATTTATTTAAATCACTTAAATCACATATGTGCTTTGAACACTAAGTAGGACTCATTAAGCACTATGGCAGCTATTAATGTTATTGCTTTTATGTTACTAGAGTAGAGAAGAGAAAGCTATTAAGATATTGAGTTCATTTTAAATGTAATTTTCATGAATTACAATTTTCAACCACAAATTAGACTGCTTTTGCTTCAATTTAAAATAACTTTCATTTATCTAATCACCATAATGTTAATCATAGAGTACCACTTAACAACAAGATTAAGTCAGAACCTAGCATCAAACTGATATCCCTGTAAGCAGATCAGATAATAAAATGAAGTATTATAGGGCTGGCACCTGTGACTCAGAGGGTAGGGTGCTGGCTCCATATACCGAGGGTGTGGGGTCAAACCTAGCCCCGGTCAAACTACAACAACAACAACAAAAATCTGGGCTATAGGTGAAAGGCCTATATGCCTCTGGCCAAAAAAGCTGTTTGAGAGAGAGCAGTAAAAAGACTTCGTGTAGGCATACTTGTGAAAATGCAGGCAGAATCCCATATGGCCTGGTTGGCTGCGGGCATAAAAACTCTCTGACTTAAGGCCCACATGGGAGTGGAGGCTCGCAGAGAAGTTTCTGTATGTCTTAGGAATTTCCTGACTATGCCTTGCTCAAAGATTAAAGTAACTGCCTCCAGATGGTGAGGCCAGTAGGGCAGGTATTCAATCTATCTTTCTCCCCCAGAGCCTCAGGCTTCATCAGATAAGAACAAAGAAGTAATTGCTAACAACATGTTCTCCATTAAGTCATGTATTTTTAGGAGGATTAAGTTAGATAAAGTAGTATCAGTTAATCTGTAGATTACTAGGCTCTGGGCCAGGGAGGATCTGGTCACGAGATAGTCACAAGATATTTAGTCATGAGTTGGATTATGCATCTTTTTTTTTTTTTTTTTGAGACA
>NW_003852495.1:6995735-6997194 GCF_000181295.1 Otolemur garnettii | reverse complement strand
CCCAGGGGGACACCGTGAGGCTCTGTCTCAAAAAAAAAAAAATTAACAAAAATAATATAAAACTCATATCCTGGCAAAATAGCCACATGGCAACAGAAAGCTGTATATTTCCTTCTCGTTCTCCTGCCATTCCCTAGCTTGTCATGCATTCTTTCCAAAAATTGGGACATTTTAAAAATGCCACGGGATGCAGGACAAATTGTTAAAAAGCGGGATGTCTGGTCACCTTATTCTCCATGACACTGCTTCTCCATGAGACCATAACAGCAACACTGGCATTGTGGCAGGCACCTATAGTCCCAGCTACTCGGGAGGCGGAGGCAAAAGAATTGCTTAAGCCCAGGAGTTGGAGGTTGCTGTGAGCTGTGTGATGCCACAGCATTCTACTGAGAGTGATAAATAAGTCTCTGTCTCTACCAAAAAAATACAAAATAAAAAAAAGGAAGTATTATAGGAATTCTGAACACAAATAAATATGAAACCTGGATCCTTTAACAATAGTTTTGTACTATATGCCACAGAATTTTTTTTTTTTTTTTGAAACAGAGTCTCACTTTGTTGCCTTTAGTACAGTGCCCTGGCGTCATAGCTCACAGCAACCTCAAACTCAGGCTCAAGCAATTCTCTTGCCTCAGCCTCCCAAGTAGCTGGGACTACAGGTGCCCACCACAACGCCCAGCTATTTTCAAGATGAGGTCTCTCTCTGGCTCAGGCTCGTCTTAAACCCATGAGTTCAGGCAATCCACCTGCCTTGGCCTATCAAATGCTCAGATTACAGGTGTGAGCCACTGCACTCAGCCCTGTGCCACAGAATTCTAATCTACCTCTTTAGTCATTATGGAAAGGAAGCAAATACAAGGACCATGGGCTAGGTGCAATGGTTCATGCCTATAATCTCAGCACTTTGGAAGGCTGAGGGGGAGGATTGGTTGAGGCCAAGAGTTTAAGACCAGCCTGGGAGAAATAAATTTTTAAAAATTAGCTAGGGGTGGTGATGCACATCTGTAGCCCTAGCTACTTAGGAGGCTGAGGCAAGAGGAGTACTTAAACCTAGGAGTCTGAGGCTACAGTGAGGTATGATTGTGCCACTGCACTCCAGCCTAGGGTGACCGAATAAGACCCTCTCTCCTAAAAACAAAAACAAAAAACAAAAAAACCCTAAAAACTTAAAAAAGAGGAATAGAACCAGAGAGAAATGTGGATATCACTGAAGGATAGGCAAAATGAAGGTGTTTAATGGAACTGCCATTTCCAACCCAACAGAGCCCAAATTTCTGTGATAAGAACAGGGAAAAGAAATTTAACTAGTTTCTTTCTCTTTTTCTCTCTCTTTTTTTTAAAAGACAGAGTCTGACTTTCTCATCC
Organism: Otolemur garnettii; assembly: GCF_000181295.1. NCBI lineage: Eukaryota > Metazoa > Chordata > Mammalia > Primates > Galagidae > Otolemur > Otolemur garnettii. Next base: position 6,995,829 of record NW_003852495.1, on the reverse strand, counting down.
CCAGTAGAGTGCCATGGTGTCACAGCTCACAGTAACCTCCAACTCTTGGGCTTAGGCGATTCTCTTGCCTCAGCCTCCCAAGTAGCTGGGACTA
>NW_003852495.1:6977786-6995360 GCF_000181295.1 Otolemur garnettii | reverse complement strand
AAAAAAAAAAAAAAAAAAAAGGCAGTCCTAAATATCATAATAGAAAAAACATATATCCTAGAGAGCAGATTCCAAATTATTCTAGACTATTTGAGGCTGATAAACATACCAAGTGAGAGCAAGTTACTATAGTTTTCCACCATCACGTCCCAGTACAAGGTCTTCTGGACACAGTCGAGACATTTCCATTCCTGCTGAGAGAAGTCTATGGCCACATCACTGAATGTCATTGATCTCTAAAATGGCAAATTCATGTATTACCGGAGAATTTTTTTTTTTTTGAGATAGAATCTCACTATGTGATCCTCAGTAGAGTGCCGTAGTGTCACAGCTCACAGCAATCTCAAACTCTTGGGCTTACGTGATTCTCCTGCCTCAGCCCTCCCAAGCTGGGACTACAGGCACTCGCCACAATGCCTGGCTATTTTTTTGTTGCAGCTGTCATTGCTGTTTGGCAGGCCCGGGCTGGGTTTGAACCTGCCAGCCCCGGTGTATATGGCTGATGCCATAACCGCTGAGCTACAGGTGCTGAGCCTACCAGAGAAATTTTAAAGAAAATATTTTGAAAGTGAAAACAGAAGAGAGAAAAGATCACACTGCAAGGAAAGAGCAATATGGGAAGCATTTAGGCTAGAAATCTATGATATAGGAGGGGACCACAGCAGAATGTGTATGTATTTTTAACAAAGTCCGCTGACACAGACAAAACTTACTGCAAGCTAAGGGAAATCTCTATCTAAATATTTTTGGAATGAACAAATAACATGTTTCTCTCCATAATGGCCAAATGATATCTGCCTCATAAATTCTTAATAAATGTGAGTTTGAGAATCATCCTCCCCTCTTTTTCTTTTGGAGACAAAGTCTCACTCTGTCACCCCAGGTAGAATGTCATGGCATTACAGATCATAGCAACCTCAAATTCTTGGGCTTGAGCAATTTTCTTCCCTCAGCCCCTGGAGTACCTGAGATTGTAGGTGCCTGCCACTATACCCAGCTAGTTTTCTATTTTTAGTAGAGACAGGGTCTCACTCTTGCTCAGGCTGGTCTGGAACTCCTGAACTCAAGCAATCCACCTGCCTCAGCCTCCCAGAGTGCTGGGATTCCAGGCATGGACCTACTGAGTAGGCCACCACTTTTGCTGTTACTGTGTTTCCCAAAAATAAGACACTGCCTTATATTTATTTTTTCTCAAGAAGACACACTAGGGCTTATTTTCAAGGAATGTCTTATTTTTATTAAGTATAATACAACAATCTACATTTATTCAAATACAGTTAAGTCATCTTCTTCTGGAACCTGACGGGGGAGCCGACCTTGTTGGTGGGGCTGGCACTACTGATGCGTGAACTCTTTTCCCCTAGCCGTTCGCACGTGTGCGATAGGATGCCTGCAACCAGTTACCACATGCTCACCTGCGCAAGTACAAACAGCTCAGAGAAAGGAGCTGTAGCAGAGAAAAGGTATTCTGGTTTTCCTTACTGCTCTGCGTCGAAATGCATGGCGTGGCTATGCAGTGTATCTAAGTCTTATTATCGAGGTAGGGCTTATATTTAACAAATGCATAGAAATCCTGATAGGGCTTATTTTTTGGGTAGGTCTCATTTTCAGGGAGACACAGTAAGTGAAGAAAAAGTCTAATCATGGCATATGGCATGTTTTTCTTCAACTTTTATACAACTGGGTTTCTATAAAATTAAGATTTTTTTTTTTGGTAGAGATAGAGTCTCACTTTAGCGCCCTTGGTAGAGTGCTGTGGCATCACACAGCTCACAGCAACCTTCAACTCCTCGGCTTAGGCGATTCTCTTGCCTCAGCCTCCTGAGTAGCTGGAACCACAGGTGCCTGCCACAATGCCCGGCTATTTTTTTGTTCCAGTTTGGCTGGGGCCAGGCTTGAACCCACCACCCTCAGTATATGGGGCCAGCGCCCTACCCATTGAGCCACAGGCACCACCCAAGAATTTTTTTCGATAATCCCAGCTACTTGGGAGGCTGAGGCAAGAGAATCACTTGAGCCCAGGAGCATAAGGTTGCTATCAGCAATGATGCCATGGCACTCTACCAGGGACAAGAAAGTGAGAATCTGTCTCAAAAATCTATCTCTTTGAGACAGATTTATGGGAAATTTTAAAGTCTTCTCATGGATAATCAAATGGATATGTTGCCTCTATCTCACCAAAGTGCATGGATGTGGAGAGAGGGGAACACTTTTACACTGCTGGTAGGACTGCAAACTAATACAACCTTTTTGGAGGGAAGTATGCAGAATCCTCAAAGAACTCAAATTAGACCTCCCATTTGATCCTGTAGTCCCATTGCTAGACATCTACCCAGAAGAAAAAATGTCCTATTATCATAAGGACATTTGCACTAGATTGTTTATCACAGCTCAATTAATAGTTGCCAAAATGTGGAAACAACTTCTATGCACACCAATCCAGGAATGGATTAACAAACTGTGGTATATGTATACCACAGATATTATTCAGCCACTAAAAAAGATAGAGGGCAGAGCCTGTGGCTCAGTGGGGAGGGCGCCGGCCCCATATACTGAGGGTGTTGGGTTCAAAGCCAGCTAAAACAGCAGTGGCAACTCCAACAAAAATAGTCAGGCATTGTAGCAGGTGCATGGAGTCCCAGCTACTCGGGAAGCTGAGGCAAGAAAAAAGAATATGTATTCTGATACTAGACCGATACAAGAAAACTATGGATGAGCAAAAACACAAGCATTGCCCTAGCCCAAGAGCTGGAGATTGCTGTGAGCTGTGACGCCATAGCACCCTACTGAGGGCAACAAAGTAAGACTCTTGTCTCAAAAAAAAAAAAATTAATTAAAAAAGATAGAAACTTTACATCTTTTGTATTAACCTGGATGGAGTTAGAACACATCCTTCTTAGTAAAGCATCACAAGAATGGAGAAGCAAGCTGATGTACTGAATTATAATACGAAGATAGTAAATGATCTAATACAAGGGGTGGGGTAGGGGAATGAGGTAGCAGAGAGAGAGGGCGATGGGGGTTATGATGTATGATGCACCTTTTCAGGGTAGGACACAATTATAGGAGGGACTTTAGGCTTGGTGCCTGTAGCTCCCCACCCACATACAAGGATGGTGGATTCGAACCTCCCAACAAAGACAACAACAAAACAGCTGGGTGTTGTGGTGGGTGCCTATAGTCCCAGCTACTTGGGAGGCTGAGGCAAGAGAATCACTTAAGCCCAAGAGTTTGAGGTTGCTGTGAGCTGTGACACTCTACTGAGGGTGATACAGCAAGACTCTGTCTCCAAAAAAAAAAAAAAAAAAGAAAAAAAAACAAAGGGACTTTATCTAACAAATGCAATCAGTGTGACCTAATTCTTTGTACCCTCAATGATTTTTACTGAATTCCAAACAATAAAAAAAGACATTAGAAAAAAAAAAATTCCACAAAGCTGTCGGTTTTCTGATTTTTCTAGTTACTGATTTATAACTATACTTCATTGATGGAGGAAGATACACTGGATAATAGATTTTCAAATCTATTTGAAATTGTGTTTGTGGCCTAACATACTACGGTCTGTCCTAGAAAAGTTCCCCCATGCACTTAAGAATGTGTATTTTGGGCTCAGGGCCTGCGGCTCAGTAGGTAGGGTGCCGGCCACATACACCGAAATTGGTGGGTTCGAGTCTGGCCCAGGCCTGCTAAACAACGATGACAACTACAACCAAAAAATAGCTGGCCGTTGTGGCAGGCACCTGTATTCCCAGCTACTTGGGAGGCGGAGGCAAGAGAATCACTTGAGCTCAAGAGTTGGAGGTTGCTGTGAGCTGTGATGCCCAAGCACTCTACAGAGGGTGACATAGTGAGACTGTCTCAAAAAAAAAAAAAAAAAAAAAGAATATGTATTCTGATACTAGACCGATACAAGAAAACTATGGATGAGCAAAAACACAGAGCACTTAAAACCCTTATAAATGGGAGTATTTGGAGAGTGTTTGTTCTAACATTTAGTGTTTGACTCCAGTTGTTGTCACAGAGGTCCTAAAACCTTTGTAATTTGTCAAGTGACAGTTTTGTCTGACACAAAGCTCCTAAATTTGTTGAGATTTTTCCTGAGTAACAGCCTGTATCTTCTTCTAAGGAGGCATGTTTTGGTTGGCTCCTGCATGGCAGCTATATTTATCTTTAATTGACAACTAACAATTATATATAGGGAATAATGTAATATTTTGGTATGTTTACATTGTGGAATAACTAAATCAAGCTCATTAGCAAATCCATCACCTCACATACTTTTGTGTGTGAAAAGATGTACATAATATATCCTTTTAGTAATTTTCAAATACACAATGATTATTTTACTCACCACTCTGGACAACAGATACTAAAGCTTATTCCTGTTTGAAATTTTGTACCCTTACACCAACATCTCCTCTTTCCTCATGCACCTGCCCCCCAAACCTCTCATTACCACCAATCTACTCTCTTCTTTTGTGAACTGACTTTTGCTAGATTACACATACAAGTGAGATGATGTAATATTTATCTTTCTGTGCCTGGCTTGTTTCCTCTACTACAAATTAATGCCTAGTAAGAACTGAACCATATGTAAAAACCTTCCCACACTGCCTTCAAACTGTTTCTTAGTGGTATAAATCTACTGATGCAAGGTACTTTATTACATGTGCATGCCACAGTGTCTCTACCTAGTATGAATTCTTTGATGTACTTCAAGGATGGAACTAAGCCTAAAGGACCTTCTGCATTGATTACATTCAAAAGGTTTCTCACCAGCATGAACTTTATGATGTATAGTAAGTTCATGGCTATAACTAAAAGCTTTCCCACACTCTAGACATACATAGGGATTTTCACCAGTATGAATCTTCTCATGTCTAACAAGGTATGAGGCACAACGAAATGCCTTTCCACATTCTTTACATTCATAAGGTTTATCACCAGTATGAATTCGTTCATGAATAACAAGCTGTGAGGCATCATTGAAAGTCTCCCCACATTCTTTACATTCATATAACTTTTCACCAGAGTGAATTCGGTCATGATATATGAGGCTAGTGGCATGACGAAAGGCCTTCCCACATTCCTTACATTCATACGGTTTCTCATCACTGTGAGTATTCTCGTGAACTTTAAGTTTTGAAATAAGTCTAAAGGACTTTCCACATTTGTTGCATTCAAAGGGTTTCTTACCATTATGAACACACTGATGCTGAGTAAGTTGTCCAGACACACTAAAAGCCTTCCCACATTCCTTACATTTAAAAGGTTTCTCACCAGTGTGAACTCTACGATGTATAGTAAGTTTATGGCTATAAATAAAAGCTTTCCCACACTCTTGACATATATAGGGCTTCTCACCAGTATGAATCCTCTCATGTCTAACAAGATATGAAGCGGAACGAAAGGCCTTCCCACATTCTTTGCATTCAAAGGGTTTGTAACCAGTATGAATTCTGCTATGATGTCCTAGGTGTGCAGGCTGACTAAAGGCCTTCCCACATTCCTTACATTCATAGGGTCTCTCACCAGTATGAACATTCTGATGTAGTTTAAGGTATGAGTTGAGTCTAAAGGATTTCCCGCATTTGTTACACACAAAGGGTTTCTTATCACTATGAATACCCTGATGTCGAGTAAGTCGTCCATATATGCTGAATGCCTTTCCACATTCCTTACATTTATATGGTTTATCAACACTATCAGATGTATGATGGGTAGTAAGTTGATGGCTACTACTAAAAGCCTCCCCATAGTCTTTACATTCACAGGGTTTCTCCCTAATGTAAATTCTCTGATGTATGGTAAGTTGATACTTACATCTAAAGGCTTTCCCACATTGCTTACATTCATAAGGTTTTTCTCCAGTATGAATTCTTTTATGACCTACAAGGTGTGCAAACTGACGAAAGGCTTTCCCACATTCCATACATTTGTAAGGCTTCTCTCCAGTATGAATAATCTCATGTGCTTTAAGGCCTGACTTGAGTCTAAAGGCCTTGCCACATTTATTACATTCAAAGGGTTTTTCACCAGTGTGAATACTCTGATGACGTCTCAGTCGTCCATATACACTAAAGGCCTTCCCACATTCTTTACACTGATAGGGTTTCTCACCAGTATGAAATCTATGATGTGCAGTAAGTTGGCGGCTACACCTAAAAGCTTGCCCACACTCTTTACATTCATAAGGTTTCTTAGCATGAACTTTTCCACGTTTAGCGAGGTTTACAGGACGACTAAAGTCTTTCCCACATTCTTCACTTTCATAAGGTTTCTCAAGAGTATGAATTTTCTGATGGTCTCTAAAGTCTGTAAGATGACTGAAAACCTTCTCAAACTCTTCACATTGATCAGGTTTCTCACTAGTATGAATCCTCTGATGTAAAGTAAGTTCTGTAAGATGACAAAAAACCTTTTGACATTCCTTACATTCATATGATTTCTCTCCTTTATGAATTCTCTGCCGTAGAGTAACAGATGAATGTTTCCTATAAACGTGTGTTTTTCCATTGCTGATTATTTCACACCTTGAATCCAAATCTAAAGGACATAAAAGAAAAACATTTTGTTTCATGGACCAGAAAATGCAAAGATTTTTTGGTAAAATTAAGAGAAATTCTCACCTACTACAAAAGTTGAAAGAACTCTAAAATACAATTATAAAATATGGCAAATGAAATGAGAGTTCAGAAGAGGATGAGTTTTCTGTACACAATGGAGTACAGGTGAATGTTTAACAACCAGCCCAACACAGACATACAAAGCCCTGTTTTGTAGCAATTGCCAAAATCTATGGAGTAAATAATCTCACTGAGGGCAATTTCAAGTTGTCACTTTAATGTCCTAAATCCAGAGTTAGAAAGAGATGTGCATAATTGGTACTGGAGAGAGAGCTGGCCAGCTGTATCACCCCCTTTCTGTATAAAATATAAACTTATTCTAATATAGTATAAAAAAGCCAAATATATATGCCTGATTACTCTTCAATTAAAATCTCTCCCAAAATAGAGATATTCCCATCACTGTGGATTATTTTCTTCTATACATAGGCATGTATACTTCTCTTCACATATTAAATAAGATACTAACTTGATTTAGTTATCTTACCCTGAGATTTTCCTATTCTTCCTAATTCTACAGATGATCAGTCTCCTTTATTCCATCATAACTTTTTTCAGGTCCACTATAATTTTAATATTTAATGAATACTATTCTGATAATCCCCAAAGGAGTATGTTAATGAACTTTCAGACATGTAACAGGTATATAAACCAGACCTACGGAATGTTGTGGATTCTGCATCTCTGGGCAAACAGGGGACCTGAATTACATTAAAATGTATACAGGAAGAATGCCAAGAACTAGATGAAAAAGTTTGCAAAAATGAGATCAAGGATAATAGTCTATAGTCTCTATAAAGCAATTCTTTCAGCAAAACAAAAAGTGCAGAATTAATGGGACGTAACTTGTGGCAGAACATATCTCCTTGTAACTAGAGTATCATTTGTGGACAAAAGGTACAAATAATATAAACAACCTTTATAAAGTACAGCAATAGCCAGGTGCGGTGGCTCATGCCTATAAGCCCAGCACTCTGAGAGGCCAAGGTAGGTGGATCACCTGAGCTCACAAGTTTGAGACTGGCCTGAGCTAGAGCAAGACCATGTCTCTAAAATAGCTGGGCATTGTGGAAGGCATCTGTAGTTCCAGCTTGGAAGACTGAGGCAAAAGAATCACCTAAACCCAAGAGTCTGAGGTTGCTATGAGCTATGATGCCACAGCACTCTACCAGGAGTGACAAAATGAGACTGTCTCAAAAAAAAAAAAAAGCAGTAACAATAGAAATTAATACTAGAAACCAAAACCTGTTTCAGAGGGAAACTGAAATGTCTTCAGCATAATAAATGCTGGATCAACATGTAAATAAAAACACTCAACTGGAAAAAATCCAATAAACTGAGAAAACAAGTACACCACATAATCTTGGGTGTTCAATATCAATAGGAAGGGAATTCAAAGACTTAAAATATTTACCTCAATAAAAAGGAAAGGAGGCTTGGCACCTGTAGCACAGTGGTTTCGGCGCCAGCACATACACGTAGGCTGGCGGGTTTGAACTCAGCCTGAGCCAGCTAGACAACAATAACAAGTGCAACAACAACAAAAAAGTCAAGTGTTATGGCAGATGCCTATAGCCCCAGCTACTTGGGAGGCTGAGGCTAGAGAATCACTTAAGCTGAAGAGTTTCAGGTTGCTGTGAGCTGTGATACTACAGCACTCTAACAAGGGCAACATAGATACTGTCTCGAAAGAAAAAAAAGGAAAGGAAATGGATTAAGAACCACTAACCCAAATTTAGCAAATAAATAGCTAAGTATAGGCCAAATAAGGAAAAAAATGTTGAAACTAGAAAATAATGACCTTGAAAATAGAACAGCATGAACAAAAAACCTAGAGATAGGGTCTTTATAGAAATTAAGTGAAACATGAACTAAAGCAATGAAAAAGGAGAGAAAAAAATAAAACTAGGAAATGCCAAGTGGAAAATAAGAAATACAGGTTTGGCACCTGTGTGGGACCGTGGTTACAGCACCAGCCACATACACTGAGGGTGGTGGATTTGAACTTGGTCCGGGCCAAGTAAACAACTGCAATCTCTTAAGCCCAAGAGTTTGAGGTTGCTGTGATGCCACGGCACTCTAGTCAGGGAGACATAGACTCTGTCTCAAAAAAAAAAAAAAAAAAAGAAATACAGAAGAATTTGCTTAATTATGGCCAGGTGTGGAGGCTCTCATCTGGAGCTATGCTGACATCATGGCACTCTAGCCTAGGCAACTGAGTGAGACTCTGTCTTAACAAACCACCAAAATCCAATAAATCAATTTAATTATACTACTAAACAAAACTGTATCCGTATACTATGTATATCCACATTCTTTCCTGAGCTATGATAATTGAACACTTAACTAGATAACAGAAAAGAGCACTCTAAAACCATTAATTTAGAAATGGCATCCAGAACCACTGATTCCTTCCTCAGAGTTGAGAAAAACCCATCGCAGATATAAATGATCAAAAAAACCCCAGAGGCCCAATTGGGGTCAAACTCAAAAGAAAAAAGACAAAAGCAAATGACATACAGACAGACAACTTAAATATACAGCCAACTAATCCCTCAAACCAGGAAAACATATAACATACTATTTTATATGTTATAAGACAATAAAATACTTTGAGATATAATAGAATGTAGGTGAAAGCCGGGCGCGGTGGCTCATGCCTGTAATCCCAGCCACTGTGGGAGGTTGAGGAGGGAGAATTGCTTGAGTTTGAGACTTGCCTGAGCAAGAGGGAGACCTCAACTCCTAAAAAAATGGAAAAACCCAGCCGGGTGCTGCGGCGAGTGCCTGTAATCTCAGTGGCTTCTGTAGGCTGAGACAATGGGATGTCCACAGCCCAAGTCTGAGGTTGCAGTGAGCTATGACGCCATTGCATTCTGCTTAGGGCACAGGGTGGGACTCTGTCTCAACAACAACAACAACAAAAGGGCAAAGAAATAAAAATAAAAAATAAGTAAGAACATTAAAAAAAAAAAAAAAAGAATGTAGGTGAGACTAGAAAACCTTGGCTGGCCACAGTGACTCACACCTGTAATTCCAACCCTTTGGGAGGCCAAAGAAGAAGGATCACTTGAGGCCAGGAGTTCATGACCAGCTTCAGCAACACAATAAAATTTCATCTCTAGGGCGGCAGTGTGGCTCAAAGGAGTAGGGCGCTGGTGCCCTGGCCAAAAACTGGGGAAAAAAAAAGTTCATCTCTAAAAAAAAAAGTTTTAATTAGATAAGTGTGGTGTTATATGCCTGTAGCCCCAGCTATTCAGGGGCCTGAGACAGAGGGATCCAATTCCAGCCTGGGCAAAAGAGCAAGATCCTGTCTGTAAAAAGAAAAAATAAGAGGAAGAAGAAGTAGAAATGAAAGAAATAAAAATTTCAGAATGCCAAAACAATAGAGGAAGAAGAGAATGAATACAACCCATTTTAATTAAATCAAGAAAGATTTTTAAAACAAAAGGAAAGAAATATCAAAAAGATATGAAAGTAAATAACTCATCAATTGCTATTTGTTGGCTTGGAACCTGTAGCTGAAGTGGTTAAGGCGCCAGCCACATAACATCAGAGCTGGTGGGTTCGAATCCAGCCTGGGCCTGCCAAACAATAATGACAACTACAACCAAAAAACAGCCAGACGTAGTGGCGGGTGCCTGTAGTCCCAGCTAATTTGGGAGGCTGAGGCAAGAGAATCGCTTAAGCCCAGCCAGGAGTTGGAGGTTGCTGTGAGCTGTGATCCCATAGCACTCTACCCAGGGTGACAACTTGAGGCTTTGTCTCAAAAAAAAAATAATGATAAAAAATAAAAATTAAAAAAACAAAAAACAATTGCTATTTGTTTAATCTGGATTTTTGCTTATCTCTCAACATTAAAGGTTTGTCTTCTGATAAAATGATAAAAAATCCTACATCATCAGATAATGCTACTAATTACATATTAGAAATAATACTAATTCTTCATAATAAAACATGAGATCTTACAAGGACCACACCCTTCCTAACATACTGACTTCATATTCTGTTAGTTCCCGCTACTAGCTGCTTTCATATACCAGCTGCTCCTAAAACACAAACACATCTACCTCTGAGGTCTCTGCATGTGTTGTTCACTCTTCAGGGAATACTCTCCCTCATATATTCCAATGACCTGACTTCATACCTCTGTACAAAAGTCACCTCCACAGAAAAGGAGGTGACTTTTATACAGTCATCTCCATCCTACCTGATGTAAAAGTGCCCTGTTCTTGTACTTCATAGTATATTTCATGGCCTGATAATATTTTTATTTTCACATGTATTCTACATCTTCCTTAATACACTCTAATCTTCATCATTACAATAACACTATCTGTCTTATTCAGTATTGCCAGACTTACTGTGCCAAGCATGGTGCAATATGTAGAAATAAATGTATTTTTAGGGAATACAGCCATGCATACAAATCTATGTGCAAAGGAGGATTTGGACAAAATTTACACGTAATAAATCAGGTAATATGACTACTCCCTACAAGGATGGTAGCTGCCACTAAATTAGGGAGGAATTTGAGAAAAATAACATGGCCAGTAGGCATTAAAATAAACACAAACTTCACTGGCTATCTCTTGCTGATTCATATTTTTCTGCACATCACAAGCCTTTTCTCCACTGAGAAGCTCATGTGTTTACCAAATGAAACCACCACTTCTACTTGGGCTGTTACTTACATAAAAGGCTTTCCCTGCCTCACTTGCTCTTACCTGTACACTCTCTTCTTGTTTCTTCCCTCACAACCATCCAGGGTTCTTTTCCTTGCTCCAATAAGGTAATTATATGCGGCTTAGACATGGAAGGTCCTGCTTACAAAAAAATAAGCACCACAAAATATGGAAATAAACTTTGAAATTCAAAATTTAAATTATAATGGCAACAAATAAAAAGCGACATTGAATAAGATTTTAAGAGAAGAGTGAGAAATAAAGAAAAAGAGGGTGGCGCCTGTGGCTCAAGGGTAGGGCGCCGGCCCCGTATGCCAGAGGTGGTGGGTTCAAGCCTAGCTCTGGCCAAAAACTGCAAAAAAAGAAATAAAGAAAAAGAGATCAGTTAGTAAGAAGCAATGTTTTTGTCTGGTTTTTCTTTTTAAAATAATGTAAATTCTTTTGTCCTCTAATTCTAGAGAACAAGCACCATGTGGTTCGAAACATACACTCTGAAGTCTAAGATCAATTTGTGACTTTGAAACCATCCAGCTATATGACCTTAGGCAAGTCTCTTCACTTTACTATTCTCGCTTATATAATTGGGACAATAATTGGGATGTTAGGAGGATTAATTAATATAATTTCATTTATTAAGTATAAGGTTCAGCGCCTGTAGCTCAGTGGTTAGGGTGCTGACCACATATAAACTGGAGCTGGTGGGTTCGAACCCAGCCTGGGCCTGCTAAACAACAATGACTACTACAACAAAGAAAATAGCTGGGAGTTGTAGCGGGCGCCTATAGCCCCAGCTACATGGGAGGCTGCAGTAAGAGAATTGCTTAAGCCTGAGTTTCAGGTTGCTGTGAGCTGTGATGCCACTGCACTCTACCCAGGACGACAGCTTGAGACTCTGTCTCAAAAAAACAAAACAACAACATATATGTATATATATGTGTGTGTGTGTGTCTGTCTGTGTGTATAAAAAGTAGTAAAGTGGATAGAAAAATGTCTGGCACACAATAATTACAATGTTAGCAGTTACGATTTGTTATGCTGGGCAGCAGTGAGTAGGGTGCTGGCCCCATATACCAAAGGTGGCATGTTCAAACCCGACCCTGGCCAAACTGCAACAAAAAATAGCTGGACATTGTGGCAGGTGCCTGTAGTCCCAGCTACTCTGGAGGCTGAGGCAAGAGAATCACCCAAGCCTAAGAGCTGTGATGGCACGGCACTCTACTGAGAGTGACAAAATGAAACTCTATCTTTAAAAAAAAGAAAAAAGATTTGTTATGCTACTATAATTATTTTACTAAGAGTATCTAAGAAGAAATATCTATAACATATTCATTCTATTTTACACATGATTTTCATGGATTATAAATTTCAACCAAAAATCAAATCAACTCTGTCTTAAGAAATGGGCTGTTTTCTACTCAGTTTTATGTGAATCCCATTTCTCTAATTCACCACTATATGAAGAAGCTCTCTTTTGATAATAACAGCAATTTAGGACTCTCTAACAAGTTCATGTCACAGTAACTGCATCAGACAGGGAGGTCTGAATGTCACTGAAATACAGGGAAGATGAAACTGTTTAACAGAGATGCCATTAGCACCCCAGTAAAGCTGAAATCACTTCTGTAGAAAATAAGAGAAACAAATTTAACTAGTTTCTTGAAAGGCAGCCCTGAAAATTACAATGGAAAAAGCATGTATCAGGCCAGGCCTAGTGGCTCTGTAATCCCAGCACTCTGGGAGGCTGAGGCGGGTGGATTGCCTGAGCTCACAAGTTCAAGACTAGCCTGATCAGGAGCAACTCCCCACCTCTAAAAATAGCCAGGTATTGTGGCAGGCGCCTATTGTCCCAGCTACTTGGGAGGCTGAGGCAAGAGAATCGCTTGAGCCCAAGAGTCTGAGGTTGCTGTGAGCTAGGACACCATAGCCCTCTAACAAGGGCAACAAAGTGAAACTCTGTATCAAAAAAAAAAAAAAAAGAAGCATGTATCCTACTGAGCAGATTCTAAATTATTCCAAATTATTTGAAACTGATAAACATACCCAGTGAGACTAAGTTACCATAGTTCTCCATCATCACATCCCGGTACAAGGTCTTCTGGGCGATGCTAAGATAGTTCCACTCATGACGAGAGAAGTTTATGACCACATCCCTGAAAGTTAGGGACTCCTGAAATAACAAATATTTATATTAGTGGAAAAATTAAAGATTTAGAAAATGGAGTAGAAGAGATGATGGATTGCATTACTGCAAAAGAACAACATGATCAATACACAGACTAGAAATCTATGATGTTCAGGGAGGGGAATGCAGTAAAATGTATCCCTATTTTTGAAGAAGCATGTGACATGGACAAAACTTTTTGCATGCTCTGGGATATTTGGCCCATTTCAGAATGAAAGAATAATAATGTTTTCTATTAAATCAAATCATTACTATATGCATAATGCCTGAGATGTCTGCCCCATAATCAATGTGAATTAACTGAGGAATATCCTCACTTGAAAATTTAATCATTAGACATTTTATTCAACATATAGGCTCGGCGCCTATAGCTCAACCGGCTAAGGCACCAGCCACATACACCTAAGGTGGCGGGTTCGAATCCCCAGCCCGGACCCGCCAAAAAACAACAATGACGGCTGCAACCAAAAAAAAAAGAAAATAGCCGGGCGTTGTGGCGGGCGCCTGTGGTCCCAGCTACTTGGGAGGCGGAGGCAGGAGACTCGCTTGAGCCCAGGAGTTGGAGGTTGCTGTGAGCTGTAATGCCACGGCACTCTACCCAGGGGGACAGCTTGAGGCTCTGTCTCAAAAAAAAAAAAAAAAAAAACATATAGTATAGAGTCTCAATTTTAGAAAACTAAGTTCTGGCTTGGCGCCTGTAGCTCAAGTGGCTAGGGCGCCAGCCACATACACCACAACTGGAGGGTTTGAATCCAGCCCAGGCCCACCAAACAATAATGACAACTATAACCAAAAAATAGCCAGGCCATATGGCGGGCACCTGTGGTCCCTTCGGAGGCTGAGGCAAAAGGATCACTTAAGCCAGAGTTTGAGGTTGCTGTGAGGTGTGACGTCACAGTACTCTACCCAGGGTGACAGCTTGAGACTCTGTCTCAAAGAATAGAAGAAAGATGGGGTGGTGCTGTGGCTCAAAGGAGTAGAGCTCTGGCCAAAAACTGCAAAAAAAAAAAAAAAAAACTAAGTTCCATAAAATTAAAGATTTCTTCAAGTAAAAAGTACTTACTTCACTATTCCAGATCTTAACATGAGTTATTTGTTTTCACAAAACAAAATTTTTTGGCACATGACATCATTACTTTTTTTTTTTTTTTGAGACAGAGTCTCACTGTCGCCCTAGGTTGAGTGCAGTGGTGTCATTATAGCTCACCGCAACCTCAAACTCCTGTGCTCAAGTGATCCTCTTGCCTCAGCCTCCTGGGTAGCTGGGACTACAGGTGCCACCATAATGCCTGATTAGTTTTTCTATTTTTAGTAGAGATAGGGTCTTGCTCTTGCTCTTGCTCAGGCTGATCTGTAACTCCAGAGCTCAGGCAGTCTATACTCTACTCACCTCCACCTCCCAGAGAACTAGGATTATAGGAGTGAGCCACCTCACCCAGCCATGACATCATTATTTTATGGTATTTATTTCTCAGGGTAGTCTCTCCAAATCCAGAAGATACAATATAATTGTGTATATATACTAATCACACAAGTATGCAATTTTGCCTTACACAATGATATTACATCTTTCAATGCCAAATTCTACTTTATCTAGCTGAAAAACTCAATTGTCTGGAAAATTTCAGACTTCTCATGGATGGTCAGATGGAATGGTTATGTCAGTCTCACCAAATGACAAAATGACCTGGAATACACTATCTTAACTTCAAGGAACTTAACTCCTTTACCCTCTACTGCTGCCCATACTAAAACAGGCACCTAGTAGATGTCAAATAATGTGGCCAATAATGATGTGAACACTAGTTAGTTTGCAGTAGGCCACACAGTGAAGATGGCTGGGTGATGTGGCACACACTCTTACTAAGGACCCTCTCATAGTAGGTAACTTCAAGAAAACTAATGAAAAGACTCTCATGACCTAAATCAAACCTACATAGCAACAAGGAGAGAAATACTGACTTACATAGGCCATGGTTTTATACCGACAAGAGCTGATCAGTCCTCAGGGTTTCTCTACCAGAAAAGCACAGAGTCTGGAGAAGCTAGACCTGAAAGAAGACAAAGACCTTGAGACCAGCTGAAGTTTGGGTGTTCTCCAGGACTATTTGGCTCTACCATCTCAGGTTCCAAACCACCTTCTTTCACATACAATTTGGGAAGATTAGGATTCTAGAGAAACTCATTTCCTCCAGACATCTCACCCCTACACAGAGTCATAGAGCAGAAAAGTCATAGAGCATTGAAGCCAGACTTAGATACTGCAGCAGGAAATTTTCTGGCTAATGCACCATTTTGGTGAGGCTGATGGGGATGTAAGATTGGCAGATCTGTCCTTCTTCTAAGCAGATCTCTCTCTTTCCATTCCCACTTTTAAGAATGAAAAGAGGACATACTGTCTATACCAGCACCTCTTTTTGATCTTGAAATTGGGTGAAGTGAAGATATTGGAGAAAGACAGCAAGGATTCAGCATTCTTCAGTGTATAGCAACACTTACTAAATATATGACAGACTGTCACTGTCCTAGACTACAAAGTAGTCATTAAATGTGAAGTTGAGAAAAATATTTAAGGACATGTAAAATATTCTGTAATAATAACAAAAGAAAAAATCAGATTGACCAATATTTATTTTTGTAAAATATATAAATATACTGGGTGGCGCCTGTGGCTCAGTGGGTAGGGCGCCGGCACCCTATTACTAGGGTGGTGGGTTCGAACCTGGCCCCAGCAAAACTGCAACAAAAAATAGCAGGGCATTGTGGCGGGCGCCTGTAGTCCCAGCTACTCTAGAGGCTGAGGCAGGAGAATCACCTAAGCCCAGGAGATGGAGGTTGCTGTGAGCTGTGATGCCACAGCACTCTACCAAGGGCAATAAAATGAGACACTGTCTCTAAAAAAAAAAAATTAATAATATATATAAATATATTAAATAGTACAGAAAGAATGACAGATAATCATAAAACAGAAGATAGAGAAGACTGAAAATTATTATATATATCTTTTTTTTTCTGAGACAGAGTCTCACTTTGTCGCCCTCAGTACAGTGCCATGGCATCATAGCTCACAGCAATCTCCAACTCTTGGGCACAAGCGATTCTCTTGCCTCAGCCTCCTAAGTAGCTGGGACTACAGGTGCCAGCCACAATGCCCAGCTATTTTTAGAGACAGGGTCTTGCTCTGGCTCAGGCTGGTCTCTAACCTGTGAGCTCAGGGGAATCCACCCACCTCAGTCTCCCAGAGTGCTAGGATTACAGGCGTGAGCCACTACGCCTGGCCTCACAGTATTTTTTTTTGTTTGTTTCTTTCTTTTAGAGACAGAATCTTGCTCTGTCATCATGCTGGAGTGTAGTGGCATAAGCACAGCTCACTAGAACCTCAAATTTGTGGGGTAAAGTGATCTTCTGGCCTCAGCCTCCCCAACAGCTGGGACTATCAGCTCAGACCAACATGTCTGACTAATTTTTCTTACTTTTTGTAGAGAGAGGGTCTCAGTATGTTGCCCAGGCTGGTGTCAGACTCCTGGCCTCACATCATCCTCCCACCTTGGACTTCCAAAGTTCTGATATTACAGGTATGAACTACCAGGCCCAGCCAAGCATATATTGATAGTACTTGTCGTGTTGGTTTGGGTTTTATTATAAATAAATCACTGTGTATTCAGATCTCTTTGGTCAATACATGAAACAACTCACTAAATAAGGCTCAATGAGAAGTAAAATAAAGCATTGGGTGTAAATTTCTAAATAATCAGAATTTGATAATCAACATTGCATTTATTTTTGCCAAGATTTTGCTTTCTAATCATTTCCTTTGTAATTATTGCAAATACAGGCATATTAACTTAAAATGGGCGTGTGTTTCAGAATTTGTTAAGGTGAAGATTTCCATAAAATGGTTTTATTGAATGGCATATCTTCTGTGTTTTCATTTGGATTCCAATACCTTAACTCACTTTATCACTTTTCATGTTATGTTGGAGCTGTGTCCTGAAAATATAGGAAACTGGCCCTGACTAATCGCCTCTATAAATCACGATGGTTTCAATCCTGCTTTAATTCAGGTATTCTTTTTTTTTTT
>NW_003852495.1:6969668-6976867 GCF_000181295.1 Otolemur garnettii | reverse complement strand
CAAAAAAAAAAAAAAAAAAAAAATGCACCCAGCCTTAGCTGGCTCATGCCTATAACCCTAGCACTCTGGGAGTCTGGGGTAGGTGGATTGCCTGAGCTCCCTGCAAGACCAAGACCCTGTCTCTAAAAATAACCAGGCCTAGTGGCCAACAACTATAGTCCCAGTTACTGGGGGTGGGGTGGGGGCCGAGGCAGGAGAATCACTGGAGCCCAAGAGTTGAGGTTGCCGTGAGCTATGATGCCACAGCACTCTACTCAGGATGACAAAAAAAATGCACCCACCTTGGCCTCCCAGAGTGCTAGGATTATAGGTAGGAGCCCACCTGCCCAGCCGATATAAAGAATACTTCCAATTAAAGGTCATTTGAGATCAGAAAGCACTGGAAAAGGCTTTCCCTCTATCTGCATAACCTGGACTTACCTAAGCAAAAAAGCAAAGGGGGCAACTGACTTCCTTTCCTCTCCCAGTTATCTCAATATTTGCCAGCAAAAAAAAAAAAAAAAAAAAAAATCAAGAATGTAAGCTGACTAGGCCTAAATCCTTTGAAACACTGTATCTGCCTCTCAGGTTAATTTACGAGCCAATCTGTTTCCCTTTTAATCTTCCTCCCAAGGGACCGTTTGTTTCACAAACACTCCACTTCTCCTCCCTTTGAAAAGGCCTGTATAAAAATTTGACCATCATTGAGAAATGGGGTGATCACTCTTGTGATTTTCCCCATGCCAGTGCTATTTGGAAATAAACATTCTTCTTACTAATCTGTCTTAATTGTGAGTAAATATTTCAGTGAATTTTCAGGACAAGGGACAAGTTCCCCCTCACCCCTGCAGTTCACATTTGTTGCTTTTTTTCTACAGAAATCCAAACCAGAATGATCCAGATTCACCTCAAAATACTAAGTACTTTATGTTTCTCTTTCCAAGGCTACATGTGCCCTAATTTCATGCATGTAGCAAGAAGGAAGTCTAGTGGATGCTAAATGTGCGAGTTCACTGCAGGTTCTTAGGGTCAGAATTCAGAACGGTTATGCTTCTTAAACATGCAAATGAAACACAAACAACCTCTGGCAGGAAAGCGTCCTACTCATGGAACTGACAAAAATTCTCTGCAAGCCCAAATCTTAGACTCCCTAACGTTCTCCTAACCTCAGCTGTACACTTCACTGTAAAATCCAGGTTAAGCAAAGAACGCTGTCAAGTGTTTAGCAAGAACCTCCCATCCTCATATCTGATTTGGTTCCTCACCCTCCACCACGCCCCAAACGAAATCTGATCACTCTGGTTTATCTTCACCAAGAATCCAGTTTAGCCAGAATCGCCCCTTGCCCCCTAGTATTTCCCCTCTGTAAGTTTCTATCCAGGGACCCTCATCCTGTTCCCTGGCTATAAATACTCACTTAGCCAGGCTGTATTGAAAGTTGAGCCCAATCTCTCTTACCCACCGCAAAATCCCGCCGCAGTGGTCCCTAAGCCTATCACAACAGTCCCGAGTAAAGTCTTCCTTAGCACAACTTTAGCAAGTATAATGAATACTTTTTTTTTTTTTAAGACTGAGTCTCACTCTGTCGTCCTGGGTAGACTGCCCTGGCGTCCTAGCTCAAACTCTTGGGCTCAAGCAATCCTTCTATCTCAGCTTCCCGAGTAGCCGAGACTACAGGTGCCCGCCACGACACCGGCTAGTTTTTCTGTTTTTTATCGAGATGAGGTCTAGCTCTTGCTGAGGCTGGGAACAATTGTTTAAGACTCTACCATGCCTGTCTTAGGGACAATTCCGGCTCTAAACGTCCCATCCTGTTTCTTCTTAAAAACTTTCATCTAAGGCTTAATCTCTGACACCCCACTTGGACAATTTATCTGCGGCAGTTACACTTGGCTGAGAGGAGGGCACAGGAAGCAGCAGGGAACCTGGAGTCGCGGACCAGCGACACCACAGAGCCACAGAAACGCACGCTCGCGTGAAGCACACGCACCCTACGTCAGGGTCGCACAAGGGCAACCACGCACCTCAGTCTCACAGTGCACCCCGGTCTCACGCTGCACGGTCTCCCCGTCCCCGCCTGTCCCCCGCAGCGCCCGCACCCACGGCCCGAGGTGGCCTCTGCTCCGAGCGCCTCCCGCGCCCTCTCTCTCACCGCCACGCGGGTCCCACGCGGCCGCCGTCTAGCTCCGCGGGGCTCCCCGCAGCGAGCCACGCCGATTTCTTCCTCAGGTGGGACGGGAGCCCGCTCAGAGCGCAAATGGAAATGCAGCGAGCGGTTCGAGTTTTCTCCGTCGCCTGAGTGAAATGCAGTCCAAGATAGAAGTCTCGAGACCGCATTTCCCGGCGAGAAATGGATGCTGGGGTCGTGAAAACCTGGAAGAAGCGCGGCGGGTGACCACTAGGACCGCCCAAGTCGAGAAGACTTCTGGGACTCGCCGCCCAGCCAGCCGTGCGCACGCGCACACAGCGCCGCGGGGCCCCCGGCCCGGGGCGCCAGGATTCGGCCGGGGGCGGTCTGAGCAGGGTGCTCGGGAGCTCTTTCTTGGCGAGGCCTCAGATCTGAGTGTGAAGGCTCACCAGGTAGAATGGCTGCTGTAAACCCGAGGACGGTTACACGCTGGATTGGGTGTAAGATCCTCAGGGTGGACGCTCGGCGCCTGTAGCTCAAGCAGCTAAGGGGGCCAGCCACATACACCAGAGCTGGCGGGTTTGAATCCAGCTTGGGCCTGCCAAACAAGACAACTACAACCAAAAAACAGCCAGGCTTTGTGGTGGGCAGCTGTAGTCCCAGCTACCTGGGAGGCTGAGGCAAGAGAATCGCTTAAGCCCAGGAGTGGGAGGTGGCTGTGAGCTGTGATTTTACAGCACTCTGCCCAGGGTGACAGCTTAAGGCTCTGTCAAAAAAAAAAAAAAAAAATCCTCATGGTGGGACGCAGGGACTGTTACCCACGTAGGGTAAAATATAGGGTGGTAACTTTTTGTTTTTTCTTGGAGACAAAGTTTCACTTTGTCGCCCTGGGTAGAGTGCCATGGCATTATCCTAGCTCACAGCAACCTCAGTTTCCTGGGCTCAAGGATCCTCCTGCCTCAGCCTTCCCAGTAGCTGGGACTACAGGCGCCCACCACCCCCCGTTAATTTTTCTGTTTTAGTAGAGACAGGGTCTTGCTCTTGCTCAGGCTGGTCTGGAACTCCTGAGCTCAAGCGATCCACCTGCCTAGGCTTCCCAGAGTGCTAGGATTACAGGCTTGAGTCACCTGTGCCTGGCCAGGATGGTAACTTTTAATTTTAATACCTAGAGAAAGGCCTAGGTATTAAAAAAAAGTCCCATAAAAAGTGTTAGGTGAATTGACTAACATCATATGTGACGGGGAACCGTTCCATTAAATTCTTTCATACATTGTTTTTCATCCTTGAACACATTAAAGAAGGGTTGAATAAATAAAAAAAAATCATCTGAAGAAATACCTTCTGAATGTTTTTATTTTTGTTTAGTATTTTCTTTCTTTCTTTCTTTTTTTTTTTTTTTTGCAATTAAAATGGCTTTATTCCACCTGGGTGCAGGTAGGGTAGGATTTCCAACCTAGGAGTAAATTTCTTAAATATAACCAAGGGAAGAAATCTTCTTAAACTTTACATCTTTGATATGGTAATTATTTGAAAATTTTGATTGTTACTTATAACTGTACAAAACATCTGAATGGTAAAAAAAGGAATAAATTTCTAAAACTTTAGATAAATGAATTTGGGTGAAAATATTTATAGTAAGTAAAATGGACAAATTGATAATAATCTTTTTTCCCCAGATTAATACAAAGGCACATACAATTAGGTTACATTGTTCTCTTTTGTAAAGTCTTGAGTTGTAGTGGAGTCCTTCACCCATGAGGTATTCCATGTGTATCGCTACATTTACTGTTAGGAGGAGCTTACCAAAGATAAGAATCTTAATTTACTGTTTCTCTGGTTGAAAATACTGGTCAATACCGTAAAAGGCAAAGGAACAAATTCACCATTCACAAATATAGTTGAAAACCTATTGAAGTTACACCCGAAGAACTTGATCACTTATCTTTTTTTCTTAGTTTATTTTTTGAGAGTCTCACTTTGTTGCCCATAGTAGAGTGCCATGGCTCACAGCTCACAGCAACCTCAAACTCTTGGGCTCCAGTGATTCTCTTGCTTCACCCTCCTATTAGCTGGGATTACAGGCACCCAACACAACACCAAGGTTTTAGAGATGGGGGTCTCACTCTGGCTCAGGCTAGTCTTGAACTGGTGAGCTGAGGCAATCCACCCACCTCAACCTCCCAGAGTACTAGGAATACAGGCATTAGCCACTGTGCCCAGCCTTATGATTCATTTTGTTCGAAACTTCTTTTCCTATGAAATTTCTGATGTGGCCTCATGCAAAGAGACAAAATAGTTGTCTAAATTTAAGGGTGAAAGGGGAGATTGAAATGATGCCCAAGAGTGTGGGCATGAAAATGTGAAATTCATTGTGTTGATGGTTTCACAACATTGTGACTACACTAAACTATCAATTTAAAGAAGTGAATTAAATGGTATGTCAATTATTATTATTATTAATATTTTGAGACAGAGTCTCCCTCTATCACCCTGGTTAGAGTGCCATGGCGTCATAGCTAACAGCAACCTCAAAACTCTTGGGCTCAGTCGACCTTGCCTCAGCCTCGTGAGTAGCTGGGACTACAGGCCCAGACACCAAGGCTTGGCTAGTTTTTCTATTTTTAGTAGAGACAGTATTGCTTTTGTTCAGGGTTGTCTCCAACTCCTGAGCTCAAGGAATCCTTCCGTCTTGGCCTCCCCAGAGTGCTCAGATTATAGGCATGAGCCTTTGCACCTGGCCTAAAATTCTTTAAATTATTAAGAACATTTGTATATAACTATTAATATTAATGAAAATTAATATGTTACTATTAATATGTATTAATAGTAACAATCAAAATTTTCAACATGCCGGGAGTGGTACTCTCCCACAGTACTCTAGGAGGCCAAGGTCAGTGGGTTGCTTGAGCTCCAGAGTTGAGAGAGCAGCCTGAGCAAGAGCAAGACCCCGTCCCTTAAAAAAAAAAATAGCTGGTCTCCAGGCAGCTGTAGTCCCAGCTACTTGGGAGGCTGAGGCAAGGGATTCGCTTGAGCCCAAGAGTTTGAGGTTGCTGTGAGCTATGATGCCATAGTACTCTACCAAGGATGACAGAGTGAGACTGTCTCAAAAAAATAAATAAATAAAATTACTGTGTATCACAGTACAAAACAAAGTAAATCTATATAGGAAAAAAAATTCAGAACAAAATTCTGTGTCCACAAACAGTAAGAAATTAGAATAAGAATTCACTTTTATCCTATTAAATGTGAAGGTTTTATTGAATAAGTATGTTAATAAATCATTCCGTTTGTGATGTAATCAAATGGAGACTCTCATCACTACTCTCCATTTTTAAAATATTATATACCTTTAGATTAACTTAAATTCTCCATTTCCAGTGCAAAATATAATGCGGCCATTTTACTCATGAACATTCTGATACAGTAACAACTCTAAAAATGCACTGTATCTATATCACATCATCTATATTGGTTCCCTATATAAATTTGTTTAATCAAGTTGCTGACTCAGCATCCATTTTTGGGCTTGACATAAATTGTTGGAGTTTTTTTGAGACAAGAGTCTCACTCTGTTGCCCCAGACTATAGTGCTGGTGGCTTCGTAGCTCACAGCAACCTCTAACTCTTGGGCTCAAGCAATCCTCTTGCCTCAGCCTCCTGAATAGCTGGGACTACAGATGTCCACCACAACACCCAGTTATTTTTTAGAGATAGGGGTCTGACTCTTGGTCAGGCTGGTCTTGAACTCTTGAGCTCAAGCAATCCACCTGCTTCAGCCTCCTGGAGTACTAGGATTACAGGTATGGGCCACTGCACCCACCTACATAAATTGTTCAAAATGCCTAGTCTTACCCCGTCACTTTTGGCATAGTTAAAACTTCCACTTCATGTGGTTCTAACAGTATATCTCGATTCTTTTTTTTTCTTTTTAGACAGGGTCTCAAGCTGTTGCCCTGGGTAGAGTGCTGTGGCATCACAGCTCACAGCAACCTCCAACTCTTGGGCTTAAGGGAATCTCTTGCCTCAGTCTCCCAAGTAGCTGGGACTACAGGTGTCTGCCACAATGTTGGTCCAGCTATTTTTTATTGTTGTTGCAGTTGTCATCATTGTTTAGTTGGCCCAGGCTGGGTTTGAACCCGCCAGCCTTGGTGTATGTGGCCAGTGCCGTAACCACTGTGTTACAGTGACCACACCAACAACGTATCTTGACTCTTCAACATCTTATACATAAATCAACATATCCACAATTGCTGACAATGATGAAACTCAACGGTCAATGCCAGAATTGTGTAAATTAGTTTTCCCTTTGCTCTGAAGTTTTCTTTTTTTTTTTTTGAGATGGAGTCTCACTGTTGCCCTGGGTAGTGGACACAAGTCATCTTCTTGCCTCAGCCTCCCGAGTAGCTGGGACTACAGGTGCCTGCCACATGCCTGGCTATTTTTAAAGTTGGGGTCTTGCTCTTGCTCAGGTTGGTCTCCAGAGCTCAGGCCATCCACCCACCTGGGTCTCCCAGTGTGCTTGAACTACAGGCGTGAGACACTATGACCAGCCCACAAATCAATACTTTTAAAAGGTTTTTTTTCAACTGCTTGTATATTTTAAAACATTATAAATTTTTGCAGATTGTTTCTACTTTAAAAGACTTAAGATGCTTTCAAATCTCTGATAAAGATTTTTGATTTTTAATATATGCTTAAAAGTCCTTAATTTGCAACTAAAAATCTAAGATTCTCTTTGTTATCTGTGTGAACACTGTAGGTATTCAGAATGTTCTTATCCAATAAAAAGTTTTGTGATAATGGAAAAACTGTATACGTTAGTCCCTCCCCTTATCTGTGGGGGATATGTTCCAAAATCCTCAGTGGATGCCTGAAACCACAGACAATACCAAAACCTATGTTATACACTATGTTGTCCCCACATATACATACCTATGATAAAGCTTAATTTTTAAATTAGGTACAGTAAGAGATTAGCAATAATAAAATAATAATAACATATTGTAATTAAAGTTATGTGAATGTGGTTTCTCTCTCTTTTTTTTTTGAGACAGAGCCTCAAGCTGTCCCCCTGGGTAGAGTGCCGTGGCAT
>NW_003852495.1:6956397-6968870 GCF_000181295.1 Otolemur garnettii | reverse complement strand
GGATTCGAACCCGCCACCTTAGGTGTATGTGGCTGGCGCCTTAGCCACTTGAGCCACAGGCGCCGAGCCATAGTTTTTCTGTTTTTAGTAGAGTTGGTGTGTCACTCGTGCTCAGGTTGGTCTCAAACTCCTGAGTTCAGGCAATCCTCCCACCTGGGCCTCCCAGAGTACTAGGATTACAAGTGTGCGCCACCATTCCCAGCCTTTTTTTTTTTTTTTTAAGAGAAAGAGATGGTCTTGCATCATTATAGCTCACTGTAACCTCAAACTTCTGAGCTCTCGATTTTACATTGTACTGAATTTAAATTATCATTATTTAATTTTTTTTAAAACAAGCTCTGGCAAGTTTTACTAAAGAAAAAAACGTGCATGATTTACATTTCCCGTCTGTTCTGGCATGCTTCTAACGATATCAGCATCACCCGGATCGATGATGGCCAGTGTGCACACTCTGTAGTGTTTTCCACATGCTGTGCCCAATTCAGTTTTATTGCCACTGTTGTGATGAACATTGGTTTGGGCTAACATGGCATAGTGCTCTACTTCAGACTTCTTCAAAGCTGGTCAGTTGTTGGCAAGGATGGCCAAAATAATTTTGTCTTGCCCTATCACCTTCAGGGCCTGTTTAAACCCCAGCACATATTTTCCACTTTTCATAATGAGTTTGAACCTCAAATGAATAGATTCTAGCAACTTTTTTATCTTCTTTGTGGCCACCATCTTCCTACCTTAGGTGCAGGATGGCCCCCAGTCAAGACCAGCTGCCCTGGTGTCCAGGGAGTGAGAAAGGAAAGAGTTCCACAGTGGCCAAATTTAAATTATAAATAATTTAAAATTGCCACATGCAGCTGGTGGCTAGTATATCTCTGACAGTACAGATCTAGAGAAATGTTAATTGCTTAATGTTTAGTGAAAGGCTAATTATTTGACAAGTCATAACTTTAAGCATGGGTCAACAGAGTAAAAGTATCCCTGGATATTTCTCACCCTATATCAGAACCCATCTTCACACATTAAACAATCTATCAGGCTATCATTAAAGCTGCTGCTAAGTATCCCAACATGTCTAAGCTGCCAAAAGCATTTTATATTCTTGTAGAAAAGGCTTGAGCTGCGAAGAATACATGATATTTGATTTTGACTGAGGGGGTCATGTAGGGATGCTTTTATTTGTAACAGAGAGGTACTACCAAGATGTGTGGTGCTCAAAGGAATTGTGTGTGGGTCCTGTACTGACTTTAATATGTTGGGTGCAAACAAAGTAGAAATGCAAACACAGAGTGTCAGGTGAATTTGGAAAAGTGGTTAACAATCTAATAGTAAAACCATAAGAAGGAAAACAAAATAAATAAAAAATAGGACCATATGAGTTTAAAGCTAAGGTTTATCTAACTTTTAATGACCAAATATCAATAACAAAAAATTAAGACTGTTATGTTCTTTTTTTTTTTGAGACAGAGTCTCATTATGTCACCCTCGGTAGAGTGCTGTGGGGTCACAGCTCACCGCAACCTCAAACTCTTGGGCTTAAGTGATTCTCCTGCCTCAGCCTCCCAAGTAGCCGGGACCACAGGCACTCGCCACAATGGCCAGCTATTTTTTGGTTGCAGTTGTCATTATTGTTTAGCAGGCCTGCGCCAGGCTCAAACCTGCCAGCCCTGGTGTATGTGACCAGCACCCCAACCACTGAGCCACAGGCACCAAGCTATAATTCTGCATATCAATATATGTCAATATAAATATCAGTTTTGAATATGTGCACAAAAATCCTGAGCAAAATATTCCCAATAAAGTTGAACAGCTTATCAAAACAATAATATACCATGACAGAGCATATAATATTCTAGAAATGATTTAAAATAAGAAATCAGCATAAATTATAACATTAACATACATGGTAGAGTGCTATGGTGTCACAGCTCACAGCAACCTCCAGCTCTTAGGCTTAGGTGATTGTCTTGCCTCAGTCTCCCAAGTAGCTGGAACTACAGGTGCCTGCCACAGTGCCCAGCTATTTTTTATTGCAGTTTGGCTGGGGCTGGGTCCGAACCCACCATCCTCTGTATATGGGGCCAGCACCCTACTCACTGAGCCACAGGCACCACCTGCCTTTTATTTTTTTTTGAGACAGAGTCTCACTATGTCACCCTGGATAGAGTGCTGTGGTGTCACAGCTCACAGAAACCTCAAACTCTTGGGCTTAAGCAATTCTCTTGCCTCAGCGTCCCAAGAAGCTGGGATTACAGGTGCCCACCACAATGCCCCGGCTATCTTTTTGTTGTAGTTGTCATTGTTTTTAGCTGGCCTGGACTGGATTTGAACCTGCCAACCCTGGTGTATGTGGCCAACACCCTACCAACCGGGCTAAGGGTGCCAAGCCTAATATTAACATATCAAAGGACAATATATGAACTAAAGATTTGCCATTTGAAAAGAGTAAGATATATCTAATTAGAGAATATACTTGCATACAGCAAAGAAAATATTAGCTTAATGGTAAAATGTTATACTGATTTCTATAAATTGGATAAAATGCTGAGATGCTATTATCCCAACTCTCAACATAATAATATTTATATAATAAAAGTGAAGAAATAATTATTTGAAAAGAAAATTTCATTTCTATTCACAGATGATATTACCACATAGTTGGAAATACTCCAGTCTATTAAAAACATAAATAAATTACCAGTTTATGGGAGGACCTCATCTAATGTGCATGATACAATGGTACATTTCAAAACTATTAAGAAATGAATATAATTGTGATGGATATGTTACTTAGTTCAATGTAAGCATTTCACATTGTATATCAAAGCAGTACCCTAAACCCCATAAATTTATCAATGTACAAAGTTATGATTTAATGAAAATTTAATAATAAAAAATAAACTTAAAAAAGAGAAAAAATCAAATAAAATTATGAGATAAAATTTTTAAAAATTACTAGTTTATGGCTGGACTGAAAATGGCAACATCCAAATATAATAGGATCATATGGATGGGGGTATACAATCAGTACAAGAGAAATCATGAAGGTACTTTAAAAAGTAACTATCCCATTGCTCAGCACTTGTAGCTCAGTGGTTACAGCGCCAGCTACATAACACTGAGGCTGGTGGGTTCAATCCCAGCCCAGGCCAGCTAAGCAACAATGACTACTGTAATAGAAAAATAGCTGGGCGTTATGGTGGGCACCTGTAGTCCCAGCTACTTGGGAGGCTGAGGCAAGACAATTTCTTAAACCCAGGTGTTGGAGATTCTGTGAGCTGTGACAGCACTGTACTCTACCAAGGGCAACAAAGTGACATTCTGTCTCAAAAAAAAAAAAAAAAAAAGTAACTATCCAGACCAGGCACAGTGGCTCACACTTGTAATCCTAGCACTCTGGAAGGCTGGTAGATCACCTGAGCTCAGGAGTTTGAGACCAGGCTGAACAAGAGTGAGAGACTCTGTCTCTACTAAAAATAGAAAAACTGGCCAGGTGTCGTGGTGGGTTCCTATAGTCCCATCTACTCAGGAGGCTGAGGCAGGATTGCTCCACCCCAAGAATTTGAGGTTGCTGCAAGCTATGGTGCCATGAGACTCTACCCAGGGTAACAAAGTGAGATTCTCAAAAAAAAATAATTAACTTTTCATGTGAAACAACAAAAGAATCAAGATCTATGGTATGTGTGTGTGTTCTACAAATCAGTGAGGAGAAAAAGGGCAAAAGAAACAAATAGGAAAGTCATAGTAAATAACATGATTAGTCAATAAATATGTACAAAAGGTACTTAATGGGTTAGTTAACTATTTTTTTTTAAGTGGACAAGTGGATTTCTAGGATACTTTTATTTCCAGCTGACCAGATTATAAATTACAACAGAAAAGTGGAGTAAATATCCAAGTATATATGAGCTATGACTATGCAATTATAGATTGTTGTTACAGATACCATCTGAAACTCAAAATAGTCAAGGTAGAGTTTAGAAAATTGTCAATACCTAAATACTGATCAGTATGAGAGTTTTCATTTAGGAATATTCACACAGCTTCACCTGGAACTTTTTGTTTGTTTTGAGACAGAGTCTCACTTTGTGACATCATAGCTCACAGCAACCTCAAACTCCTGGGCTCAAGCGATTCACTTGCCATACCCGCCCCAGTAGCTGGGACTACAAGCACCTGCCACAATGCCCAGCTATTTTTTTAGAGATGGGGTCTTGCTCTTGCTTAGGCTGGTCTTTAACTGGTGAGCTCAAACAATCCACCCACCTCAGCCTCCCAGAGTGCTAGGATTACAGGTGTGAGCCACCACACCTAGTACATTTTTTACTGTGTAGAAAAGTAACAGTATGATATGTAAAAAAAGGCAGCTAATTGCATATGATCATGTGAGCGGACTGCTATCTCGCCAGGATTTAATCACATGACAGAGAGCAGAAATTCCAGCTTGAGGGTCACTTTTTTAAGTTTTGGCAGCATTGTAGCATATGGCTTCACATCACAAATGTTAGTAGGTAAGCCCAGGAGTGGTAGCTCACATCTGTACTCTGATAGGCCAATGCGGGTGGATCGCCTAAGCTCAAGAGTTCAAGACCCGCCTGAGCAAAAGTGAGACCTCCGTCTCTACCAAAAATAGAAAAATTAGCCAGGTGTTGTGGCCTGTGCCTGTAGTCCCAGCTACTCAGGAGGCTGAGGCAGGACACCCAGGCTGACAGAGTGAGACTATGTCTCAAAAACAAAAACAAACAAAGAAAAAACAAACCCCCCCCAAAACAAAAAAATACAATGTTAGTAAGTAATAGGAATGGAAGTTGCAAGGTAATTTTTGGATACATTGGGTTATGGAAAGACAAACAAACTTTCTATACCTCAGCACACTCCAGTCTTTTGAGAAGCTAATCATGTGCTTTCTTGTTGTTCTAAAAGTGCTTAAATGGCTTGTCTAAGAACAAGAACCATTTTTCAAGTATCAAGTGTAGTAGTAATCTGACTATAGTGAAACCATTCTGCATCATGCATGCCATATTTAATTATCAAAACTTACAAGTGTATAAGGGAAATGATGCTAGTATTTAATAGTAAATCGTTCCCTCCTTGTGTGGACACAATGGATATGGATGAGCAGATAACAGTGAATGAAAACACTTAACATTAGAGACTTTGGCTGACAATGCATAATATGTATTACTTAGTTCGAAAAGGTAGTAATTTTTTTGTAGGATTGGTAGTGATTTTAGGTAGCTATCATCTGTAATTTTGACTCCCTAAATGATTTTAAAAAGGTAGTTTAGCCGGGCATGGTGGCTCACATCTGTAATCTTAGCACTCTGGGAGGCCAAGGTGGGAAGATCCCTTGAGCTCAGAAGTTCCAGACCAGCCTGAGCAAGAGCAAGACCCTGTGTCTCCCAAACACAGAAAAAACAGCCAGGCGTGGTGATATACACCTGTATTCCCACCTACTAGGGAGGCTGAGGCAGGAGGATTGCTTGAGCCCAGGAATTTGAGTTTGCTGTGAGATAGCTGAAGCCATGAACCATAGGTCAGGTGATAGGGTGAGACTATGTCTCAGGAAAAAAAAAATCTCAGAGAGATCTAATGTGACACTTAGGAGAATCTCCATTTAGTGAAATTCCTTTCGGCATCCTCCTGAGGATGTCTAAAGTAGAAAAAAGATGAATCTGAGTGAGACTAAATGACCAGTTGAGTGAGAGCTGCAGGAGAAAGGTATCCTGAATATTCTATTCATTGGAAGCAAGTGGCTAAGTTCAAAGACCTCAACTTTGAAGGGTGGAATTTCAAAGAATTTGTGGACACATTTAAAAAAAACACTACCATTGGCACTTAGAGTGCAAACTGTTTGTATTCCTACAAGGAAAATATGCTTAAGAAGCCCTCAAAATCTCATCCATTTATAGCATCAACTATTCCCAGCCTAGAGTTTCATCATCTGAATCAAGTTCACTGTGGATGAGGACAGCTTTCTCCTGGCACTCTCAGTCTCTAAGCCAGCAGCCAGTGTGGCTGAGCTGCCGGGAGAACAGACCCTTTAAACCCAATCACACTTTCAGAAGACTTAAATCTCATGAAAAGGCCCAATCCAAAAGTATTCAGCCAAGCTGTTCATGAATTTGACCTACAAAGCCTATGAGAGATATTTATTGTTGTGACAAGATAATAAGATTTGGGTTAATTTCTAACACATCCATTTATATCTAGAATGGAAGGCTTTTGGTCATCCATTTAATTAATAAATTTAGTAAAAATTTCCATTCTATGAATGTTGCAGGCATGAAGAAATTCAGATTCCCATGTTTTTCTTAATTTGGCATTGAATACAGACAGTCCATTAAAACAGAACTGACATTGAATGCTTTCTAGTGTGGCAAGAACTGAATTATGAATTCTTTCATTTGCTAAAGATATTCAACCATTTCTCACCAATGTGAATTGTCTCATATTGAAAAAGTTTGGGCTGGGGCGGCACCTGTGGCTCAGTGAGTAGGGTACTGGCTCCATATACCGAGTGTGGAGGGTTCAAACCCGGCCCTGGCCAAACTGTAACAAAAAAATAGGCATTGTGGCAGGTGCCTGTAGTCCCAGCTACTCAGGAGGCTGAGACAAGAGAATCACCTAAGCCCAGGAGTTGGAGGTTGCTGTGAACTGTGAGATGCCATGGCACTCTACCATGAGCAATAAGTTAGACTCTGTCTCTACAAAAAAAAGAAAAAGTTTGGGCCATATTCCTTATGTTCTTAGATGTTTATACCAGTATGAATTCCCTGGTGTGCTTTAAGGGCTGAACTGTATCTGTAGGTTTTCCCACACTGCTTACACACATAGGGTTTCTCACCTGTATGAATTCTTTCATGCTGAATAAGGTTTGAAGCACGACTAAAGGCCTTCCCACATTCCTTACATTCGTAAGGTTTTCCACCAGTATGAATTTTCTGATGTTGGGTAAGGTATCCATACATTTTAAACGCCTTTCCACATTCTTTACATTCATAGGGTTTTTTATCAGCATGAATACTCTGATGTGCATTAAGGTGGGAACTACGTCTGAAGGTCTTCCCACATTCCCTGCATTTAAAAGGTTTCTCATCAGTATGAATACTCTGATGTAGAGTAAGATTTCTATAGAAAGTAAAGGTTTTTCTACATACCTTACATTCATAGGGTTTCACACCAGTATGAATTTTTTGATGCTGATTAAGGTATCCATGCAAGCTAAAGGTCTTTCCACATTCCTTACATTCATAGGGTTTCTCACCAGTATGTGTCTTCTGATGTTGAATAAGGTTTGAGCCAGTACTATAGGCTTTCCCACATTCTGGACATTCAAAAAGTTTTTTGCCAGTATGAATACTCTGATGTCGAGTAAGATTTCTATACAAAGTAAAAGTTTTTTTACACTCCTTACATTCAAATTGTTTCACACCAGTATGAATTTTCTGATGTTGATTAAGGTATCCATATAAACTAAAGGTCTTCCCACATTCCTTACACGCATAGGGTTTCTCCCCAGTATGAGTTTTCTGATGTTGAAAAAGTTTGGAGCCAGTAGTATATGCCTTCCCACATTGCTTACATTCAAAAAGTTTCTCACCAGTATGAATATTCTGATGTCGACTAAGATTTCTATATAAAGTAAAGGTTTTTTTACATTCCTTGCATTCATATGGTTTCCCACCTTTATGAATTCTCTGATGTAGAAGAAGGTATGAGGCAGTGGTATAGCCCTTCCCACACTCTTCACATTCATACGGTTTTTTGCCTGTATGAACACTCTGATGTACAATAAGTTGATGACCTCTTCTAAAGGCCTTTCCACATTTTTCACATACATAAGGCTTCTCATCAGTATGAATTTGCCCATGTTCAACAAGATTTGAGTGCCTACTAAAAGCCTTCCCACATTCCTTACATTTATAGGGTTTTTCACCAGTGTGAATTCTCTGATGGATTCTAAGGTGCCCACCTTGACTAAAGGCCTTCCCACATTCCTGACATTCATAAGGCTTCCCACCAGTGTGAATTCTCTCATGTTGGACAATGTGAGAAGCATAAATAAAGGCCTTCCCACATTCCCTACATTCATAGGTCTTCTCACCAGTATGAAATCTCTGATGTACAGTGAGTTGATAACCACTTTTAAAGTTCTTCCCGCATTCTGTACATTCATAGGGTTTCTCACCAGTATGAAATCTTTGATGCAGAGTAAGTTGATAGCCACTACGAAAGTTCTTCCCACATTCTTTGCATTCATAGGGTCTCTCAATAATATGAAACCTGTGATGTAGAATAAGTTGATAGCCACTACTAAATTTCTTCTGACATTTCTCACATTCATAGAATTCCTCTCTGTTACATATTCTCTGATGTCTTATAGAGGATACATGTGTTTCACAAGTAGGCATTTCTATGTAGCTGATTATCTCACACTGTAAATCCAAATCTGAAACAGAAGAAAAGTTTTCAAAATGTATCTCTATACCAGATAACATGAAACTTTCTCTCGCTCTTTTTTTTTTTTTTTTTGAGACAGAATCTCACTCTGTCACCCTGAGTAGAATGCTGTGGCTTCACAGCTCACAGCAACCTCAAACTTTTGAGCTCAAAAGATCCTCTTGCCTCAGCCTCCAAGAAGCAAGGACTACTGGTGCCTGCCACAATGCCTGGCTAGTTTTTCTATTTTTAGTAGAAATGGGGGTCTCCCTCTTACTCAGGTTGGTCTCAAATTCATGAACTCAAGCAATCTACTTGTCTCAGGCTCCTAGAGTGCTAGGATTACAGGTATGAGCCACTGCACCTGGCCAACATGAAATGTCTATGAAAGAAATAAGAAGTGATACTCAATAAGTAAACAGCTTACAGAATTCTAATATCTGACTATGAAATATGAGCTGGGTGCAGACCTCACACCTGTAATCCCAATAGTTTGAGAGGCTGAGGAAGAAGGATTACTTGAGGCCAGGAGTTAAAAACCAGCCTGAGCAACATAGCAAGAAAAATTATCTGGGTGTAGCAGTGCATGCCTGTAGTCCCAGCTATTTCAGAGAGTGAGGAAGGAGGATCACTTGAGCTGACAAGTTTGAGGGTGTGGTGAGCTATGATGATCCCACTGCATGCTAGCCCAGGTGACAGGGAGAGACTTTGTCTCAAAAAAAAAAATCCCAAACCAAAAAGTATAAAAAACCCCAAACACCCCCCCCCCCAAAGTATAAAAATGTATTAGGATCTAAGCAATGACACTCTAGTATAAGGTGACCAGATGTCCCGCTTTTGGTGGGACAGTTCCAATTTTTAACAACCTGTCCCAAGTCCTACAGCATTTTTAAAAAGTCCCGATTTTTGGAAAGAATGCACAACAAGCTAGGGAAGGTAGGGAGGGGGGCGGCAACGGGAAGGGAATATATGGTTTTCAGCTGCTGAAAAGGTTAATGTAACTCCATTTGGGAATGAAAAGGCTAATGTAAACTAATGTAAACTCTCTACTCCCCTCCTGGGCAAGGTCGCCGGTGCCCTACTTCTTTGAGCCACAGGCCCCGCCCTATACATAATTTTTTTTTTAGTATATTATATTTGTAAATTGTACTTATGTTGAAATTAAATATATATATATTAAAATACTATTTTTGCATTCCATGAAAATTTTTGTTGCTCCATATAGACCAAATTTTTAATTAAGAAACATCCCCCCCAGCCCCACCCCACCCAGTCAATGGCGTCCCGCTTAACCAATGTTAAAATCTGGTCACCTTACTCTAGTACCAATAATCCCATCTATACCCAGATCTTGCTTTATAAAATTTATTCTCCAATCAAAAGAACTATGGCCTTTTGGAAAGTTGGTTGACTGCCAGGCTAAAGCAAGGAAAATACAACATGAGCCTTAAGCTTGAAAACCCTCAAAAAATGATAGCTATATATCAAAAAGACATAAAAGCTAACTCCATCTAATGCCCACAGCTGAGATAATTTGAGTAAGAAAGTAAATGATAATACTGGATTATAACCCCTAAAGTAAACATATATAAGTCCATATTAATAAATAGCTAGAAGAATATATAAATGAAGAAGATACACCTCTACCTTACAAAATTTTAATTAATAATTATAAAACAGGGTGGCACCTGTGGCTCAGTGGTTAGGGTGCCAGCCCCATATACCAAGGGTAGCAGGTCCAAACCCAGCTCCAGCCAAACTGCAACAAAAAATAGCCAGGCATTGTGGCAGGTGCCTGTAGTCCCAGCTACTTGGGAGGCTGAGGTGAGAGAATCGCTTAAGCCCAAGAGTTTGAGGTTGCTGTGAGCAGTGATGACACAGCACTCTACCCAGTGTGACAGCTTGAGACTCTGTCTCAAAAAAAAAAGAATGCCTAATATCCATCTCATGAGATAATAATGTACTAACGACAATTTAGGGACATTTTATAAAATAAGTGACTCATAACCTACACAGTGGTAAAGTCATGAAAACCAAGACAAAATGAAATACATGAGGAATTGTCATGGATTGAGAAGATAAATGCAATGTAAGAAAGATCCTGGGCTAGATCTTTTTTTCTTTTCTTTTGTTAAAGAGGAGGAGTTGAGGATGGGTTTCTTGGCCAGAAGCCAGTGGGGTAAGTCACTTCACTTACAAGAGCCTTGGACATTAGAAAAGGCAAATAAACTATGGAATGATTCATGAATATGCATGTTATCACTGTGCAGGGGCCAGGCTAGTCGTCTCTATATGGTTCCAATTCTCATATATGTGCTGCCGAAGTGAGCAACTTCAAAGTCTTGGGCTCAGGAGATCCTCTTGCCTTAGACTCCAGAGTAGCTGGGACTATAGGTACCCTCTGCAACACTTGGCTAGTTTTTCTACTTTTAGTAGAGATGGGTCTCACTCTTGCTCAGGCTGATCTTGAACTCCTGAGCTCAGGCAATCCACGGCCTCGGCCTCCCACAGTGCTAGGATTACAGGTGTGAGCCACTGTACCCAGCCTCTATGGAGTCCTTAATATCACTAATATTAAATACCTCCCAAACAAAGAAGTGATAACATTAGTAAATTTACCAAATAACTCCAAATATCTGATTATGATGGCTCTTTGGATTAGGTATAAGATCAGTTCTTTGGATTTAATATGGCCTCTGTTGCCTCCTGATTTAGTACACTAGAAACTTTGATCATAATCCTTCCCTGAATATTTGTTTATTCAAAAGTGTGGCCTCCAGAGTAATAAAATGCTACCGAGTCATTACATATTGCACAATATATAATTTTTTACCATACAATAAAATAATAAAATGCTGCTATATAGCCATATGTATAGTCAATGTTACTACGTATGTTCCATCAAATGATCCAACAAATTATCTCCCAACAAAAAAACAAGAAAACATGAAATTTATAGAAGTTGGGAAAAACTCTGAAACACTGACCATGATACATCTAACATACCTACACAACTGAACAGATGGCCCTGTATGGTGGGTCTATCCTCCATTTCAGGCTGCAGAATTACTACAATGTGGGAATGCGAGAGTATACTAGAACTGAACCAAACACAACCCCTTCTTTCTTTCATTTCTTAAAAAATCATCCAGCTGAAAATGTTATACAATCCCTTTTTAAGACTAACTGCTCATTCACCAAGGTTCCAAGTATTACACTTCCTGGTGTCTACAAAATCAAAATTATGATGTCATAGACTCTGCCTGATACTCGCCAGTTCTCCATCTTATAAAACTAGTCTTAAAAATTGCCCAGTCTGGTCCTTAAACCCCCAAAATAGGCCTGGTGGGTGGCTCACTCCTATAATCCCAGCTGTGAGGAAGGCAGGTGGATTGCTTGAGCTCAGGAGTTCAAGACCAGCTTGAGTAAGAGGGAGATCCCATCTCTACTAAAAATAGAGAAAACTATCCCAGTACTTGGGAGGCCAAGGCAGGTAGATTGCCCTGAGCTCACAGGTTTGAGATCAGCGTGAGCAAGACTGAGACCCCATCTCAAAAAAATAGCAGGGTGTTGTAGCAGGTACCTATAGTCCAAGCTCCTCGGGAGGTTAAGGCAAGAGGACTGCTTAAGCCCAAGGGTTTGAGGCTGCTGTGAGCTATGATGCCACAGCACTCTACCAAGAGCAACAAAGTGAGACCCTGTTTCAAAACCAAAAAACAGAGAAAACTAGCTGGATATAGTGGCAGGTACCTGTAGTCCCAGCTATTTAGGAGGGTGAGGCAGGAGGATCACTTGAGCCCAGAAAGAAAAAAAGCAGGCTTATAATTTAAAAAACCAAATTACGGCTCAGCGCCCATAGCACAGTGGTTACGGCGCCAGCCACATACACTGAGGGTGGTGGGTTCGAACTGGCACAGGCCAGCTAAACAATGACAACTGCAACAAAAAAATAGCTGGGTGTTGTGGTGGGTGCCTGTAGTCCCAGCTATTTGGGAGGCTGAGGCAAGAGAATCGCTTAAGCCCAAGAGTTTGAGGTTGCT
>NW_003852495.1:6950709-6956065 GCF_000181295.1 Otolemur garnettii | reverse complement strand
CCCAGGAGTTGGAGGTTGCTGTGAGCTGTAATGCCACGGCACTCTACCCAGGGGGACAGCTTGAGGCTCTGTCTCAAAAAAAAAAAAAAATAGTGTGACCTCATTTCTTGTCACTCTCCTCATAGGATCTCTGTCATGGTCTACTTTGGTGCTGCACAAACTCACGAAGTTCTCCCCAATCTCCTCCTCCCTTTACTCCCTACACTCTTCCTCTCTACTGCCCTAATTGTCTGCTGAGTCTTTCAAGCTCTTAATCAGCCTGGAGTATTTTCTTTCACAAATACATAGCCATATGTCTCTTCTCAAATATTACCACCCCAGAGAAGTCTCCCTAACCATCTTATCTAAGATGGACTGACCTCTGCTTACTTTTTTTGTTTGTTTGTTTATGGAGACAGAGTTTCACTCTGTTGCCCCGGCTACAGTGCTGTGGTGTCATAGCTCACAGCAGCCTCAAACTTTTGGGCTCAAGTGATCCTCCTGAGTCAGCCTCCCGAGTAGCTGGGACTACAGGCTCCTGCCATGACATCAGGATTGGTTTTTTCTTTTTCTTTTCCTATTTTAGTACAGACGGGGTCCCACTCTTGCTCAAGTTGGTCTGGAACTTCTGAGCTCAAGGGATTGACCCCCTTCAGACTCCCAGATTGCTAGGATTATAGGCGTGAGCCATCATGCTTGGCCTCTGCTTACTTTTTATCATGGGTCATTCCACTGCCTAATATTAATTGTTTACCTGTTTAAACATTAATACTACCATGGGGTACAGTGTACTGTTTCTATATGCAATTTGAAATACTTTTTATCATGGGTCATTCCACTGCCTAATATTGTTTACCTGTTTAAACATTAATACTACCATGAGGTACAGTGTACTGTTTCTATATGCAATTTGAAATACTTTCATCCGGCTGGTTAACATAGCCTTCATGTCTTTTTCTTAGTTATTGTGTTAAGACATTTATATTCTACATTTAGAGAGATTTACATGTGCCCTTATAGGATGAACCATAGGCGTGATCCCACCAATCACCCTCCCTCCCCCCACCCTCCCCTATCTGTTTATTTTTATGTCTTCTTGCTCTACTACAATGTAAATTCCACAAAGACAGGGACTTATAAGTTTTGTTCATTATATCGACAAGTGTGTGTTTATACAAGGGAAAGGACAGCTGGAAAAACAGTTGAATCCAAAGTAGAAATAAAAAGAAAATAGAGGGTCCCATCACTGAAAAATGGGTTTGAAATATAAGAGAAATAAGGTGATTGGTAAAAGGAGCAGAGTTCAAGTTTCTTCCATAGCTCACAGTGAGATCTTTATTTCTTCTCCATGGCATAGGCCTGTGCTCCACAAGTCCTGGTGCCTTGGAGGACGAGCTCAGGAGCAGCAACAGAGAAGCATCATCGCCTGTCTCTTACCACATAGGCCATTACCAGCCCTGATTGCTTCCCTTGCCTTCCTTACCTGTGTACTGTGTTTCATCCCTCAAAATCATCCAGGGTTCTTTGCCTTGCTCCAATAAGTCAACCACATCTGGTTTAGAAATGGAATGTCCTGCTTATAAGAAGAAATGCCACATGGTATAAAAAGAAACACAAAAGTCAAAGAAACCTTTGGTTAAATCTGCAATGAACTAAAGATTTCAAATAAAAGAAGGATGAGATGATTTAAGAAATGAGGCGGGTATGAAAAGTTTTATTTTAATTTAAACCTCTGTAGGCTTTGTCTCTTAATAGAATGTTTAACAATGTCTGTGGAAGTCTCTGGAGCCACAAAGCTGGCATACAAATTTTTCCTCTTAAACCTACCAACCTCATGACTGTGGCCATGTCACTTAAATTTACTATTCGATGGTGTTGGCAAATAAACCTGGCATAAAA
The DNA here is from genome assembly GCF_000181295.1 of Otolemur garnettii. Classification (NCBI taxonomy): domain Eukaryota; kingdom Metazoa; phylum Chordata; class Mammalia; order Primates; family Galagidae; genus Otolemur; species Otolemur garnettii. Next base: position 6,954,187 of record NW_003852495.1, on the reverse strand, counting down.
ATATCACTATCACATAGTTGTTTGATGATTAAGTCATTTTACACACACACATATACACACAGGGTGGCCATAAAATAGACAACTATTTTAAACTGCACATGAACTTTCTGGCCACCTTATAAATATATTTTTCAAGAAGTGTGCCAGGGACATGATGAATACAATTGTACCAATTATAATTATTTTATAAGAGGAAAACACAAAACATCTTAACTGATTTACAAAATCTGCACTTAATATTAAACGCAAAGTTCATGAATTATAACTTTCAACCATGAGTCATACAAATTGGCTATAGGAAATTAAATGTAGACCCTTCAGTTTTAAATGAATACTGTTCATCCAATCCACCACTATAGGTCATAGAATTCTTCTCATCCTCAGAACAAATGAAGAATCTACATCTACCTTTTGTCCTTCCAGGTGGATCAGATGATGACATTGCATATCTATAGGAATTCTGGGAATAAACACAAAGGGAAACCAGGCTTCCTATATGATGATTATTCACTAAATATATATCGGCTCGGCACCTGTAGCACAGTGGTTATAGTGCCAGCCACATGCACTAAGGGTGACGGATTCGAACCTGGCCTGGGCCAGCTAAAACAATGACAACTGCAACAAAAAAATAGCTGGGCAGGCGCCTATAATCCCAGGTACTTGGAAGGCTGAGGCAAGAGAATCGCTTAAGCCCAAGAGTTTGAGATTGCTGTGAGCTATGACACCACTGCACTCTACCAAGGGCAACATAGTGAGATTCTGTCTCAAAAAATAAATAAATACCAGTTTGATGGAAGTATTTTGGATTGCATGTGAAAACCCCACACTGTACCCCAGAAGTGCATTAATGTACATAGTTACCATTCAATAAAAAATAAATAAATAAATAAACAAATCATTTTAATGAAGCTTCTTGAATATTAAGGAAGGAAACAATTTTAAAAAGATCCAGAGGGAGACATCACTAAAGGATGAAGAAAATGATGGTACTTAATGGCAAGGCCATTGTCATACTGGCAGGGCTCACAACTTCCTTTAGGAATGGGAAGTCTTAAAATACAGCCTTGAAATTCACTGCGTTGAAAGACAATATATCATACATCACATTTTAAATTATTTGAGGCAAATAAACTTACCCAGTGAGACCAGGTTCCTATAGTTTTCCAACATCACATCCCTGTACAAATTTCTCTGATTAGGGTCCAGGTATTCCCACTCCTGCTGAGAGAAGTCTATGGCCACATCTGTGAATGTCACTAATTCCTGAAATTGTAAATGCATGTATTATGAAATTTAAAATATCATGTTAAAGACTGAAAGACAGGAGATCAGAAGAGCACATTAGAGAAAGGGAGTAATATATTAAGAGTGACTAATGACCAGGAGACAGAATAAAGCACATATGTTCCTAAGAATCCTGTTGCTACAGAAAAATCTTTCTATTTGACGGGGATTACTACTATGGTTCAGATATGTGAGCAATAAAATTCAAGCTTTTGTATTTAATAAAGTATTAACACATACTGAACTTGTTGCATGATGCTTAAATTCCCAAAGATGTGAGCTGCTATTTTCCTTTTAACAGTTTTTTAAAAAGAGAGACAGGATGTCCTTCCCAAATTCAACATAAAAATTTCCATATAAAAAAAGGTTTGTGGCGTGTGGTGCCTGTGGCTCAAGGAGTGGGGCGCTGGCCCCATATACTGGAGGTGGCAGGTTCAAGCCCAGCCCCAGCCAAAAACTGCAAAAAAAAGAAGGTTTGTGGCCAGGTGTGATGGCTCATGCCTGTAATCCTAGCGCTCTGGAAAGCCCTGGTGGGTGGATCACTTCAGCTCAGGAGTTCAAGACCAGCTTGAGCAAGAGTGAAACCTTGTCTCTAAAAACAGTCGACTGTTGTAGTGGTTGCCTGTAGTGCCAGCTTCTCAGGAGTCTATGGCAAGAGGATTGCTTGAGCCCAAGAGTTTGAGGTTGTTGTGAGCTATGACACCATGGCACTCTACCAATGACAACAAAGTGAGACTTTGTCTCAAAAAAATTAAAAATAAAAATAGAAATAAAAATAGAATTAGCCAGGTGCGGTGGCCAGTGCCTGTAGTCTCAGCTACTGGGGAGGTGAAAGCAAAAGGATTGCTCAAGCCCAAGAGTTTGAGGTTGCCTGGAGCTATGACACCACAGCACTCTACCCAGGGTGACAGACTGAGACTCTGTCTCAAAAAATAAATAACATAATAATATAATATAGAAAAAGGTTTGTGAAAACTTCAGAATTTTTTTTTCTTTTTTTGAGACAGAGTTTCGCTATATTCTCCTCAGTAGCAGTGCTGTGGCGTCATAGCTCACAGCAACCTCCAACTCGGGCTTAAGTGATTCTCTTGCCTCAGCCTCCCAAGTAGCTGGGACTACAGGTGCCCGCCACAACGCCTGGCTAAAAACTTTAGATATTTCTGCAAGCCTCAAGTTCATCATTACATCAGAGCATATCACATGCATTTTTGTTTCAACAAATACATTTTGTATTGGTTGCCTAACAATCATCTCAGACTTAATCCATCCTTTACCTTCAGGTACTTGGTTGGATAAAATTGAAAAAGTTTTTCCCAATTCAACACAATGAGAAATCAACACATATACTCATTAGGATAATATTTTCATTCATTGCCATCTTCTGTCACTCACTCAATACTTTATTTTCTCAAAACTTTTGTTCTTCCTGTATGTATACTGAATTAAGATGACTCAATCAAAAAGGCGTCACCCAAGTTCAACAGAACTTGGTTCAACACATTCAACCATAAAATATATACTTATCTCTCAAGATCTATGATACGTTCCTAATCATTCTAAAATCCTCAAAAAGCATGAGATCTTATCAGACAGTAAGACTGAGACCAATCGATAAATCCTATCTTATTAGCTTAGAAAACTCAGGTGTGAGGAGAATTTAAAAGTAATCTAGTTGAGATGCCTGGTTAGATCAGTTGGTTAGATTATGGTGCCAACAAAAGTAATCTATGGCACTCAGATAGGATCCCTATTCACCAACTAGGGATCTATATGGGAAGCTCAACTATTTCCTCTATGAGAATCTACTTTTTTACTGTTCTATCATAGCTGCTGGCTGACAAATAAGCATATAAAGTATTGAGTAAACTGGATAATAAATACACAAACACTCAGGGAGGAAATGGAGTTATATGCTATCACTATTAACTGCATTAAAAGAAACTGGGTAGCAGACAACTGAATGAGCCCTTCTTAAATAGGAAGCTTTAGGTTAATGAAAAACCCCACATAACCTAAAATCATAGTATTGCAAAGAAAAAGAAACTATCAACTTACACAGGTCATGGCTTTAGAAATGTAAGACCTGATCAGTCCTCCTGAGGATTCCACTACTGGAAATATTCAAACTCCAGAGAATCCAGAGCTGAGAGAAGAAAAACAGTTTTAGTGTTCCCAATATTTTTTTTTTTTT
>NW_003852495.1:6932407-6950566 GCF_000181295.1 Otolemur garnettii | reverse complement strand
CCGCCACAACGCCCGGCTATTTTTTGGTTGCAGCCGTCATTGTTGTTTGGCGGGTCCGGGCTGGGGATTCGAACCCGCCACCTTGGGTGTACGTGGCTGGCGCCTTAGCCGGTTGAGCTATAGGCGCCGAGCCAGTGTTCCCAATATTGTTTAATTTAATAAAATCTTTCTGCTCCTACATTTTTCCTTCCAAAATTAATCCCCCACAAGTATGCATATAATTTAAGGAAAAAGAGAAGATGATCGCCCTCAAACCCCAGGAAACAGAGCTATACAAAGGTAGTTGTAGAATAAGTCATTTCTGCACTGAAATCAGATCCAGTCACTAGAGCAGGAGGTTTTGGGGACAAGTCGCCCTCTTGAGGAGGATGATCTAGCCCTGAGATTAGGCTGCTAGGCTGCTCAGTCTTCCTAGGTAGGTCCATCTGCCTTCATTCCTACTTAACAAGGCTGAAAGAGGCTTCATCATCCAAAACAGAACCTCTTTTATGGCATCAGGGATCAGATGAAATTGGTCAATATATGGGAGATAATACAACACAGAAGGAATTTCTTCAGTCTGGTTTTGTGTTGAGTCCAGCCAAATTGGTTAGTAAATACAGAACACATAGGTGGCACCTGTGGCTCAGTGAGTAGGGTGTCAGCCCCATATACTGAGGGTGGCCGGTTCAAACCTGACCCTGGCCAAATTACAACAACAAAAAAAAAATAGCCGGGTGTTGTGGCGGGCGCCTGTAGTCCTAGCTACTTGGGAGGCTGAGGCTAAGAGAATCGCCTAAGCCCAGGAGTTGGAGGTTGCTCTGAGCTGTGATGCAATGGCACACTACCGAGGGTGATAAAGTTAGACTCTGTCTCTACAAAAAAAAAAAAAAAAAAAATACAGAACATGCATGTAATAGACACAACACAGCCATCAAATGTGAGTAGGAAAATGTATTTAAGGACATGAAAAATATTTCAGATATATTGTCAAAAGACAATTAAGATTAATCTTAAGAGAGGCACTGGGCATGGTGGCTCATGCTTAAAATCCCAGTCCTTTGGGAGGCTGACATGGTAAGATCACTTGAAGCCAGGACTTGGAGACCATCCTGAGACACAGGGTTAGACCCTGTCTCAACAAAACATAAAAAATTAGCTGTGTGCAGGTGGCACACACCTGTTCTCCCAGCTACCTGGGAGGTTGAGGCAGGAGGACCACCTGAGTCTAGGAATTTAAGGCTGCAGTGAGCTATAATCTAACCTGTGAGACAGGGCGAAACCCCTGCCCCTTTTTTCTTAAAATATACACATATAGAGGCTCGGCGCCTGTGGCTCAAGCGGCTAAGGCGCTAGCCACATACACCTGAGCTGGCAGGTTTGAATCCAGGCTGGGCCTGCCAAACAACAATGACGGCTATAACCCAAAAACTAGCCAGGTGATGTGGCAGGCGCCTGTAGTCCCAGCTACTTGGGAGGTGGAGGCAGGAGACTCACTTAAGCCCAGGAGTTGGAGGTTGCTGTGAGCTGTGATGCCATAGCACTCTACCCAGGGCAATAGCTTGAGGCTCTGTCTCAAAACAAAACAAAACAAAACACATATAGAGGTATAAAACCTACAGCCCAAGGACTGCAGGATGATTTTGTGAGGACTTTTTTTTCTTATCTGTGGTATTAAATATCACAAAAAGTATATACAAACTTTCTTTTTCTAATCAGCTTTCATTGTGTTTATGTGTTGTTTATTACTGTTATTCTTTATTTTTATTATTTTGAGGTCTAGTCTCACTCTGTCACCCTGGGTAGAGTGCAATAGCATCATCATAGCTCATAGTAACATCAAACTCCTGGGTTCAAGTGATCCTCTTGTCTCAGCCTCCTGAGTAGGTGGGCCTACAGGCATGCACCATCATGCCTACCTAATTTTTTCTATTTTTAGTAGAGATAGGGTCTCGCTTTTGGTCAGGCTGGTCTCAAACTCGTGAGCTCAAGCAATCTACCCGCCTCAGCTTCCCAGAGTGCTACGATTACAGGTGTGAGCCAATATGCCAGGCCAGTACTTATGTATTTAACATGTAGCCCAAGACAACATTTTAATTTCATTTTTTTTTTAGAGACAGAGTTTCATTTTGTCACCCTTGGTAGAGTGCCATGGTGTCATAGCCCACAGCAACCTCCAGCTCATGGGCTTAGGCAATTCTCTTGCTTTAGCCTCCAAAGTAGCTGGGACTACAGGCATCCGCCACAACATCCAGCTATTTTTTTGTTGCAGTTTGGCCAGGGCCAGGTTTGAACCCACCACCCTCAGTATATGGGGCTGGTACCCTACTCACTGAGCCACAGGCGCCGCCCTAATTTTTTCCTTTTTGAGACACAGTCTCATTCTTTCACCCTGGGTAGAATGCCATGGCATCATTGCTCACAGCAACCCCAAACTCTTTGGCTTAAGAGATCCTCTTTTTTTTTTTTTGTAGAGACAGAGTCTCACTTTACTTCCCTTGGTGGAGTGCCGTGGCAGCGTCACACAGCTCACAGCAACCTCCAACTCCTGGGCTTAGGCGATTCTCTTGCCTCAGCCTCCCGAGTAGCTGGGACTACAGGTGCTTGCCACAACACCTGGCTATTTTTTTGTTGCGGTTTGGCTGGGGCTGGGTTTGAACCCACCACCCTAGGTATATGGGGTGAGCGCCCTACTCATTGAGCCACAGGTGCCGCCCTAAGAGATCCTCTGGTCTCAGCCTCCCAAGTAGCTGGGACAACAGGCACCCACCATAATGCCTGGATAATTTTTCTATCTTTAGTAGAGACAGAGTCTCACTGTTGCTTGGGCTGATCTTGAACTCCTGAGCTCAAGCAATCCACTTACCTCAGCCTCCCAAAGTGCTAGGATTGCAGGCATGAGCCAGCATGCCCAGCTCATACAATTTTATTTTCTAATTTCAGTCTTTCTTCTTTCCTGTTGCCTTATGTAAAAGTCCCTTAAATATATATATATACACACACACACACACACACACACATATACCCATACACACACTACACACACACACACACACACACACACATATATATATATATATTTTTTTTTTTGGTGACAGTCTCACTATGTCACCCTTGGTACAGTGCCATGGCATCACAGCTCATAGCAACCTCAAACTCTTGGGCTTAAGCAATTCTCTTGCTTCAGCCTCCCAAATAGCTGGGAGTACAGGCGCTTGCCACAATACCCTGGCTATTTTTTTTGGTTGCAGTTGTCATTGTTGTTTAGTAGGCCTGGGCTGGGCTCAAACCTGCCAGCCTCAGTGTATGTGGCTGGCGCCTTACTCACTGAGCTACAGACGCTGAGCCCCTTAGTTATATATTTCATGCTCGGAATGCTTAAGGCCAGGAGTTCAAGACCAGTGTGAACAAGAGTGAGACCCCTTTTCTACAAAAAACAGAATGAGATTATCTGAACATGGTGGTCCAAATCTGTGTCTCAGCTACTCCAGAGGCTGAGGTGGGAAGACTGCTTGAGCCCAGGAGTTTGAGGTTGGTGTGAGCTACAATGATGCCACTGCACTCTGACGAGGGCAACAGAACGAGAGTCTTCTAACAGCAAAAAAAAAATCTCTAGGCTGGGCACGATGGCTTTTTCCTGTAATGCCAGGACTCTGGGAGGTGGATTGCTTGAGCTCAGGAGTTTGAGACCAGCCTGAGCAAGAGTAAGACCCTGACTCTAAAAATAGGCAGGCATTGTGGCAGGCACCCGTAGTCCCAGCTCCTTGGGAGGCTGAGGCAAGAGGATTGCTTGAGCCCAAGAGTTTCAGGTTGCTATGAGCTACATCTCTAAGGCACTCTACCTAGGGCAACAAAGTTATATGCTGTCTCAAAAAAAAAACCTCTTATGAACACTTTTTTGGTTGCCAAGTTAAAAGACATTAATGCAGGATGATCCAGAATTATATCAAAGTCATTCAATGTCAGCACATCCTGGTCAGCACTAAAATAGCCATAGAATTTATTGGTCAGGGCTTTCCTGCAAAGAATTATGATTCCTATATTAGAAAGTCCTAAATTATATTGTTATTAAATTCTAAAAGCTTCAGAAAGTACTAGATTTTACCTACAGTAAGATTAGGACCATTTATTATAAGGCTTCACCACATGTACCTAGAAAATTCATGTTGGCTAAGTACAGTGGCTCATGCCTATAATCCTAGCACTCTGAGAGGGTAGGTGGGAGGACTACTTGAGTTCAGGAGTTAGAGACCAGCTTACACAAGAGTGAGATCCCATCTCTACTAAAAAAATCGAATAGTCTGGGCATGGTACCTCACACCTGTAATCCTAACACTCTGGTAGGTAGAGGCGGGTGGACTGCTTGAGCTCTGGAGTTTGATACCAATCTGAGCAAGAGTGGGACCCTATCTCTACTAAATAGGAAAAACTGAGGCAAGAGGATTGCTTCAGCCCAAGAGTTTGAGGATGCTGTGAGCTATGACACCATGACACTCTACTACTCACTCATGGACAGTGTAAGACTTTGTCTCAAAAAAACAACAACAAAAAAATGAGCCAAGAGTTGTGGTGGGTGCCTATAGTCCCAGCTACTTGGAGTTAGGCTGAGGCCATGACACTCTAGCTTGGGTAACAGAATGAGACTTTGTCCTCACCTCCTTCTCTATTTGGCTGAATGGGCTCCTCCATCCCCAATTCTTCCAACTACACAAATATAGTCTGACCTGGAAGCTCAAATCTTTTTTTTTTTTTTTTTTAGTTTTTTTTAGCTGGGGTTTGGGTTTGAACCCGCTACATCCAGCATATGGGACTGGTGCCTTACTCCTTTGAGCGACAGGCGCCGCCCTGGAAGCTCAAATCTTTTCTTTATGAGACTCAACTTCCTCATTATTCCATCACTACCCTCATAAATGATTAGGCATGTAAGAGATAAGAAATAATCTTGTCAGCAAATACATAAACACTGGTTAGAGTAAACCAGGCCACACATAGAGGACACTGGATTATTTGGGACCATTGCTCACTGGTATAGAATAAACCCAGAAGCAGAGAATTGAATGGGCTTCTTTCATGTAGGAAGCTTCAAAACAGTCAATAAAAGCATTTATATCATGCATTTCTATGAGAAAGAAACATTGACTTACACATGCCATGGTTTTATATCTGCAAAAACATGTAAGACCTCCTTGAGGTTCTTCTACAGAAGCACAAAGAACATCCACAGCTGTGAAAGAAAGTAGACACCACAAGAAAGGGAGGCTTTTGTGTTACCATGTAACTTTTAGCCCGTCCATTCCATTTTACATAATACTTCCCACCAGAAACAGACAATTTGAAAGATTAGAAGGATTTTTAGATAACTCCACACTGTACCACAACCGCACCAATGGTCAAGGAGGGCTAACCCAGCCCTCTCACACGCAGTTTCTCTTGCATTACACACACACACATAAACTCTCACTCTTTCACACACACACATTCCCCATCTGACAAATGCAATATTTGCTCACATACGTATACAAACACTTCCTCTGTTGTTCACGGACCCACAGGCCTGAGATTCTACAAACAACTGGTCGGTGCATATCACAGGCTTCCTCCACCACCCCCATCAGTTCAGGACGAGCTCCAATTTGACCCTGGCCAGCCAAGAGCCCAGCCCATCGCAGCCCGGTTCCTATTATATACTGACAGGAGTTTAACTCGCCTTGCAAAGCAGAACTACGCGAAATCGGAAGGGAAGCCATAGAGCGAACGTGCCCGTTTCCTTCTGGGAAATGTAGTTCAAGCCTGAAGATCCGTGCCCGCGGTGCTTTATGGGAAAAGTGACCCAGTGCCCCAAATCCTTGTTAAACGCAAAGCCGACTGGGGACCTTCTCCGTGCCGGCTCCGGAAGGTTTTAGTTTTGCTTCTAGTGGGAGTATGTGAATTTAAGGACGGGATGCGCTGGCGGAGGTACAAAGGCATGATACAAAGGCATGTCCCCTGTGTCCTGGGAATCCAGAAGGGACAAGTGGACCCAGAAATCTGAGAACGCAGACTCCCCAAAGCCTCAGCTGGGCTTCTGCATGTGGAGCCTCAAGAGAGAGAAATAAATCTTATACTTCTTAATGATCCTTGGAAAGTAGCAGACAGCTGCAGAAGAACTCCTCCCCCAAAGATAAGAAGAAACCTATACTGAGCTAAAATAACCTTAGGGGAAAAAAAGCTATATAACAAATAACAGCACCCTGAGGTCTGAGAAAGCTCATCATAAACTCTGTACTCTTTGTTGTAACTGTAACTATGCAGCTCATCATTAACTTGTACTCTGTTGTAACTGTAACTATGCAGCTGATATTGCGCTGAAAAAGAAAGTATAAAAGAGTTTGGGAAAAACCAGTTCCCTGGAACTCAGCATTTCACGTCTTGAGGCCCCTGAGTTCTCTGGCAATTAATGGTCCCTTCCTCTATATTATTGGTGTAAGTGTCTATCAGTTTTAATTCGAGGTTTTCCTGCAACAGGCCAGCTGGGCGGGGTCTGCCGTTTGGCCGCCAGGAAGGGGGAGCACTCTACACTAGGTTGAGTCCCGAGGGCAAGGACGCTGCTCTTTTGTCCCCTGAAGCATCTCCAACCTTGTTTTAAGATATGGAAAATTAACTTTTAAAAAAAAAATGAGAAATGATAATTGTATATTTTATATGTTTATGGAGTACAATATATTGTGATATGTTATTACGTAGTGCAAGGATTAATTTGATTAAACCCATCACTTCACAAGCTTAATTTTTTGTGGTGAAAACATTTAATATGTACTCTTTTAGCTGTTTTGAAATATGCAGTGCATTATCTATTATTAATCTGTTGTCGCTGTTCAGTTCAATAAATCACTCAAGTTTATTCCTCCTAAATGAAACTTTGTACCCTGTTTATCAATATCTCACCTTTCTCCATCCCTCAGCCTCTGGTGCCATCATTCTACTCTCTGCTTTTACATTTTACTATTTTGGATTCCACATATAAGAACATTACTTAGCATAATGGCCTCCAGATTTACGTTGCAAATGACAGAATTTCCCTCTTTTTAAAGAATGAATGATATTCTATTGTATATATATAAATCGTATTGTCTTTATACATCTGATGATGGATGCCTAGGTTGCTTCCTTATGTTACTATTGTGAACAAGGCTGCAGTGAACATGATAGTATAGATATTTCCTTGGCATACTGATTTCAGTTCTTTCGGATATACCCAGAAGTAGGTTTGCTGGGTATATATGAACCTCCATACCATTTTCCATAAAGGCTGTTTTAATTTACACCGGGAAAAGTAACCATTGATATGGTTGGAAATGGATTGGTTTATTCAACTAATCATGCTAAGTACCTTAACTAATAGTATATAGGAATGAAACTATATTTCTTAATTTCTTTATGTTAAGGTATAACCAAAACAAACTGAATAATTAAATGTAAAAATGATCTTAAGAAAACCGTGTATATGTTCCTTAATATTAAGTTGGGGGGGCATTTTCCTTTTTTTTTTTTCTCTTTAGGACTGTTTTATTAAATCATAAATGTAAAACAACTCTACACACGCACTTGAATTTTTTTAAAAGGAAAAACATTTGTCTTATTATACCATGATCCTGGCTAAGTTTTTCACCAAAGAGGTGGGGGGGTTTTTGTTTGTTTATTTTGTTTTGTTTGAGACAGAGAGTCTCGCTCTGTTGCCATTGCGTCCTAGCTCATAGCGACCTCAAACTCTTGGGCTTAAGCGATTCTCTTGCCTCAGCCTCCCAAGCAGCTGGGACTACAGGCGCCTGCCACAATAGCCCACCCGGCTATTTTATACAGACAGAGGTCTCGCTCTCACTCAGGCTGGTCTCCAACTGTTAGCTCAGGCAATCTACCCGCCTCGGCCTCCCAGAGTGCTAGGATTACAGGGGTGAGCCATGGCACTTGGCCAGGTCTCCAACTCTTGAGCTCAGGTAATCCACCTGCCTCTGGCTCCCAGAGTGCTAAACTTACAGGGGTGAGCTACCGCCCCAGACCAGAGCTGCTCCTTTGGTTCTTTTGATTTCTTTAAGCACTGGCTTAATCATAGGCTAAGCAGAATCCAAAATAGTGAAGGGAATATTCCTATTATTTCTTGGAACAGGGTGGCGATTTCCTAAAACTGAGACACCTCTCCCCTTTTTTTAGACAGAGTCTCACTTGGTCTCCCTCGGTAGAGTTCAGTGGGGTCTTAGCTCACAGCAACAACTCTTGGGTTCAAGTGATCCTCTTGCCTCAGCCTCCCAAGTAGCTGGGACTACAGGCGTCTAACACAATGCCGGGCTATTTTTAGAGACGCGGTCTTGCTCTGGCTCAGACTGGTCCGGAACTTGTGAGCTCAGGCAATTCACCCGCCTCGGCCTCCCAAGTGCTGGGATTACAGGCGTGAGCCACCATGCCTGGCCACCCTCCCCTTTCTCTACATGGTCCTTCCTGAACTATTGTGGGGTCAGTATGCGAATATAACTAATGAGCTGCAAGGCCAAAAAGCAGCCAATTCCTTCCCCATCTTAATTCTAGCCAGTCCTAATTTATTCTGTTACCATGTCCTTTAGCGTAGTTAAAACTTTGGTTCTGTGTTAAGCAGTGGCTGCCAGTTCCCTAGCTCACGTTTTGAGTTGATTTTGTACGTGGTGAGAGGCAAGGTCTTCATTTATTCTTTTCCACATGGCTGTGCAGTTGTTTCAGGGGCCGTAATTGTCCCACAGTCCCTCTTTGAGGAACTCCGCACCCAGTAAAGCACGCATTCTCCTTGGAATCATGGCAATGAGTTTACACAGTGCTCTCACACTCAGGTTTGAGGCCTTGGAATAGAAGGATTCCAGAGTTCTCCTCTCAGACTACCTGGCCCCGGCGCCACTGAGACTCCTTTCCTTAACCACCTTATAACTCAGTGGAAACGCGCGCGGAAAGCTAGATTTATTGTGCAGCTAGTTGGGCCATCTGCGCTTGCGCACTCCTAGGAATTGCCGCAACTCCCAGAAGTCTCTGGGTCTCGGGCGGTGGGCGGGGCGGTCTGTCCACGTAGTTTCCCAGCCGGTTACTGTCACTGCCTGGAATCCTTTGCCTATGGGAGTCTGTAATTCTGACTGCTCTGGCTTGAGCTGCATTTCCCCAGGCGACGAGAAAACTTGGCTCTCTCGCTCCCTTTCCGGCATCTCTGGTTGTGGGCTATGTTTGCCTTACTCCTACCTGAAGAAGAAGTCGGCGTGGGTGGCTGCGGGAAAGACCCTGTGCTGTGTTCCGGACTCGGCTTGGGGAGAGAGAAGTTGCGGGAGGCGCTCCTCCAGGAGATACCTGCCTGCAGCCTCTGGCGCTTGGGGCTTGAGCTTCAGAGGAGGGTGGTCTGATCTCGGATGGAAAGGCGGGCAGGGTTAGATAGTTATCAGTGTGTGACAGGGCAGGAGCGTGCTTCTATGTCGGTGGGCGCAGTTGAGACTAAGGTGCGCAGAGAGAATGAAGGTGTGTGGTGCTTTGCCTTGGCTTTGTAGTGAGCGTCACTGTGACCCGGGGTTCCAGGTTCCCTGCTGCTTCCTTGCTCCCATCAGTCAAATATGAGTACTACAGTGACATAGTTTCGATGGGGAAGTCAGATTATTGAGCCTTAAATGAGGTTTCCAGTGAAAAGAAACGGGATGGAAAATTTAGAGCAGTATGTTAAGAATTATTCAGTGACACTTGTCAAAGTATGCTACGGAAGACTTTATTCAGGAGCATCGTGATAAGTTAGAGACCACTGCAGTGGGATTTTGCAGTAGGTGAGAGAGATGGGTCTTAGCTCTCAGTACAGCATGGGTAAGTGGGAATTTATACTCAAAGAAGGGAATGAGAATCCTTGGGTGGAAACTTACTAAGAGGAAGTATTAGGGGTAAGGAGGATTCTGGATAAATTGATCTAACAGATTCTTGTTGAAAGAAATGGAGGTGGTCAGTCATTACCTGGGGGAGGATAGAGGAGAAGGAACCCAATTGGATATGGGGGTGGAGGGTTCTTGCTAAACTGAGTTAGCCAGCCTTCTTTGCTAAAACTGGATTTACAATGAAATGCACATGTGATCCTAGGAGAAAGTTAAGGAATCTGACTAAATTTGGTCAGGTACTCAACTTTGGCAATTCCAGAAATAAGATTTCTTCCTAGAACCCCTCCTCTATCATTCACATGTTTAAGAAACACAGTTCCCTGGGAGACCAGCCTGAGCAAGAGTGAGACCCCTGTCTCTACTAAAAATAGAAAAAGTAGCTGGACATGGTGGGTGCCTGTAGCCCCAGCTACTCAGGAGGCTGAAGCAAGAGGATGAGGTTGCTGTGAGCTGAGATGACACAATGACGCCACAGCACTCTACCTAGGGCAACAGAGTGCGACTCTGTCTCAAAGAAAAAGAAAAAAGAAACACAGTTCTTTCTTAGTTCTGACTCCAAGAACCTACATTGTACGCTGATTACAGATTCCATCTATAGTACTTCCTTTTGGGGACGTGTATGAAATGTGTAGCTATGGGGAGGAACTTAAACATTTAATATTAGGAGATGATTCTGGATCATTCTGCTTTCAATTTGTATAGATCAAATGCAACTTACAAACTTATTTTTGTCTGTGCAAGTTAAGGAGCTGTGCCAAAATTTAAGTATTCCAGAAAAGGGATTCTTAATTAGAGGTCCCTTTGTCTGTGTCGATGGGCATGCATAGAATCAAGAACTCCCTGAAATTTGATAGAAATTTGTTTGTTAATTTTCAGTTTTCCTGAGTGTCCTTAACCCAAACTTTTTAGACCTGGGCTTTTGATATGGAATCAAAGATTATTTATTGTAACTTGGAATGGTTTTGCAGAAAATTAGTGATCAACAATATTATGGCAATGGTTAGACTTTTACAACATCATGGATTGAATATTTCCCATATCTTTTTCCAATGTCTTGACTAACTTTACCCACTTTCAAGATCAAAGAAAGATTCTGGCATGAATGACATGTTCTCTTTTCAGTCTTGAAGGGGGAAATGGAAAGAGGTAGTTCAGAGCTGCCCAATCTTATGTCCACATCTGCCTCACTAAAATGGTATATTGGTCAGAATATATTATGCTAAAATATCTGGGCTTGGCTTCAGTGCCTATAAGCTTCCAGTTTGTGACTCTGTGTAATTGAAACCTGTGAATGTGGGGAGCAAATGGATTTATCCAGAATCCTAATTGTCCCAAATTGTGTGTGATGGGGAAGTAGTTCAGAATTTAGAACGGCAGAGCTAAACAAAAATATGTTTTGAGTCCTGTGGGAAACACTAAAGCATAGCTGGTCTCAGGATCTTCCTTTTGTTTCAGGTTTAGGTTTTCCAGCTTCCGTGCTTTTCTGATAGAGAAAACCTGAGTACTGAACAGCTCTAGCTGGTATAACACCATGGCCTGTGTAAGTTAATGTTTCTCTTCTTGTTGATATTTGTGTATGATTTTTAGGTCAGGTAGGACTTTTCGTTAGTTTTCCTGAAGTTATCTACCATGAGAGGGGCCTCAGTTTAATGTATTTCTCAGTTATTGTTTTTCCTATAAAGTATAAGCCACATCCCCCTCATGTTCCCTGAGTGGCCCACTGTAAAGTAACTACTGTTCATATCATTATTGACCAAATTTTTCTTTCTTTTTTTTTTTTTTTTTTGAGACAGAGTTTTACTATGTCGCTCTTGGTAGAGTGCCATGTCGTCACAGCTCACAGCAACATCAAACTCTTGGGCTCAAGCGATTCTCTTGCCTCAGCCTCCCAAGTAGCTGGGACTATAGGCACCTGCCACAATGCCTAGCTATTTTTATTTTTTGGTTGTAGTTGTCATTGTTGTTTGGCAGGCCTGGGCTGGGTTTGAACCCACCAGCTCTGGTGTATGTGGCTGGCCCCTAGCCACTGAGCTACAGCAGCTGAGCCCAAATATTGCAATTATATGGGCAGTAAAAGAGTTAAGATATTCAATAATATTTGACACTAAAGGAGTCAAGGTCTAAGAAGTGAAGACATATGCATTCCAGGTCAGTTTTGTCATTTGGTAAGACTGAGAGAATTGTTCCATTTGACTATCCTTGAGAAGTCTTTGAAATTTTCAAGACATTTGAATTTTTCAGGTAGATATGGTAGAATTTGGCATCAAAGGACATTAATTTTTGTGTAGGGAAAAATTGCATATGTATGTGAATTAATTTTTTGTTTGTTTTTCTTTTTATTTTTCGAGGCAGAGTCTCACTTTCTTGCCCTTAGTAGAGTGCTGTGGTGTCACAGCTCACAGCAACCTCCAACTCTTGGGCTTAAGTGATTCTCTTGCCTCAGCCTCTCAAGTAGCTGGGACTATAGGCGCCTGCCAGCACAGCAGGTGCGAGCACCTGTGGGATAGTGGTTATGGCACCAGCCACGTGCACTGAGACTGGAGGGTTCGAACCCAGCCCGGACCAGCTAAACAACAATGACAACTGCAATAACAACAAAAATAGTCAGGCATTGTGGCAGAAGCCTGTAGTCCCAACTACTTGGGAGGCTGAGGCAAGAGAATCACGTAAGCCCAAAAGCTGTGAGCTGTGATGCCACAGTACTCTACCATGGGTGACATAGTGAGACTCTGTCTCAAAAAAAAAAAAAAAAAAAAGATGAGGTATTACTCTGGCTCAGGCTGGTCTAGAACGCCTGAGTTCAGGCAGTTACCCACTTCGGCCTACCAGACATGAATTAATATTTGATTTGGACTTATAAACCCAGAGATTGTGAATTTTGATGGAAAGCCCAGAGAAACAAATACCATAAAATATTGATGTCATGCAAAAAAAAAAAAATCCTTTTGTTAAAAGAAATAAAAATGTTCATGGTAAGAGGCTGGCACCCATAGCTCAGTCAGCAGGGTGCCGGCCACATACATCAAGGGTGGTGGGTTTGAACCCAGCCCAGGCCTGCTAAACAACAATGGCAACGGCAACCAAAAAATAGCTGGCGTTATGGTGGGCACCTGTAGTTCCAGATACTGGGAGGCTGAGACAAGAGAATCGTTTAAGCCCAAGAGTTTGAGGTTGCTGTGTGCTGTGATGCCACAGCACTCTATTGAGGGTGACAGCTTGAGACTCTGTCTCAAAAAAAAAAAGTTCATAGTGATATTTGACATAGTGAAGTACTTGATGCTTGAAGAAATTATTATTTATTTATTTATTAGGGCTGAGTCCACTTTGTCACCCTCAGTAGAGTGCTGTGGCGTCACAGCTCACAGCAACCTCCAACTTCTGGGCTTAGGCGATTCTCTTGCCTCAGCCTCCCTAGTAGCTGGGACTACAGGTGCTACCACAATGACCGGCCATTTTTTGTTGCAGTTTGGCTGGGGCCAGGTTCGAACCTGGCGCTCTCAGTATATGGGGCAGGCACCCTACCCACTGAGCCACAGGCGCCGCCCTTGAAGAAATTATTTTATGGAAACTTTATTTTCTAAAACTGAGATTCTGTCTATATTATATGTAGGATAAAATTTTTCATGACTCAATATTTTAATTCCCTTCCAAGTGAAAATATTCCTTACTTAACTGACATTGAGAATTTATGAGGCAGATACCTTTTGGGCATTATGCATATAATAATGATTTAATTCAACAGGAAAATGATATTATTTTTTGAATCTCAGAAGTGTTAGATATTTAAGAGGTATCGTAGAGCATGCAGAAAGTTTTGTCTATGTCACAATTCTCTTCAAAAATATGTACACATTTTGCTCAGTCCCTCTCTTCCGACATTATAGATTCTGTTCTGTGCGCTGGTTGTGTTGTTCTTTTGCTGCAGTGAAGTTCTTTATCTCCTCCATTTTCTAAACCTTTTCTTTAATTTTTGCTGTAATACATGTTTGCTGTTTCAGGTATCCATATCATTCAAGGATATAACCATAGACTTCTGTCGTCAGGAGTGGGAATATCTCGACCTGGTCCAGAGAACTCTATACCGGGAAGTGATGATGGAAAACTATGGTAACTTGGTCTCAATGGGTATGTTTATTAGCCCCAAATGATTTGGAATAACCTAGAATCTGCTTTGTAGGATACATAATTTTTCTGTAATTTTCAAGGCTGCCTTTGAAAATGCCAGTTAAATTTCTTTCCTTTATTCAGATGGAAATAGAGGTTTGGCAGGTTGGAAACAGCAATTCTATTAAACACTTTCATCTTCTCTTTCAGTGACATTCACACGTCCTTCTGATAACTTCTTTTGTCTTTTTTTCCTTCGTGATCAGTGGTTTAGCTTAGAATTTTCTTTGCAGTTTTTTTTTTTTTTTGGCCAGGGCTGGGTTTGAACCCACTACCTCTGGTATATGGGACCAGCATCCTACTCCTTTAAGCCACAGGCGCTGCCTTAGCTTAGAATTTTCTGGTGTTCATCATAGAACATTTGTCAGAGGATCCAGTTTTATTATTTATTTGTGCTCAGAATAAATGTAGTGCTCCATTTTATGATCTGATCCAGTTGCAGGGATATTTGCTCTACAGAGGGTCCTGGATTGCTGTCATTATCAAGGGACAGCCTCTTCATATAGTGGTTGGATAAATGGAATTCACTTAAAACTGAGGAGAAAGCAGTCCGTTTCTTAAGATGGAGTTCATTTGATATGTGTGTGTATTTCTAGACTCTTGCTCTGTCACCCAGGCTAGTGTGCAGTGGTGCACTCATAGCTCACTGTAACCTCAAATTCCTGGGCTTAAGTGATCCTCCTACGTCAGCCTCTGGAGTAGCTGGGACTATAGGCATGTACCACCATGCCTGGCTGATTTTTAAATTTTTGTTTTTAGAGTTGGGGGGTCTTACTATGTTACTTAGGTTGATCTTGAATGCCTCATCTCAAGGGGTTTTCTTGCTCCAGCCTCCCAAAGTGTGAAGATTATAGATGTGAACTACCATGTCCAACCAGACTTCATTTGAGTTATGTATAATTGTAATCCATGAAAATGACATAAAGTGGGGTGAATATGTTATAGGTATCTCTTCTTTTACACTCTTAGTAAAATGATTACAGTGCATACTAGTATTAATAGCTAACATTGTGATTACTGTATTCCAGACATTTTTTATAAGCAGTTTACTTAGATATCAGCTAATTTAGTCCTCCCAATAGCCCTATTACTTTCCAGTTTCACAAGTGGTAATACTGAAGTTTAAATAAATAAAGTAAGCTCAAGTGACTTGTCCAAGGTCAAACACAACTGGAGAGTGGCAAAGTCACTAGATCCCAGACTCCATAATGTGTTTCCACCTCATTATGCTTGCTGTCTAGAAGTAGAAGACATATGAATTTAAATTTATTTTTAAAGAACAGCGAAATAAAAACATTATGACTTTCCATAAGTGATCTTTTTTCTTTATTTCTCTTACTCTTTTGTAAACTCTTATTCAGTGTCACTTTGATGGTTTATTGCCTGTTGAATTGTTTATTAATTATAATTTTTGACTTTCAATGTTTATTTCCATATTTTATTGCACTTCTTTTCTTTGTAAGCAGGACATTCCATGTCTAAGCCAGATATAATTACCTTATTGGAGCAAAGAAAAGAGCCCTGGATGCTTGTGAGGGAAGAAACAAGAAGAGAGTGCACAGGTAAGAGCAAGTGAGGCAGGGAAAGCCTTTTCTGTAAGTAACAGCTCAAATGGAATTGGGCCATTCAGTTGGTAACCACATTCCTTCTCAATGGAAAAGAAGCTTGTGATATGGAGAAGAAATGAGTACCTTAATGTGAGATAGTCATTATACTTAATACTTATTCAGTATCTGCTCCCTGTTATTTTTCTCATATTCCTTCCCAGTTTAGTGACAGGCCCTCTCTTTCTGGGATGCAATCGTTTTCTGTAGATACTGGATCCAAATGCTTTTCAGGTGTTCTTTTGCATACAGATCCATATACATGGCATATGGCTCCATTCCATAAAAATACATCTATTCTTATATATGGCAAATACTTGGGTACTCTGAGCCTGGCCCTGTGCTTGGCATGAACAGCCCAGTAGTACTAAATAGGATAGATAATGTTCCTGTAACAATGGAGATCACAGTATATTAAGGAAGATGTAAAGTACATTGTGAAAACAAATAAATAGTTAAATAACATCGGGCATTGAAATATATTATGAAGGGCAGTAAACAAGAATAGGAGGCTGGGTACTGTGGCTAATGCCTATAATCCTAGCACTCTGAGAGGTCAAGGCTGGAGGATTGCTTGAGCTCAGGAGTTTGAGACCAGCCTGAACAAGAATGAGCTCCTGGCTCGGCACCTGTGGCTCAAGCGGCTAAGGCCCCAGCCACATACACCTAAGGTGGCCGGTTCGAATCCAGCCTGGGCCCGCCAAACAACAATAACGGCTGCAACCAAAAAATAGTAGGGTGTTGTGGCGGGCGTCTGTGGTCCCAGCTACTTGGGAGGCTGAGGCAGGAGACTCACTTGAGCCCAGGAGTTGGAGGTTCCTGTGAGCAGTGAAGCCATGGCACTCTACCCAGGGGCTCAGCTTGAGGCTCTGTCTCAAAAAAAAAAAAAAAAGAATGAACTCCCCTCTCTACTAAAAATAGGAAAACTAGCCAGGTGTTGTGGCAGGCACCTGTAGTCCCAGCTACTTGGGAAGGTAAGGCAGGAGGATCATTTGAACACAGGAGTTTGAAGTTGCTGTGAGCTAGAATGATGCCATGGCACTCTAGGCTGGGCAACAGAGTGAGAACTATCTGAAAACAACAATAAGAATAGGGTACTTTTATATTATGTGGTGCATTCACAAAGTCATGTGGCAGTGACATTTGTGCAGAGACATGAAAGACTCCATTTGTTTCAGTATATGAGGGATAAGAGTGAATACCACATGCAAAACTCGCAAAGGGACATAGCATTTGTATTTCTTAGAGCAACTGGTATAGGAAAGCACAATTAGTGAGGGGGGACTAATAGAATATGAAAT
Source organism: Otolemur garnettii (assembly GCF_000181295.1). Taxonomy (NCBI): domain Eukaryota; kingdom Metazoa; phylum Chordata; class Mammalia; order Primates; family Galagidae; genus Otolemur; species Otolemur garnettii. The sequence continues at coordinate 6,933,619 of NW_003852495.1, read as the reverse complement.
CAGTATGTTAGGAAGGATCAGGTTCTGTGAGATTTTGTGTTTTATTCTGAAGAATTAGGATTGTTACTAAAATATAATTAGTAGCATTGTCTGATGATGTAGAATTTTTTAACATTGTTTTCAAACAATGGAACTTTTTTTTTTTGGAGACAGGGTCTTACTATGTCGCCCTTGGTAGAGTGCCATGGCATCACAGCTCCCAGCAACCTCAAATTTTTGGGCTCAAGTGATCCTCTTGCCTCAGCCTCCTGAGTAGCTGGGACTACAGGTGCCTGCCACAATGCCTATTTTTAGAGACGTGGTCTTGCTCTGGCTCACGCTGGTCTCTATCCTGTGAGCTCAGGCAATCCACTTGCCTTGGCCTCCCAGTGCTAGGATTACAGGTGTGAGCCACTGCGCCCGGCCCAATAAGTACATATGTTAAAAGGTGGTTTTCTTTTCTGAATACCATCTTGTGTCTTTTATTTCTTTCTCACGTCTTTGTCTTTTTTGTTGCTTAGTATGTTCACTTCTGACCATCACAAGTATGTCTGAACTGGAAAAACTGTTGTTGTAATGGAGATTTTCTTATCCTCAAAAAAATTAATAGAAGGAAATTTGGGAAATTCAATAATATGTGGGAATTAATCATTGTAAGCCTAAATACCCAAAGGGTCAAAGAAGCAGGGACATTTCACAATACTTTGTGACATTTGAAAATGAATGCCTATGTGGCAGATACCTGTAGTCCCAGCTACTTGGGAGGCTGAGGCAAGAGAATCAATTAAGCCCAAGAGTTCAAGGTTGCTGTGTGGTGTGACGACACAGCACTCTACCAAGGGTGACAAAGTGACACTATATCTCTAAATAAATAAATAATTAAGTAAATAAATTAATTAAATTTTAAAAAAGGAAAATGAATGCCTAACATACCAAAATTTATAATGTGCAGCTAAAGCAGTACCAAGATAGAAGGGAAAATAATAAAGATCCTCGGCTCAACGCCTATAGCTCAACCGGCTAAGCTGCCAGCCACGTACACCTAAGGTGGCGGGTTCAAATCCCCAGCCCGGACCCGCCAAAACAACAATGACGGCTGCAACCAAAAAATAGCTGGGTGTTGTGGCGGGTGCCTGTAGTCCCAGCTACTCGGGAGGCTGAGGCCGGAGACTCGCTTGAGCCCAGGAGTTGGAGGTTGCTGTGAGCTATGGTGCTACAGTACTCTACCCAGGG
>NW_003852495.1:6923513-6931808 GCF_000181295.1 Otolemur garnettii | reverse complement strand
CGCCACAACGCCCGGCCATTTTTTGGTTGCAGCTGTCATTGTTGTTTGGCAGGCCCGGGCTGGATTCGAACCTGCCACCTTAGGTGTATGTGACTGGTGCCTTAGCCACTTGAGCCACAGGTGCTGAGCCGGTTTTCTGCAATTTGAATCTGAGCTGCCCAAGTGTATGGTTTTTCATGTTTAGCTTCCTAGTATTCTCTAGTATTGTCTAGCTTCCTGGACATGTGATCTATATTTGTCATTAATTTTCAAGAATTCTAAATAAAAGAAGTGATAAATGATTCTGGCAGTTCTGGTCATTTCTCTCTCCTTTTGGTATTTTCTTTACATGTACATTACACCTTTTGTAGTAGTCCCACAGTTCTTGGATATTTTGTTTCATTGTTATTTTTTTCTCTTTCCATTTGGGTTTATGAACTTTCCCTTGTAGCTTCCATTTTCCTGATTCTTTCCTTGACTGTCTGGTCTGCTGGTGAGTCTGTCAAAGGTTCATTCATTTCTGACACAGTGTTTTGATTTGTAACATTTCTTTTGATTCTTCCTTAGTTTCCATATCTGCTACATTATTCTTCTGTTATTGCTGATTTTGTAGCCAGTTGTTCATGTTTTACATTAAAGCCTTATCACATTAATCATGTTTATTTGTTTATATATTTTTTAGAGATAGAATTTCACTGTTTTGCCCAGGCCAGTGTGAATCGGCTGTTCACACACGTAAGGGTACAGTGGCTAATCATAGGCATGATGGTAGTGCAAGGTAGCCTGGAATTCCTAGGCTCAGGTGATCTCTGCTTTAGCCTTTGATTAGCTAGGACTAAAGATGTGTGCCATGACACCTGGCTGATTTTTCTACTTTTTGTAGAGATGGTGTTTTGCTCTTGCTTAGCCTTCTCAAGCTCCTGGCCTCAAACAATCGTCTTACCCTCAAACAAAGTATTACAGGTGTGAATCACCACGCCTCACCCACATTGAGTTTTAAATTAGTTAAGCCAGGGGAAGCCATAGGGAGCTTATGACACTATAGTAGAACTAGAACTTTGAATTAAATTAAGGAGTTATGAAATGGTGAGAAATTTCTTTTCTCTTGTGAGTATCATCGTTGAGTCATCATTTGTATTCTGTATTGTTATATATGTGTATATATGCCAATCCTTTTTATGCTGCTGTTTTATACTGTTTTGTTTAGCTACAACTCTGTCTTTGAAGACTTTGTTTCATTTTCTTATAAAATTTCAAGCTCACTTTACTTATTCTCTTCTTGAATTGTCCACTTAATCATTTTTGTAAACATTTAAGGTCTTTGATTTTTTTTGTTGTTGTTCATGCAATTCTGTTTTCTAACTCATTATATTCTGTTTCCACCTTTTTTCCTACCACCTTGTACTTTGCTCTTTATTTCCTTAATTTTGGGTTGTGGCCTTTAAGTCATTTTCTTTCTCTCTCTCTCTTTTTTAAAATTTTGCTTTCAATTCACTTTCATTCTTCTTAGTTTGAAGTTGTTTGTTCTTTCTTTCTTTCTCTCTTTCTTTCCCTTCATTTTTTATTGACTCTCACTTTGTGGCCCTCAGTAGAGTACTGTGGAGTCATAGCTCACAGTGACCTCCAACTCTTGGATTTAAGCAATTCTCTTGCCTCAGCCTCCCAAGTAGCTAGGACTACTGGTGCCTGCCAGAACGCCTGGCTTTTTTTTTGGTAGAGACAGGGTCTCACTCTGGCTCATGCTGGTCTCGAACCTCTGTACACAGGGCAATCCACCCACCTTGGCCTCCCAGGGTGCTAGCATTACAAGCATGAGCCACCACACCCAGCCCATTTTCTCTTTTTTATTGAGATATATATTTAAGTCTTTGAATATCCTGACTGCCAGTATTCACAGTGCCCAAGATTATGATGTGTGCTTATTTCCTCAATTATAATTTACTGGAATTTTTATCCTTCAGCGCTTTATTTGCATACTGACCCACCATTTGTTATGCCAAGGACATTTCTGTTTCCACATGGAAGGGCTTTTAGTTTCTGATAATATTAATTTCTATTGTTAAACATGTACTACTTTAAAAAGGGTTGTTCACATTATTTCCACATTTTTACCCAGACTGTAGTCTATTATCTTTCTTTCCACTTTTACCATAGTTTGTCTTTTTTTCTCCATCTAGTTCCTAGTGCTCTTCATGTCTACTTCTTTATATAATTCAGGTCTTCTCTTTTTCCCAAAGTTTCAGTATCCCTAACATTCCCTAAGTCTGGTGTATTTATCCAGAACATTTCTGAGCATTGATTAACATACTCTTATGAGTTTTTTGTTGTTTTTTTTTTTTTTTGAGACAGAGCCTCAAGCTGTTGCCCTGGGTAGAATGCCGTGGTGTCACAGCTCACAGCAACCTCCAACTTCTGGGCTTAAGTGATTCTCTTGCCTCAGCCTCCTGAGTAGCTGGAACTACAGGCACCCGCCAGAATGCCTGACTATTTTTTAGAGACGGGGTCTCACTCTTGCTCAGGCTGGTCTTGAACTCGTGAGCTCACATGATCCACCCATCTCAGCCTCAAAAATACTGGGATTATAGGTGTGAGCTACTATGCCCGGCCCAACTTCATCATTTTCTGAGCTCTCCTTTTTTTTTTTTTTTTAATATCTTATTAATACTGTGATAGAATTCTCTCAACCTTCTCTAGTGTGTGAGAATTTCTTTTAAATCTATAATAGACCATTATGTTTTCTGGTCCAGGAAACAAAATGTTTTTCTTTTATTTCTTTTAGATTTGGATTCAAGGTGCAAAAGAATCCACATTGGAAAAATACACAGTTATAGGAAACCCTCATCTGTTACTCGACAGCATAGAATTCATAAGGGAAAAAAATCATATGACTGTAAAGAATGTTCAAAGGGCTTTAGTCGTCTTGCAGAACTCACAGTACATCAGAATACTCATACTGGTGAGAAACCCAGTCACCGTGAAGAGTTTAAGAAGGCATTTAGCCACCTTAACAGCCTTAAAGAACATCAGAAAACCCATACTCATGAAAAACTTTATGAATGTGAAGAATGTGGGAGGGTGTTTAGTCATGCTGCAAATCTTGCTCAACATAGAAAAGTTCATGTTGAGAAACCCTATGAATGTAAAGCGTGTGGGCAAGCTTTTAGGAGTAGCTGTCAACTTACTGTGCACCATAGATTTCACTATGGTGAGAAACCATATGAATGTAAGGAATGTGGAAAGGCCTTTAGTGTGTATGGACAACTTAGTCAGCATCAGAGTATTCACACTGGCGAGAAACCTTTTGAATGTAAGAAATGTGGGAAGTCTTTTAGGCTCAAATCAGGTCTTAAAGTGCATCAGAGGACTCATACAGGTGAGAAGCCCTATGAATGTAAGGAATGTGGGAAGGCCTTTCATCAGTTTTCACATTTTGTATGTCATAGGAGAATTCATAATGGAGAAAAACCCTACAAAAGTAAGGAATGTGGGAAGATGTTTGAGTGTAGGTATCAACTTACCATACACCAGAGAGTTTATGCTGGAGAGAAATCCCATGAATATGAAGAGTACAGGGAGGCTTTTAGTAGTAGCCGCAAACTTATTACACATCATACATTTTCTAGTGTTGAGAAACCATGTGAATGTAAGGAATGTGCCGTGGTCTTTAGTGTGGCTGGACAACTTCCTCAACCACAGAATATTCATAATGGTAAGAAACCCTTTGTATATAACAAATGTGGGAAACCCTTTACACTCAACTCATCCCTTAAAATACATCAATATATTCATACTGGGGAGAGACCTTATGAATGTAAGGAATGTGGGAAGGCCTTTGGTCAGCAGGCACACCTTGCACATCATAAAACAATTCATACTGGTTACAAATCCTTCAAATGCAAAGAATGTGGGAAGTCTTTTTCTTGTGCCTCATATCTTGTTAGACATGAGAAAATTCATACTGGGGAGAAACTCTTTGTGTGTCGAGAGTATGGGAAAGCTTTTATTTATAGCCATAAACTTACTATACATTGTAGAGTTCACACTGGTGAGAACCCTTTTAAATGTAAGGAATGTGGGAAGGCTTTTAGTGTGTCTGGACAACTTGCTCAGCATCGGTGTCTTTATAATGGTAAGAAACCCTTTGAATGCAACAAATGTGGAAAGTCCTTTAGACTTATTTCAAAACTTAAAGTTCACGAGAATACTCACAGTGATGAGAAACCGTATGAATGTAAGGAATGTGGGAAGGCCTTTCGTCATGCCAGAAGCCTCACATATCATGACTGAATTCATAATGGGGAATAGTCCTATGAATGTAATGAGCGTGGGGAGACATTTAGTGATGCCTTACATTGCTTATGTGTATTAAGAGTGTGGGAAAGCTTTTAACAATAGCCATGATCTTGGTATACATTATAGAGTTCCAACTGGTGAGAAATCCTTTGCAAGTAAGAAGTGCAGAAGGTCCTTTAGGTCAATCCTTCAAATACATCAGAGAATTCATACTAGATGGAGACTTTGTGGCATATATATGATAATAAAGAAAGTACAGTGTGTCAATGGATTTATACCACTGAAAATGAATTTGAATGAAGGACAATGTGGGAAGGCTTTTAAATAGGGTTCACTTTTTTTTTTTTCTCCAGACAGAATCTCTGTTACCCTGGGTAGAGTGCTTTGGTGTCATAGTTCACAGCAACCTCAAACTCTGAGGCTCAAGCCATCCTCTAGCTTCAGCCTCCCAAGTAGCTGGAACTATAGGTGTTCACCACAATACCGGCTGGTTTTTCTATTTTTAGTAGAGACAGGGTCTTTCTTTGCTCAGGCTGGTCTTGAATACTTTAGCTCAAGCAGTTCCCCCAGGATAAAAGGGGTGAGCCACTTTGCCCAGCTGGGTTCACTGTTTACTAGCTATGAATTTGTACTGGTGTGAACTTTCACAATGTAAATAAAGTGTCCATTTTTTTAGATATGATCTAAATTTTTTTCAGATTCATAGAATTTAAAATGTACTTGATTTTTATAATAACATAAGGAAAACTTTTTCTGATATTCTATTTTTGGATTATCAATATATTCATAGCAGAGATAAATTTAAGGATGTAGAGAACTGTTCTTATTTGTAAATGTCTTCCAGCAAAAATTACTTATAGTTAATCTTGGTTAAAGCCATCTTCTAGCAGAACTCTAAGGGTTAAGGGAAAGGTGTTAGCCATTCTACCTATCTTAATCATCATGATCAGCGTTGTCCTCCTTACAACTGGCATGAGATTGGGGAAGATATTTATCCCCTCTGAGTATCATTCGTAAATCGTGGTAGTACCTAAGTGCTATTAGTATTACAAGAGAAAGTACGCGAAGAATACATGGAAATATACTAGTGTGTTCAATAAACATTAATTTCTACTTTTCGTAGTATTAGTACTTCTGTTATCTTTAGTGGATTTTGATGAGATGAAGATCATTTGTGTTTAATGAATTCAGAAAAGCTTCACATACCTACTTTTTCTTTTTTTGGATTTGAATTCATTTTTTATAAACTCAGATAATAAGTAGAAACAATGTAGATGGCCTTCATTTAGGTTTATGAAGGTGAGTCAAACACTCCTGGAATGAAATTCAGATGTATAAATTTAAAGACCCTCAAGATTATGAAAATAAATAATTTACATTCCTTTTGTGCAGTTCAGCATTGGTTAGAAATAAACAAAAGTTTATTTACTTTGTAATTTTTGCAAATTTTTTACAAAAAATTTTAAATCAGTTGGAAACCATAGGAATGGTGCAGCAAGTATGTTAATAAATTGCCATATATATAATATATCTTTCTTTATGAACATTATCGTGTTCTCACCCTACATATATCAATGCATCCTTCTTCCAAAAGACAATTTCCTATTTGTTCATGGCATCATATGGTCACTTATCAGAAAAATCTCCTATTACATCTAATTATATTCAATGTTTTAGATTTTTTTCAGGAACGTCTTATATAACTCCTTATTTTCAAAGTGACATTAAGGGTCTTTCTTTAACTCTTTTGTTGGCAATTCTGGCTTATAGCCAAAGAATGTAACTTGTTGATTTAAAGGAATATTTTGTTACAACAATGACACTGTCCTTGTGTACCTTGTGCCTGTGGGTTTCTTCTTGCCATTAGGACAGAGCTGAGTATTTGGTACAGAGATTCTGTGGCACACAAAAGCTACAGGGTTGACTATTATGATATTTTTGGAGTTTGTCAACTTGTTTACAACAGGTCTTTGATAATGACTTGGACTGTCTTGTAATTTTTTATTTGGAAGTACTCATAACATATTTTAGTATGTAAGCTGTTCAAGAACATTAAGTACATTCATATTGTTGTGTAAACATCACTACCATGGTTTCCAGAACTATTGACCTTGCAAATTTGAAGCAATTAACTGTGTTGCCTCCAACTCCTGACAACCACCATTCTTCTGTCTCTATGACTTTTGGCTATTCTAAATACTTCATATAAGTGGAATAATACAGAATGTCTTACTTCATACCTGGCCTATCAGTATAATGCCCTCAACATCAGTGGTGTAGCATATGTTAGAATGTCCTTCCTTTTAATGCTTTGAATGCCTGGTTTTGCTAATGTATCCATCCAGTCAGTGGACATTGGTATGCCTCTCTTCAGCTGTTGTTAGTATTGCTGCTGTGAACACGGTTGTATAAATACCTCTTTGAGACTGTACTTTCTGTTCTTTAGAATACTTGCCCTGAAGTGGACTTTTTCTATCAAATGGCAATTCTGTTTTTAATTAACAGAATTGCCATACTGTTCTCCATAGTAGCTGTATGTTTTTACATCCCCTCCAGCAGCGCATCAGGGTTCCAGTTTCTCCACATTCCCAGCATACCTATTTTTGATAGTCTCCATGCTGATGCATGTGAAGTGGTATCTGATATGGGTTTGATTTGCGTTTCTCTATTATTAGTTATGTTGAATATCTTGTCACATGCTTAGTGGATGTTTGTATGTGTTTGGAGAAAAGTCTATTGAGGTCCTTTTCCCATTTTTGAATTCTGTTGTTTTGTTGGCAACTTTTAGAGGTTTTCTGTACATCCCGGTTCTTAATACTTTTTTAGATACATGATTGCAAATATTTTTTCCCATCCTGTGGGTTGCCTTTTTAATCTACTTATGGCATCTTTTGATGCACAGTTTTTTTAAAAAAATTTTTTTATAAAAATGGCACTGTTCTCCAAAGTCACGTGAGAGGTAACAGCCCAAGCAATGTTACCCTGCTCTGATACAGTTTTAAAATACTTTTCATGAATTCTAATTTGGCCATGTTTTCTTATATTACCTGTGTCTTTGGTGTCATATCTTGGAAATCATTGCAAAATCCAATGTGGTGAAGCTTTTGCTCTCATAGTGATTTCATAAATCCATTTTGTACATGCTATTAAAGGTTTGATTTCACTTGTTATTAAGTGGATAGTAAGTTTTTCTTGCACTGTTTATTTAAAAGACTGTCTTTTCACCATTTAATGGTCTTGGCACCCTTGTTGATAAGTATTTGGCCAATTATGCAAGGCTTTAATATTAGTATTTTTTATTACTGTAATTTTCAAGTAAGTTTTGAAATCAGGAACTGTGGGTCCTTCAGTTTTAGTTTATGAAGATTATTTTGGCTATTTGGAATCTCATACCTATTAGGATAGGCTTTTCTATTCTACAACAAATATCATTGGAATGTTGATAGGGATTATATTGAATCTATATATTGCTTCAGGTTTTATTTTTTAAATTTTTTTATTTTTTGTAGAGACAGAGTCTTACTTTATTGCCCTCAGTAGAGCACTGTGGCATCACATCACACAGTGCACAGCAACCTCCCAACTCCTGGGCTTAGGCAATTCTCTTGCCTCAGCCTCCCAAATAGCTGGGACCACAGGTGCCCACCACAATGCCCAGCTATTTTTTTGTTGCAGTTTGGCCAGGGCTGGGTTTGAACCCACCACCCTCAGTATATGGGGCCAGTGCCCTACCCACTGAGCCACAGGCGCCTTCCTGCTTTAGGTTTTATTGACATGTTAATAATATCAAATTTCCCAATCCATAAAGATGGGATGTCTTTCCTTTTGCTTATGTCTGATTCCTTTAGAAATTATTTGTTTTGGCTCGGCACTTGTGGCTTAAGTGGCTAAGGTGCCAGCCACATACACCTAAGGTGGTGGGTTCGAATCCAGCCCGGGCCCACCAAACAACAATGACGGCTGCAACCAAAAAATAGCCAGGTGCTGTGGCGGGCTCCTGTGGTCCCAGCTACTTGGGAGGCT
>NW_003852495.1:6915818-6922774 GCF_000181295.1 Otolemur garnettii | reverse complement strand
GCCTTAGCCACTTGAGCCACAGGCGCCGAGCCCAGATTTTCCTTCTATACTGACACCATCTCTTAGTGCATCATTTCTGAACCAATTGTGTGTAGATTGTTCCCAATCCAAGCAATTGTCCAGTACTTGGTGGATAACAACTGGTTGTCCTATAACCCAATTCAGTTTTGACACTAACCAGAGTTGGGATTAGATCCCATAGGCTAAGGGCTCAGTCCCATAAAACTATCCCTTCAGATAACAATCACAAGTGCAGGTGTCACCTGTGTTTCTTACTGACTGATTATAAATCAGATGTTCTCTCGACCTTCTCCTTTGGTTGCATCATTTGTTAAAATGGCTCACAGAATTCAAGAAAATAATTAACTTTTGTTAGTTTATTATGTAACAAAAGATATGATAAAGGAAACAGGTAGATGATGTCAGGCAGATGGCAAAAAATGTGGTCATTTGCTCATATCCCCCCCAACAAGACTTCTGCATCCATCCATGAACAAAAGTTACTTTGCGGGAGCCCTGAGATTCATGTAAGAGGTTACAAAACCACAGTGGAGCCTAAGACCTGGGAGGCTTGTCCCTGGGATTCATGCAGGAGGTTATGAAACCACAGTGGAGCCCAAGACCTAGGAGGTTTGTTTTAAGAGAAGGGATGTACACTTAGGTGGTAAACCCACCAATTGTTTGGCTTTAGAACTTAAAAATTGCCCAGTTCCTAAAGAGCTTGGCCACAACCCCCTTTGGCCTTGATCTGCTACCAAATTGTCTGCCAAAAAGTCCCTCTGGGGCAGCACCTGTGACTCGAGGAACAGGACGCCGGCCCCATATACTGGAGGTGGTGGGTTCAAACCTGGCCCCGGCCAAAAACTGCAAAAAAAAAAAAGTCCCTCTGGCATCATGCACACTACTGCCTTGGCAGACAGGTTTTTCTATCTGCCAATATTAGTCTCAGCCGTAGACCTCAAAATTGTCCTGTAACTTGGTTCTAGCCCCTGTCAGTTGTCATACCTTAGCACCAGTGCCCAAAAGGAGGAAGGAATGTCACCTACTGTCTCACAGCAGATCATGAAGAGACCCTATGTTTGCTGCAACCCCTCTCCACTGCAGCCCAGAAATTGTTCTGCAAATACAAAACCATTGATAGACATGCTTATATGACCTGTTGGGACAAGTGGGCCAGCCTCCCTGTCCCTTAGCAGATCCTGATGGGGCCCCAGCCCTTTTCTGTCACAGCCAGGGAGCTAACCTGACATCAAAGGAAAGTGCTGAAAGATGCATCCATGTGTGCCATCCACACAGGCTTGCCGACCTGTGTGCCACAGTAGATCCTGAAGGTACCCTATCTTGGCCCCAGAATTATTTGGCCTGTGCAGAGAACTGGTGGGACATGCTACTCTCCAGGCTTTCCTTTCTCTACCCATAAGGGGGCCTGAGTCTTTTCTTCAGCCCTTCTCAGCTATGGTCTGGGATTTGATTTGCTATAAGTCTCACCTGTTGGTGCCACTAAACAGCCTTGCCAAAATCCCATAGTAAATACTGAAATAATTCTAAAGTTTTGATTAAAGGCTCTTCCAGCTGTTGTCTGGGAACAGATCTGCTTTGCTGGGACCCCACCAGGAGACAATTCCCATCTGAGTCCCTTTGTGAGACTTGCTAACCTCTGCCCTATAGTGAGTCTTTGGATGGCTCAGGATCCTGGTCTTTACTGAGAGCAGCCGTTCTGGAGGCCTGGAGGAAAGGCATTGAGCAGTGCCTTTGCAGGCTGACACTTTGATCCCAGTTCCATTGTAAATATTAATAAGCCCCCACAAATTGGCTTTAGACCTTCTCAAGTGCAGTCTGAAAGCAGCCTTGCCAGCTAGGAAACACCTATTTCTGATCCTGAAGATAAGCCTGAAGGTCTCAGTCTCAGCTGTGGGCCCTGAATCAACCTTGGGTCTCAGATGCAGTACTTCTCAGTCATAGAAGAACTGCAGCCCAGTGATCCATTGGAGTCCTCTCAGAAACCTGGAGGAAGCTACATATGTTGGTGGGTATGTAACTAAGGTTATGCAGACTCTGAAGTGGGCTGTCATCCTAGTGTCAACCCCATAGACCAAGGTCCAAGAGATAGTCCAATCTTCCCAGTGACCAGATAGGACCTAGACACTAGAATCTCTGGTAATATGATTGCTAATTTTGGTCTCCACTGTAGATCCAGAATTATCCAAGAGTTCAGGGTTCAACCTCATTTAGTTATGGTCAAAGAGGCAATTCCATGAGCTCAGAGCCTATCTGACTTTCAAGTTACCAAAACCAGTATGTAAAGACTGTAAAGTGTATGGGGGAGGGGGGAGGGTTGCTCCATCATGCAGAGATAGCAATGCGATTGCATATAGATAGGAATCAGGCCAACATGACACCACCAGAGGAAACTAATAAAACTCAAATAACTGACCACTGAGGAATGGGGAAATATGAAGTGCCTTAACAAGAATTCAAAATAGTTGTCTTAAAGATCAATGAGATGCAAGAAAATAAATTACTAAATAAAATAAGGAGAATAATTGAAGAAAATGAGAAGTTCTATAAAAAATAGAAGCCATTAAAAAGAACCAAACATGCTGGAGCTGAAGAATACAACGACAATTTAAAAATGTACTAAAGAGTTTCAACAGTGACTTGATCATGCAGAAGAGTTAGTGTACTTGCAAACAAGTCATTTGAAATTAGTTCATTGGAGGAACAAAAAGACAGAACAGTGATGGAAAACATAAGGAACCTTTGGGATACAATCAAATATAGGACTTTATGAATTATAGGAAGTCAGAAGAAGAGAAAGGGGAAGAAGGCTTAAAGAAATACTGTGTGAGGCCAAGACAGTGGCTTATGCCTGTAATCCTAGCACTATGGAAGGACCAGGTCAGTGGATGGCTTGATCTCAGGAGTTTGAGACCAGCCTGAGCAAGAGCGTGACCGCATCTCTACCAAAAATAAAATAAATTAACAGAGCATTATGGCAGGTTCCCGGGAGTCCCAGCAACTCAGGAGGCTGAGGCAGGAGAAATGCTTGACCCTGGGAGTTTGAGGTTGTTGTGAGCTAGGCTGATGCCACAAGGCATCAGAGCGTGAGACTCTGGCTCAAAGGAAAAAAACTGAAAACTGTACGTGCTGTTTTGTAGAATGAATCTGAGAGGTATAAAGCCACTGAATGATTCACATTTTATTAATGGCAAGAAATTGTTTAAGGACCAGATACAAAAAACAATGTACCAAGTTTCTCTCCTTTCCTTCCTGCTTTTAACAATGGGATATTACCTCTGTATGCATTGTCTTCAGATTCACATATTCCCTATAATGTAGAAGATAGAAAACTGAATTTTCCTATTGATGATCAAAGAAATCAAGAATGATAGAGATTTTTTTGATGTTTTAGAGCAAGTGATTTTTCAAGCGCATTTAATACAGTACTCTTCATATTCAGTATATTCTGTATATTTTAATCAACAGTTACTTTTTGAAATATGACAGTTTATTACTTATCTGTAAAATTACCCATCTGCCCTGCATAGACGATAAAATCCTTCCCTATTTCTTCAGCCTCATTTTAGTACAATGTCTTGCTCTCCACAATCCGAGCTAGGGCAGATAAAGTACAAGATTGAGCCTGAAGTATGTTTTAATGCCATAAAATAAGAAAATAGTAAAAGAGTATTGGGGACCTATTAAAAGTCCACCATATCCAGCTGGATCTCCTATAGGTCAAATCTTGGTATGATCTGGGTATCGAAATGAAATAAATTATAACTCACTGAATAAAAAAAGGACCCACAAGTCTGTACTGTTAATAAAAGACTAAAGAAATGGGTAGAGAAAGGAAAGCTTTTTCTTACAGTGGAAAGTCAAGTAATAAATTGTAACAAGAAAAATAATTAGAAAGTTTCCAGATCGCAACCATTGTAAGTGTTTCAGGCAAAAATCCTCAATGAATGCTTAACCTAATGGTTAAAAGTTTAATGAGAAACACCTCTAACGTCACCTTTACAGGCCTAAAGATTTGGACAGCCCAACTTAAGCTCCTAGCGCCCACTTTCCCCACTCTCTTCGCGGGTGCGACCCCACTCATCTCTTTCTTTCCTGGAAGGAGCCTAGAGTTCACCCTGGTTTCTAGTCCCCAACCACGGTGCCTGCACACTCCGCCCAGAAACCAATTTCCAAGTGCTTTCAGTGTGGCGGCGCCTTGCTCACAGGTTCCGTTGGGCGCGGAGCCAAGAACCAAATGAAAAAAGGGCAGTATACGGTTTTTCGGATTTTGGACTACAGTTCCTACAGGGGATCACGCCCGGATTATCTCAATAAGAGGGGTCAGTTACGCTGTCACCCTTCCAAGGTCTAAGTTATCTGACACCGCTGCCCCTCCAGATTCCAGCCTCTGTACTGGACCGCCTCCTCCCAAACCCGGCCGGGCTCGCCTGGGAGAGTCCGCGGTGCTTGCCCCGCCCCCGGCGCGCATGCGCACTCTATCGGGTCCGCTCCCTCCAGGATCGCTGCAGGCTCCTTGGGCTGAGCGGTTCTGCGAGTCGAGTGAGGCCTGGTCGCGGGAGACAGGTTCACGTGTGACAGCTGCTTTTCTCGGGGAAATGAGCATGCCACGGGCCAGAGGCTGCAGACCGGGGTGGAGGTGGAGAAAAGGTGCCTGAACTCTCAAGCAGCCGTGCGTTTTCGCCGGATTCTGCGTCCCTGAGGCCTGGAGGCTTGTGCGGCATTAACGGCTGGGGGCCAGGTTTGTGGGTGCGGCCTGTCGTGCAGCGCGAGGCCCTGGGTCCTGTGCATAGCTCGGCGGTAGGGAAAAGGCCCAAGAGAGAAGTCGGAGGTGGAGCCTCCGAATAAAGGTCTTCTGCAAAACGCCGGGTCCTGGATTCGGGGCAGGTCTCTGGGTGCTAAAGGGACATGATGGACAGTTCCGAGGAAGCTGAAGCGGGCGGCCCCGGGGGGTGGGCGGCCCTGGTGTCGAATTATTGCACACCTAGCGCTGTGACTGAGGACATTCTCCTCTCTCCTCATTTCCATTTGTGCGTTCAGGTGGCGATTAGTTGCGGCCAGAAAAGCGTGGAGGATTGGTTCTGACCGAGCCAAGAATACCTGGGGTATTATGAACTCTGTCTGCTTCCCCAGCACTGCTGGTTTCCAAAGACCGCCCTTGAGGAGGTGGAACGAATTGCTGATACTTTAAAGCCGGGTTCCTGTGAGTTTGTGCTGTTGCTTTTGTTTCTGTGAAATGCATTTGATTTCCTTCCCTTCAGAAGTTCTGCTTACGAATGATCTACTTATTAACTGGGCCTTAGGATTTCCTTAGTTAGTTAAAGGCAGGGAGTCTAAGACTTTCCCTGTGTCTGTTGCCCATTTCATGCATTTCTGCAGTTAGACACACTTAGTTAACCATTCAAATGCTCTGTAAGCACTGTTTTTCAATCTGAGGTTTTTGAATGATACGGAAATAACCCTGCTAGAGGGTAATGTTCATGCTTTGTTTTTAACAATGATTTGTTAAAGAGTAGTTTAGGGCTTAGATGGCTTTAGTGATTCTGGAGTAGGAAGAGGGATTTTTGCCAGGAGAATTTTTTTTTTTTTTTAAGACAGGGTCTCACTATGTAGCCCTGGGTAGAGTACTGTGACATCACAGCTGACAGCAACCTCCAACTCTTGGGTTTAAGTGATTCTTTTGCTTCAGCCTCCCAAGTAGCTGGGACTACGGGTGCCCGCCACAACGCCCAGCTATTTTTTGGTTATAGTTGTCATTATTGTTTGTCAGGCTCAGGCTGGGTTCGAATCCTCCAGTTCTGGAGCATGTGGCTGGTGCCCTAGCCACTGAGCTACAGGCCCCCGAGCCTGCCAGGATAATTCTTGAATAGAAATTTTTTGTACCAGCCAGATCTGGTTTGAGGTTTGGCAGCACGAATTTGTATTAAGTATATCTATATGTATTGTCCTGGATAAACTGAGGGAGGTGTAGAATAGTGCAGTGATTAAGAAATTTGAACCTAGATTATGAGGATTTGAATTCAGAATGCCACTGAAATCTGAATGAGTTGGGACACTTTCTTTGTGCTATGGTTTCTTCATGTGTAAAGTCGGAACCGCAACAGGGTATATACTTAACAGAATTGTTTTGTAGAGGTAACAAAGGATCTGTAACGCTGGCACATAGGTATTCCTTAATAAAATACTAGCTATTGCTATTAAGTGATGATACTTAGTCATTTCCTATCAGCTTCCCGTAGTCCTAAGGGCAATGAAAATGTGAGGGTAACTGTGTCCAGGTGTAAGTGATACAAATTTTTAATAAAAAATTCAGAGACTATAGAGCAGAACCAAGTAAAGATCACCTGGGATAACATGAAGTAGAAGTAATACCATAAAATTTTATTCCAGTTTACAGATTATTATATTGCACATGCATATACATGTATGCATTCATAGGTAGCATTCCTGCCAAATATATATATATATATATATTTTTTTTTTTTTTAGACAGAGTCTCATCATATCACCCTCAGTAGAGTGCTGTAACATCACAGCTCACAGCAACCTCCAACTCTTGGGCATAAGCGATTCTTTTGTCTTAGTCTCCCAAGTAGCTGGGACTACAGGCACCTGCCACAATGCCTGGCTGTTTCTTTCTTGTAATTGTCATTGTTGATTGACAGGCCCAGGCTGGGTTTGAACCCGCCAGCTCCAATGTATGTGGCTGGCGCCCTAGCTGCTAAGCTACAGGCACCCTAGCCTACAATAATATTTTCTAATCTGTCTTTTCCTCCAACAATATATAGTAACCATTTTACTTTCATTTATTTTTTTATTTTTGAGACAGAGTCTCACTTTGTTGCTCTTGGTAGAGTACATGGCATCACAGCTTACAGCAACCTCAAACTCTTGGGTTTAAGCAATTCTCTTGCCTCAGCCTCCCAAGTAGCTAGGAC
>NW_003852495.1:6901892-6915728 GCF_000181295.1 Otolemur garnettii | reverse complement strand
TCACCTTTCCCGTCCTGCTGGGTGTCCTAGTTACCAGGGTACATTTTTTTTTTTTTTTTGTAATTTTTGGCTGGGGCTGGTTTTGAACCCGCCACCTCTGGCATATGGGGCCGGTGCTCTACTCCTTTGAGCCACAGACGCCGCCCTAGCTTACTTTCATTTTTAATGAGTGTTTAGTGAGTGTTTTCTGTTGTGTGGAATGCCCGATAACTTATTTAACATTGTTGAAGGATATTTAGGTTCTTTTAGATTTTTTGATCTCATTATAAACACTTCATATCCACACACCATTTCGTTCTTATAAATCATACAACTGAGTATCCATTTAACCAAAGCCTCACTATATATGAGATACCACAAATTTTTTAAATCTGCAAATCTATTTCCTTTAATATGCATCTCTTTAGTTACTGGTGGGTTTTAACTAATGAGTTGATGGGTTATTTCTACTTCCTAGAAAATTATCCATGCTCAGGTTTCACTAATTCACTCTTCTCAGCTGAAAAGGTGACAATGGAGGGAGGAAGGAAGATCTGCTCAGTATAGGTCCCATTTTCAGGTTCAGACTGGCATGTCTGGGATGAGGGTTGGTACTAATTGGAAGCTGCTGCTGACACATCTGGGCATATGCTTTAATACAGGAGAGTCTCTGCTTTGTGTCTATTCCTTGTGCAGCTGATTTCTCTGTGGTTTGGGGGAGGACATACATTTGTCTAAACTATCTTGTCTGTCTAAATTTGTGTGTGTTTATTAAGGAGGAGGGTTGCATATACGAATAGAGAAGGTATATAGATTTTAAAATTTGGAAGTGGCTCAGCGCCCATAGCACAGTGGCTGTGGCACCAGCCACATACAGAGGCTGGTGGGTTTGAACCCGGCCTGGGCCTACTAAACAACAATGACAACTGCAACAAAAAAAAAAGCTGAGCATTGTGGCAGGTTGTAGTCCCAGCTTCTTGGGAGGCTGAGGCAAGAGAATCACTTAAGCCCAAGAGTTTGAGGTTGCTGTGAGCTATGACGCAACAGCACTCTACCAAGGGTGACATAGTGAGACTCTGTCTCAACAACAAAAAAATAATAAAATAAAATAAAATGCAAAATCTCTGAGGATTCTTTTCTCATGGCTTTACATTCTTTCCCCAGCTCCAGCTTATGTCCACCCTGCTTATCCAATAAATGAACTTTCAGGAAAACCTACCAGTTCTTGAAATTCTGAAATCATGGCTCATGTGAGTTGGTGTTTCTATTTGCAATTCTGTCATTTTTTTTTCAGATTATGTGAACATTCTCATTTGTTATTCTGAACTTGCGCTGACCAAATCATTCTGTGTCTTTTTGTGCTCCATCTCTGTGTAGAGCAGTGGTGGAGCAAAAATGAAGTCCCTAGTGGGGTGTATTTGATCTGAGACTCTTAGGACTAGAGAACACCTTAGAATAACACTGTCGGCTCGGCGCCTATAGCTCAACCGGCTAAGGCGCCAGCCACGTACACCTAAGGTGGCGGGTTCGAATCCCCAGCCCGGACCTGCCAAACAACAATGACGGCTGCAACCAAAAAATAGCCGGGTGTTGTGGCGGGCATCTGTGGTCCCAGCTACTTGGGAGGCGGAGGCAGGAGACTCGCTTGAGCCCAGGAGTTGGAGGTTGCTGTGAGCTGTAATGCCACGGCACTCTGCGCAGGGGGACAGCTTGAGGCTCTGTCTCAAAATAAAAAAAAAAAAAAGAATAACACTGTCCACAAGAACTATAAAACAAGCTACATATGTAATTTAAAATTAGCAACATTTTTAAAATATAGATTAATATGCAGAGCACATACGTGATCTTAAATGTTTAAGTAGTTACATTAAAAAGTGAAAGGAAACAGCTATAATTAATTTCAATGTTTTATTTAACCAGTATATCTAAAATGTTATAATTTCAAAGTATAATTAACATAAAAATCATTGAGACATTTTACATTCTTTTTTCTATCTGAAGTCTTCACTATCTAAAGTGGAATGTATGTTACACTTCCAAACATGTAAATTTGGACTAGTCATAATTCAGATGCTCAATAATCAGATGTTGTTAAGCTACCATATTAAACGTTGCCGTTTTAGAGATTTTGTGTAATGTAAATTCTAAATATAAATTAATATATTAACAAGTATAGAAATATCTAAATATAATCATTATTAAGTGTTACATATCCATGAGGTAAACTTGTTCCATAACCCCTTCCTAGCAGATACCTGAGACCTTGGACAGTACCCAACCCTATATATGCTATGCTTTTTGGATGTGAGCTCTACTAAATGACTAATGGGCATGTAGCATATCCAATGAATGTGCTGGAACTGAGGGATAATTCATATCTTGGGTAGAGTAGAATGGATAGTGTGAGATTTTTATCACACTACTCAGAATGGCAAGCAGTTGAAAATAATTATGTCTGGGCATGGTGGCTCATTCCTGTAATTATGTCATTCAGGGAGGGTAAGGCAGAAGGATTGTTTGAGGTCAGGAGTTTGAGACCAGCCTGAGCAAGAGTGAAACCCCATCTCTACTAAAAATAGAAAAATGACATTCTGGCCCACACGCACACACAAGAAAAAGGAGCGAGGCATAGTGGTACACACTGTATGTGGCCTCAGCCTCTTGGGAGACTGAGGCAGGAGGATTGCTTGAGCTCAGAATTTGATTGGTTGCTGTGAGGCCATGACACTCTAACCTGAGCAACAGAGCAATCCTCTGTCTAAATAAATAAATAAATGAAAACTTATAATTGGTTTATTCTATTATTCTTTTTTTAGAGATAGAGTCTCACGTCACCCTCACTCGGTAGAGTGCTATGGCATCACAGCTCACAGCAATCTCCAGCTCTTGGGCTTAAGTGATTCTCTTGCCTCAGCGTCCCAAGTAGCTGGGACTATAGGTGCCCACCACAACACCCAGCTATTTTTTTGTTGCAGTTTGGCAAGGGCCAGGTTTGAACCCACCACCCTCTGTATACGGGGCCGGCCCTACTCACTGAGCCACAGGCACCGCCCACTTATAATTGGTTTATTTCTAGAATTTTCCACTTAATATTTTTTGAATTAAGGTTGACCATAGGTAGCTGAAATGGTAGAAGGCAAAACCTTCAGTATAAGGGGAACTATTTTATTGTTTAAATTTAAAGCATTCAACAAAGGATTTGTTATAAGGAAAAATGTGAGTGATACAAATAATGATAAAGTTAGATCTGGAATAAATTATTATTATTTTTTTAAATAGAGATTTGTAGTTCATTTGAGGGGAGAAATTCCATTCATTTTTTTTCCTTTCAATCCTTAAAAGAAAAAGAGGATAGATAAGTCACATTTGTTGAGAATTTTTACACCCTTTGCAAGCAATGTTTTGTTTGTTTTGTTTTTAAATTATTTTGTAGAGGGCAATGCTTGTGGCTCACTGAGTAGGGCACTGGCCCCATATACCAAGGGTGGTGGGTTCAAACCCGGCCCCAGCCAAACTGCAACAAAAAATACCCGGGCGTTGTGGTAGACGCCTGTAGTCCCAGCTGCTTGGGAGGCTGAGGCAGGAGAATCACCTAAGCCCAGGAGTTGGAGGTTGCTGTGAGCTGTGACTCCACAGCACTCTACCAAGGGCAATAAAGTGAGACTCTGTCTCTAAAAAAAAAAAAAATTATTTTGTAGAGACAGAGTTTCACTATGTTCGCCAAGTTGGACTTCTGGCCTCAGGTGATCCTCCAGCCTCAGCCTCTCAAGGCACTTAGGACAGTGCTCAACCTTCCTAATGCCACAGCCCTTTAATGCAGATCCTGTGGGTCATGACCCACAGGTTGAGAACTGCTGACTTAGGATCACAGGCTTGAGCCATTGTTCTTATGAACCTATTGCAATTAATTGGGAAGTTCTGATAATTACTGAAACATGTCTAGAAATGTATAAAATTAGTTAATACTATAGTACATAGGAATTTGGCTATAGCAGTGGTAGGCAAACTTCTAATACTGCAAATTTGGCCCTTGAGTCAAATTCAGGCTGGGGCCTGTTTTGGTACAGCCTGCAAACTAATTACATTTTGAAAGAATTATTTAAAAAAAAAAAAGAAAGAAGAATATGCAGCAGATCAATCCTTTACATAAACCATTTGCCAACCCCAGGTCTATGCTAGTAGAAATCTTCAAGAACATATTCTGCTTCAGTCACACTCATTTTCTTAGTGCCCCCTAACCACATCACAGCTCTCCAGCTCCAGCCTATTCATTTGATCTGTGAAATGAGCATCTATCATTGAGATCCTTTCTCTATCTTCAAAATATTTTCTGTAATCTTACAAATAACACATGGGTTTATCATTTCAGGATTTGGTGATGTTTAGAGATGTGGCTGTAGACTTTTCTCAGGAAGAGTGGGAATGTCTGAACTCGTATCAGAGGAATTTGTACAGAGATGTGATATTAGAGAACTATAGCAACTTGGTATCATTGGGTAAGCTTATCTTTATCAAATGATTTGGAAATTCACAGTCTTTCTAAAACCTAGCTGAATATCTGCTTTGTGGTTTGGCAATAGATACCTTCATCTTCCCCAATAATTCAATGACCTTTTTATCTTTCTTTGTCTTTTCTATTATTCTTTGTATTTTTTGTTATTACCTCTCTTTAATGACAACTGGATAGAAATTCTTAGATATTCATAGCAAAACCAATGTGAAAATAATCTGGTTGTATACTACGACAGATGGTCCATATTATTCACAGACTCACCTACGTTGAGAATAGGAAAATGGAGGTATCTGGTTCTACATACCGAGTAAAAGAGCTATGCAATGTGTATGATACTGGGTTGAATCAACACTTTGTTCAAACTGAAGTGGACATGTTCATTTTCCTATAGGACAACATGATCCTTTAATTAAATTGTGATTAAAAGTTTAAAATCTGTGAGCTTTGCATTCAACATAGGATGAATACATGTAACCTGACAGGAAACTTATTATTTTTCTGTTAGCAAAATAATATCAAAAATAGTATCTAATAAATATATGTAATGCTCAACATGTAGTAAGCACTTATCTAAAGACTTTATTTATATTAAATCAAACCTCATAACAGCCCTGTGCATACCCATTACTATTATCCCCTTCTTACAACTGAGAAAATTGAGGCATAGAGCGATGTAGATAACAGAGGCAAGATTTGAAACCAGTGTTCTCAAGTATTATTTCCCCTGATGAGACAGACCCTATATGAGTTTAAATTAAAATAAGATCATGTCCCTACCTCTCTGTTCTTGTTTTTCCTTGTGATCCTAAAGTACTCTATTCTGAAAATTTTTTAATCTTATAGTCTTCTTTATTCTGAAGGCTTGATCAAATCAATTCTTTATTATGTTCTATTATTTTCTTTCAAGCAGGCTGTTCCATTTCTAAGCCAGATGTGATTACCTTGCTGGAACAAGGGAAGGAGCCCTGGATGGTGGTGAGGGATGAGAAAAGAAGATGGAGCCTGGGTAAGCACCAATCAGGCACAGACAAGCCACTGTGGCATAGCAGAGACCTGCTGATAGGGGAGGAAACACACTCCTTAGATGTTGATTGTAAAGAATAGAACTGAAACTTGGGAAGAAAACTTAGATCTTCTCAGCATGAGGCACCAAAGAAATTTTATCTGTACTTCCACTTACTACTTGTTTCTTCTCTTTCACATTTCCTTCCCATCTCAATAGGTGAAAACTTTCTTCTCTAGTGATAATCATTTTGCCTGTATTTTGGATCTAATGCCTTTTCAAGCTCATCTTTTATATTAATATTTTGACTTTTATGTAATATTTCTTCATTGCCCTCTTTTCATGGAGTCATTTGTAGTAGGGGAGTCCTATAGTAAGCAAGTAAACAAACAGATGGATTCCTAAATATCGCAAAGTAATTGTTATGCAGAAAAGTGAATAAGGTAAGAGTATGGAGAATTATAATGAGTGAACAGGGTTATTTTAGATATGGTGGTCAGGGAAGAGTAGCCAATTTGAAAAGGCTCCAGTTAGTCAAAAATTAGCATCAATACAGATATAACTGCAATGTATTACAACATATGAAATATGCACAATTCCATAAATTCTTAATACTTTTTTTTTTTTTTTGAGACAGAGCCTCAAGCTCTCCCCCTGGGTAGAGAGCTGTGGCATCACAGCTCACAGCAGCCTCTAACTCCTGGGCTCAAGCGAGTCTCTTGCCTCTGTCTCCCAAGTAGCTGGGACCACAGGTGCCTGCCACAATGCCTGGCTATTTTTTGGTTGCAGCCATCATTGTTGTTTGATGGCCCTAGCTGGATTTGAACCCGCCACCTTAGGTGTATGTGGCTGGCACCTTAACCACTTGAGCCACAGGCGCCGAACCATAAATTCTTAATACTAATGGCAATTTTTTCATAATTGGAAGCTGCTAGAGAATGAACTTATTTGAAATTTAAAGGAAAGAAGCTCTTATCTCACCTTTTAAGAATTATACCAATAGGTAGTGCTAGATGGAGGTATATTTCTCTTTAAAAAAAAGGTATTCAGTGAATAAATGAAGAAGGCAGGATAGAATACTTACCCTTTTGGAGCCCCATAACGAACCATTGGATGTAGGTACTGAACATTGATACTGATAGCATATCAGAAATAGAAATAATCAGACTTCGTATCTCTTAATGAAAGAACACAGTATCACTCATGAAATAAGTTTGCCCTTAAAGTTGGTCTTAAATCTGATCATGTTTCTAACGCCAATTGCCAATTTATAGGAAGAAGATAGAGAAACGTGTTCTACGCCTTAGGAATGTGGTCACTAAAATTCAGAATATAAGGAACCACAAGACCAAAACCAGATTCTTCAACAAATAAATTACAAAGGAAATCAAAACATGGTAGAAGTGGCCAGGAATGGTAGAAGATTGCCTGAGCTCAGGGGTTTGAGACCAGCCTGAGCAAGAGTGAGACCCTGTTTCTAAAATTAGCTGGACTTGTGGCGGGCACCTGTAGTCCCAGCTACTTGAGAGGCTGAGGCAAGAGAATCATTTAAGCCCAAGAGTTTGATCTTACTACAGCTTTGAACTCCTGGGCTCAAGTGATCCCCTTGCCTTACTCTCTTGAGTAGCTGGGACTATGGGTGCATGCCATCATGCCTGGCTAATTTTTCTTACATTTTTGTGGAGACAGGACTCACTATTTTGCTCAGGCTGGTCTAGAATTCCTGGTCTCAAGTGATCCTCTTGCTTGAGCCTTCCAAAGTCCTGGGATTATAGGCATGAGCTACTATGTCTGGCTCTATATTATAAGTTTTTAAACATAGCCTTTCTTTTTAAAAAGTATTGAACTCTCATGGCAAGAAATTTGGAAAAAAATTAAACATTTGAGAAAAAAATCTGTTTCCTTAGAATTTTACTTGCCTTTTACTATGAGATAAACCTGTTTTTATGACTAAAAAAATCACTAAATTGAGCTGTAGTGGAGATGTTTGTGTGAGTGAAGAGACAATTGGAATCATGGTCAAGTATAAAGAAATTACTGCTCTGCATGTATATATTTTACTTTGAGATATCTTAGATGTGCTTGTTTCCCATCTTGTTTCATCTCTTTGATGAAGAGAATATTTAATCAAGGTAGTAATATGTAAAACTGGAGGTAAGACAACATAATCAATAATTGTTCATTAATTAGAGGAGTTTAATAATTCACAGTTCCTGTGTATTTTTTTTTTTTTTTTTGAAAAGTAAATTTATGACTCGGTGTCTGTAGCACAGTGGTTACAGCACTAGCCACATATACCAAAGGTGGTGTGTTTGAACGCAGCCCAAGCCAGCTAACCAACAATGATAACTGCAATAAAAAATAGCCAGGTGTTGTGCTGGGTGCCTATAGTCCCAGCTACTTGGGAGGCTGAGGCAAGAGAATTGCTTGAGCCCAAGAGTTTGAGGTGTCTGTGCACTGTGACAACACGGTACTCTACCAAGGGCAACATAATGAGAATCTGTCTCAAATAAAAAAAAAAAAGAAAAGTAAATTTATTTCAGGTTAATGTGAGGGTATAAGCAACCAGGTCAGGCTTACACCTGTAGCTCAAGCGGCTAAGGCAACAGTCACATACACCAGAGCTGGTAGGTTTGAATCCAGCCTGGGCCTGCCAAACAACAATGACAACTACAACCAAAAAATAGCCAGGTGTTGTGGCAGGTGCCTATAGTCCCAGCTACTTGAGAGGCTGAGGCAAGAGAATCACTTAAGCCTGGGAGTTGAAGGTTGCTGTGAGCTATGATGCCATAGCACTCTATCCAGGGCGACAGCTTGAAGCTCTGTCTCAGAAATAAATAAATAAATAAACAACCAGGTCAAAATATTTGATTTTGTTAGGTAGAGTTCCTTTTGTGGTTGTGTCCCATATACAAGAGGTGTGCCAAACACCCCTACCCCATGCCCATTGAGTGAGAGCACCCCTCCCTTGTTACCCCTACCCAACTTGAATGAAATGAGTTTTTTTTCTATGTGGGCATGCATTAGATCATCTACTGGCTTCATATTAGTATTGAGTACATTGGATAATTGCTTTTCCATTGTTGTGGTAGTTTTCTAAGAAGAATGTGTTTCAACTCCATCTAGGATATTACAAAAGATATGGAGTCACTATCTTTTTTATGGCTGAATAGTACTCAATGGTGTGCATGTACCACAATTTGTTAATTCATTCCTGAGTTTATGGGCATTAAGGTTGTTTTTGCATCTTGGTAATTGTAAATTGAGCTGTGATAAATAGTCTAATGCAAATATCCTTATGACAAAAGGTTCTGTTTTTTTTTTTCTTCTGAGTAGATACCAGTAGTGGGATTGTGGGGTCAAATGGGAGATCTAATGTGTGATGTTTAAAGATTCTCCATACTTCTTTCCAAAAAGGCTGTATGAGTTTGCAGTCCCACCAACAGTGTAAAAGTGTTCCCCTCTCTCCACATCTGCACTAACATCTGCAGCTTTGGGACTTTGTGATGTGGGCTACTCTTACTGGGGTTAGGTGATATCTCAGGGTGATTTTGATTTGCATTTCTCTGATGATCAGTGACAATGAGCATTTTTTCATATGTTTGTTAGGCATTCGTCTGTCTTTCTTAGAAAAGGTTCTATTTATGTCTCTTGTTGAATGATATATGAGGTTGTTAGCTCTTTTTGTTGATTAGAGTTCTCTGTAAATCCTTATTATCAAACCTTTGTCTGATTCATAATATGCAAATATCTTTTCCCATTCTGAAGATTGTCTATTTGCTTCAGTTCTTGTCTCCTTAGCTGTGCAGCTTTTCAGTTTAATTAAGTCCTATTTATTTATTTAAGACAGAGTCTCACTTTCTTGCCCTCTGTAAAGTGCCGTAATGTCACAACTCAGAGCAACCTCAAATACTTGGGGTCAAGCAATACTCTTGCCTCCGCCTCCCAAGTAGTTGGGACGACAGGCACCCGCCACAACTCAGCTATTTTTAGAGATGAGGTCTCGCCTTTGCTCAGGCTGGTCTTAAACTCATGAGCTCAGGCAATAGGGTAAACCACCACACCCAGCCCATTTATTTATTTTTGTTGTTGCAGTTGCCACAAAAGTCTTCATAAAATCTTTCCCCAGGCTAATATCTTCAAGTGTTTTTCCCACACTTTCTTCAAGGATTTTTATTGTTTCATGCCTTAGATTTAAATCTCTTATCCATCTCAAATCAATTTTTTAAGTGGTGAAAGGTACGGATCCAGTTTCAGTCTTTTACATGTTGTTATCCAATTCTCCCAGTAGTACCATTTATTGAATAGGAATTCTTTTCCCCAGTGTGTGCTCTTGTTTGGTTTATCAAAGATCAGGTGGCTATAAGATGTTAGTTTCATATCATAGTTTTGTATTTGGTTCCAAATGTCTTTATGGTCTCTATTTTTGTACTGATACAATGTTGTTTTCATTACCATGGACTTGTAATATTGTCTAAAGTCTGGTAGGGTGATGTCTCTGGCTTTATTTTTATTACTAAGGATTGCCTTGGCTATACAGGGTTTCTTCTGGTTCCATACAAAATGAAGAATTATTTTTTACAAATCTTGAAAGTATGATGTTGGTATTTAAATGGGGATTGCATTGAATCTGTAGATTGCTTTGGGAAGTATAGATATTTTCGTAACGTTGATTCTTCTTAGCCATAAACATGGTATATTCTTCCATTTGTTAATACCTTCTGCTATTTCCTTTCTTAGGGTTTCATAATTGTCTTTGTAGAGGTTCTTTACCTCTTTTCTTAGGTATATCCCTAGGTGAAGCTACTGAGAAGGGAATTGTGTCCTTCATTAGCTTCTCAACTTGGCTGTTGTTGGCATATACAAAGGCTACTGATTAGTGAACATTGATTATATATCCTGAGATGTTACTGTATTTTTTTGATCATTTCCAGGAGTTTTGTGGATGAGTCTTTGGGGTTCTCTAAATATAAGATCAAATTGTCAGCAATGAGCAAGAGTTTGACCTCCTCTGTCCCCATTTGCATGCCCTTTATTTCCTTCTCTTGCCTGATTACATTGGCAAGAACTTCCAGAACTATGTTGAATGGTAGTGACAATAGAACACAGTCTTGTCTGGTTCCAGTTCTGAGTGGAAGTGCTTTCAGTTTTACTCCATTCAATATGATATTAGCTTTGGGTTTGTTAAAGATGGCTTAACAGACCAATTTGGTTTAAGAACAGGCTCAAGTTGGTTTAAGAAATGTGCCATGTGTGTCTGCATTCTTAAGTGTTCTTGTTAGAAAAGCATGTTGAGGCTCGGCGCCTGTGGCTCAACCGGCTAAGGCGCCAGCCACGTACACCTAAGGTGGCGGGTTCGAATCCCTGGCCCGGACCCGCCAAACAACAATGACGGCTGCAACCAAAAAAAAAAAAATAGCCGGGCGTTGTGGCGGGCGCCTGTGGTCCCAGCTACTTGGGAGGCAGAGGCAGGAGACTCGCTTGAGCCCAGGAGTTGGAGGTTGCTGTGAGCTGTAATGCCACAGCACTCTACCCAGGAGGACAGCTTGAGGCTCTGTCTCAAAAAAAAAAAAAAAAAAAAAAAAAAAGAAAAGCATGTTGAAATTTATCGAATACTTTTCTGCATCTATTGGGAGGATCATATGGTCTTTGTTTTTGCTTCTGTTATGGTGAATTACATTTATGGATTTGTTTATGTTAAACCTCCTTGCATCCCTGGGATGAAACCTACTTGATTATAATATATAATTTTTAAATGTATAGCTGTAATCTATTGGCAAGGATTTTATTGAGAATTTTTGCATCTGTATTCATGAGTGAAATTGGTCTGAAGTTCTCCTTTTTAGTTGGGTCTTTTACTGGTTTGGGGATCAAGGTGATGTTTGCGTCATAGAATGTGTTAGGGAAAACTCCTTCCTTCTCAGTTTTTTGGAATAATTTCTACAGTGTGGGTATAAGCTCTTCTTTGAAGGTTTGATAGCATTTTGGTGTGAAGCCATCTAGACCAGGGCATTTTGGGGGGGGGGAGATTTATTATTGCTTCTTCAATTTCAGTACTTGAAATTGGTCTGTTCAAGAGCTCTGTTTCTTCTTGGTTAAGTCTAGGGAAGAGGATATGATTCCAGGTATTGATTCATTTTCTCCCCATTGACAAATTTCTGGGCAAGAGTTTCTTATAGCATTCAGAGATAATCTCTTATGCCTCTGTGATATCTGTTTTCATTTCCCCTTTATCATTTCTGATTAACGTTATTAGAGATTTTACTTTTCTGTTTCTAATTAAACTAGACAAAGGTTGATCAACTTTTTTTTTTAGACAGAGTCTCACTATGTCACCCTCAGTAGAGTGCTCTGGCATCACAGCGCACAGCAACCCCTAACTCTTGGGCTTAAGCAATTCTCTTGCCTCAGCCTCCCAAGTAGCTGGGACTACAGGTGCCCACCACAACCCCCACCTATTTTTTTTGTTGCAGTTGTCATCATTGTTTAGCAGGTCCATCTGGGTTCGAACCGGCCTGCCTTGGTGTATGTGGCTGGCGCTCTAACCATTGAACTATGGGTGTTGAGCCAGGGGTTTGTTAACTTTATTTGTTTTTTTCAAGAAACCATTTTTTGTTTCATTAATTTTGTGAATGATTCTTTTGTTTTCAGTTTCATTAATCTCTGATTTAATTTTGGTTATTTTCTTCTGCTGCGTTTGGGATTGGATTGTTGTTCTTTTTCCATTTCCATAAGTTGGTTCATGAATTTGTTGATGTGCTCTCTTTCTGCTTTTCGGATGTAGGAATCTATGCAATAAATTTCTCTCTTAAGACTCCTTTTGCTGTATCCCACAGGTTTTGGTAACTTGTAGCTTCATTGTAGTTATGTTTGAGGAATTTAACAGTTTCCTCCTCTATCTCTTCCTGGACCCAACTATCATTTAGCATATGGTTGCTTAATTTCCATACCTTTGTGTAGGAATGAACGTTTTTATTGGAGTTGAGTTTCACCTTTATTGCCTGTGGTCTGAGAGCATACAGAGGTATAATTTCTATTTTTAAAATGTTGTTGGAATTTGATTTGTATCTAGGATATGATCTGTTTTGGAGTATGTTCTATGGGCTAATGAAAAATGTATATTCTTTAGCTTTGGGATAGTATGTTCTATGTATGTCTATTAAGCCAGTTTGTTTTAGGGTCACATTTAAGGCCTTTTTGTCTTTGTTTAGTTTCTGTTTAGAGGATCTGTCCAGTTCTGTCAGAGGGGTCTTAAAGTCCATAGATACTATGTTTTTATGGGATATTATATTGCTCAGACTAATCAAGGTCTGTTTCATAAATCTAGGAGCATTTAAGTTAGGTTCAGTATTTAAAATTGAAATGTCCTCTTGTTGTATTGTTCTCTTGACCACTATGAAGTGACTGTCTTTGTCTTTTTAAAATTTAGTTGCTTTAAATCCACTGATATCTGAAAATAATATTGCAGCCCTCCTTTCTTCTGATTTCCATTTGCTTGAAATACTGTTTTCCATCCCTTGACTTGGAATCTTGATTTGTTTTTCAGTGTTAGGTATGTTACCTGGAGATAACATGGATGGCTTATACTTTTTTATCCAGTCAGCCTGCCTGTGTCTCTTTAGTGGGGAATTCAAGCCATTAACATTTATTAAGAGAATTGATAAGTGTGGTGGAGTTCTATTCATCTTATTGTATAAAATTCCATTGTATAGTTTTATCTTTTGCACCTTGTGGAATCTAAGTTTTGACCGTTAGCTTCTGGGTGTTTACTTTGCTGCTGATTGACTGTGATGGTCAGTGCTCAGAATCAGTCTAAATATTTCCTGTAGAGCTGGTATTGTTGTGGAGAATTTCCTTAGCATTTGCATATCCACAAAAGATTTGATTTCTCCATCTTGAAGCTTAGTTTATCAGGAAACAGAATCCTGGGCTGAATTTTTTTTTTTTTTTTTTTTTTTTAAGAAGGTTAAAGGTGGATGACCATTCTCTTCTGGCTTGGAAAGTTTCAGTGGAAATGTCTGCTTCACCCTAATGACTCTGCCCCTGTAGGTCAGCTGGCACTTATTCCTGGCTGCTCCAGAATTTTCTCTTTTCTCTTGACTTTGGACAGGCTCATTCCAATGTGTCTTGTAGAAGCTCTGTTTGAGTTGAGATGGCCCATGGTTCAATATCCTTCTAAAAGGAATGTGTTGGAATCTTTAGTGAAACTTGGGAAGTTTTCATTATGATAGTCTCCAGGGCTTCCATTCCTTTGGGATGAACTTCTTCCCCTTCAGGGATCCCTATGATTCCTATGTTTGAAAGCTTTGTGAAGTCTCATAGTTCTCTTAGCAACTGTTCT
>NW_003852495.1:6897136-6901681 GCF_000181295.1 Otolemur garnettii | reverse complement strand
CGTCATTGTTGTTTGGCGGGTCCGGGCTGGGGATTCGAACCCGCCACCTTAGGTGTACGTGGCTGGCGCCTTAGCTGGTTGAGCTATAGGCGCCGAGCCTTTCTCTTCTTTTCTAACTCTTTAACTACCTGGGATAACTTAAGAACTTTATCCTCTAGCTCTGAGATTTTTTCTTTTCCATTGTCTAATCTATTTCTTAATACTTTCTTGTGTGTCTTTATATTCCCTGATTGTCTCCTTCATTTCCTTAAGCTCTGCCATATCCTTTGTATATTCTTCATGTCTGTTGTCTGTCTTTTGGTATTGTTTTCAACTTTCTCGTCCATTCCCTTTATTGTCTTTATCATCCATATTTTAAATTCCGTTTCCATCAACTCCAATAATTCTTTATAAGTGGAGTTCTCTGCAGTAGCTGCCTCATCGTCCCTTAGAGGAGTTATTCTGTTTTTCATGTTGCCAGAGTTTTTCTGTTGGTTCCTCCTCATATATGTTTTCTTCTTGTTCTCCTCCTTGCTCTGGTTTTTTCATCTCACTTCCTCCTTTGCTTTATGTTACTTGTCTCAGAGCTTAGGCATTGAAGTTGTCTCTTGATATAAGTCCAAAAGGA
Source organism: Otolemur garnettii (assembly GCF_000181295.1). Lineage (NCBI taxonomy): Eukaryota > Metazoa > Chordata > Mammalia > Primates > Galagidae > Otolemur > Otolemur garnettii. The sequence continues at coordinate 6,901,074 of NW_003852495.1, read as the reverse complement.
AAAGAAGGGTAAAAAGCTAGCAGGGAGAAAGAAGAGGAAAAGATAGAAAGAAAAAAAAAAGAAGGGAAATGAAAGAAAAGAATCAAAAACAGGAGAGAAGGAGGACAGGAAGAGAGAATGAGACTGAACAGGAGAAATGGTATTGTTTGGCATGGAGGTAAGGTCACACCTATAATGCAAGGATTTCTGGGGGGGATGGGTGGGTGGGTGGGTTCCATAAAATCAGGAGTTCCTTACCTACTTGAGCAGAGCCAGACCCTATCTCTGCCAAATATATGAAGAAAAAGCAATGAGAAAACCCAAAAAACAAGAAAGAAAGAAAAAAAAAGAAAAAGAAAAATTGAACAGTGTGGACTTGCCAATATTGTCTTCCCAAAGTCAAAGGTAGAAGGACTCCTTAGACTGTGATCTCTTGCCCTCATTGGCCTCCCAGCCAGACCAATGCTGTGCCACGCCAGTACTCAGAGAAAAGTGAAAAAAAAAAGTATAGATAAAGAAAATTAAAAATAGTTATATCAAATAAGGGAGAGAGAAGGAAGAAGAAAAAAGAAAGAAGAAAAACAAAAGGGGGTGATATTTTAGCTGTTGTATGAGTGATTTATGTGGAAAAGATGAGAAAAGTAGAGAAATCTCTATTGAAAGAGAGAAAGTCGGAAGAGTATAGAACAAATGACTCTGCAGTACTATAACCAAAAATACAGGAGCCCTGGGTCTTGATGAAAGTGAAAATGGAAATTAAGTATAGAACCAACCAAATTAGCAAAAACAAAACAAGAAAATCTCAAATGGCCAAAAACAGCAACAACCTCAGCAACAAGGGAAAGAAAAGAAAAATACTTAAAAAAGAAAAACAAACTAAATAAATAAGTATATATACTGCAGAAGGCAGCAACTATAATAGGAATATTATACATATTGCAACATATTGCCAGAACACCAAGTGGCACTATGGTTTTAAGAAATGGAGAACACAACAGGAACCACTCTCTAGTTTCTGTGGAGGACAGGTCCTGACTTTCTGACTTTGTTGCCATGATTGCTTGATTGTTTCCTCAGCATTCATCGCCTGCCAAATTGGGAGTCTTAATGCTCTCCAGAATCCTTAGGCAGCGGGTTTCACAGTGCCCCCTGAAAATTCCCTGTGGGTACAGGAAATCACTCAACTTGCTCCAAGAGTGGAATCCCAGTCTCCACAGGCAGTACAGAGGCAGCCGTGCTTTAGGCCCCTTGGACAGACCTACCCACAGTCCCTTCCCCTAATGACAGCCACCTGGCAGCTGGACCTTCCCTGAATGGCCTCTCTGCCAGCAGCCAAGCTGATGGTAAATCCACTCCATCCCGTATTCAAATCTGGTGGCTGTACACTTTTCAAGTCTGCCCACTCTTCCAAGCTTTCAACTCCATGTGCAGAGATACGAAAACTGCAGAAAGTTTTCCCTTCCCCAGACCTCTGTGGGGGTCCAGCTGGTCCCCACCAGCTCCCAGTCACTTGTCTACTGAGTCATCCTCCACAGCTCCTGTATTATGGTTTTGTTATTCATTGGTGGGTGAAAATTTGTTTCTGCACTGGGGAAGTTTAAGGTAGGCAAATAAATAGAATAATAAATGGGGAAATTAACAAGTAGTAATAAAATTGACAAAAGTGTATTAAGCAAGGAATAATTGGTAAGGAAAATAAAAGATGTAAATTGGGATGTTAGCAGGGATAGTTTTTCTGATTTTTAAGATAATACTTAAAAGGTGAAAGGCACCCTATCATGTAAACCCAAGACAGGATTCTTGGGAGATTTAGTAGCCAGTGAAAAGCTCTATGACATGGAAAGGTTATGACATGTTCTAGGAGTGAAAAGAAAGCAAATTTGATAGGGACATAAAGAGCAAATGTACAGTGTTGTGAGTTGAATTTTATGGCAAGTAGCATCCATATTCATGGCAAAATGTACTTTTTTCTATTTGAAAAGAGAAAACATTAGAAAATGTAGTAGGGATTCTTAAATTGATCTACACTCAAGTAATCTGGTCTCAACTCATCATTTTCTTTATTTTAAATTTTTTTTAAATTTACATGAGTATTTCAGAGTTTTTTAGCCCATTTACTTCAACTTGGATTTATTTTCTGTTATTTTTTACTATTGTAAAGTTTTTATTTGCTAGTTTGTGTTGTCTAGAATAGGAAAATATGTGTTTTCTTATTTTCTTTCAGATTTGGACTCCAAATGTGACACTGAAATGTTACTTCAAAAAAAGGATATTTATGAAATGAATTTATCTCAGTGGGAAATAATGGAAAGAATTAAGAACTGTACACTTGAATGTAAAAAGTTTGAGGGACAAGAAGGTCTTCATGAGGTCTATTTCAGGCAACTGACAAAAACCACCTCTGAAAAAATGCCCATTTACAGAAAACATACATCTCTTACTCTTTATCAGAGAAGTCATAATAAAGAGAAGCCCTATGAATGTGGGGAATGTGGAAAGGCTTTTAGAGTACGCCAACAACTGACTTTTCATCAAAGAATTCATACTGGTGAGAAACCTTATGAATGTAAAGAGTGTGGAAAAGCCTTTAGACAGTGTGCTCACCTTAGTCGGCATCAGAGAATTCATACTTCTGACAAACTCTGTGAGTGTAAAAAATGTGGAAAGATCTTTACATGTGGTTCAGACCTTCGAGTTCATCAAAGAATTCACATTGGTGAGAAGCCATATGAATGTAAGGAATGTGGGAAAGCCTTTAGAGTACGAGGGCAACTTAATCTCCATCACAGGATTCATACTGGTGAGAAACCCTATGAATGCAAGGAATGTGGGAAGGCCTTTCGACAGTATGCACACCTTACTCGACATCAGAGACTTAACATTGCTGAGAAGTGCTATGAGTGTAAGGAATGTGGTCAGGCTTTTCTGTGTAGTACAGGCCTTCGAATACATCACAAACTTCATACTGGTGAGAAACCATATGGATGTAAGGAGTGTGGAAAGGCCTTTAGAGTGCGGCAACAACTTACTCTTCATCAGAGAATTCACACTGGTGAGAAACCCTATGATTGTAAGGAATGTGGGAAGACCTTTAGTCGTGGCTATCATCTGACTCTCCATCAGAGAATTCATACTGGTGAGAAACCTTATGAATGTAAGGAATGTCAGAAGTTCTTTCGTCGTTACTCAGAACTTATTTCACATCAGGGTATTCATATTGGAGAGAAACCTTATGAATGTAAGGAATGTGGGAAGGCCTTTAGACTGTTCTCACAACTTACTCAACATCAGAGTATTCATTTTGGTGAGAAACCCTATAAATGTAAGGACTGTGAGAAGAATTTTAGATTGCTCTCTCAACTTACTCAACATCAGAGTATTCATACTGGTGAAAAACCCTATGATTGTAAGGAATGTGGAAAGGCCTTTAGACTTCATTCATCACTTATTCAACATCAGAGAATTCATTCTGGTGAGAAACCATACAAATGTAAGGAATGTAAGAAGGCCTTTAGACAACATTCACACCTTACTTACCATCAGCGAATTCATAATGTAAATGCATAATTATAAGAACACTTTCATTATGAATTATTATTTTGGTGAGAAACCCTATAAATGTAAGGACTATGAGAAGACTTTTAGATTGTTCTCTAAATTATAATTCAAATTCAAATTCTACAGGAAAAGGTTTTGACTGTGCAAATCTTCTTTTCTTCACACTCACAATTAGCATAATAACTTTTATTTAAAGGAAAAATATATTAATTTAATGAATATATAGAAGTTTTTCATCAGCATTCTAGCCATGTTAAACTTTAGGAAATTTATTCTAAAAAAGAACTTTATGGCTCGGCGCCTATAGCTCAACCGGCTGGGGCGCCAGCCATGTACACCTAGGGTGGCGGGTTCGAATCCCCAGCCCGGACCCGCCAAACAACAATGACGGCTGCAACCAA
>NW_003852495.1:6893237-6896943 GCF_000181295.1 Otolemur garnettii | reverse complement strand
AACTTTATTTTAAAAAAATGAACGTAGAAAAGCTTTTCATTTTAGTTATTATCATCTGTATTCTTCTGTGTATTATATGAAGGTGGCCAAAGTATGAACTCAATCTGAAAATTAATAAATGAAATGAAATAAATGTAATTTAGCCTGCATTTCGTGTATGAACTGTCATTCAGGACAACCAGAAGTTGAGGCAAAGTTCTTTTGTATTAGAGAATTCCAGCTAAAGAATGCAGAATCATAGAAATAGAAAATTGTATTAGAAAACTATCTTATAGCACATAATGCAGTGGTTCTCAACCTGTGGGTCTTTAGCCCTTTGTAACAATGAAAATACATTGCGGCATTAGGAAGGTTGAGACATAATGAAATAACAGATCGAGGCATGAATCTCAGGTTACATCAAGTAAATAGATCAGTCTGACAACATCTGAATACCCTGATCAGTCTTAGCATTACAAATAGTAGGACAATAAAATATTATATGCCTCCTGATGTGATACAGTAAGATATACACATTTTGCTGAAAAGATTGAACCTGAATTTAATTGTCAAGATCTAACTCCCAGTTTAGAGAAAAATCAAGAACAAATTATATGACTCAGCAAGAAACAAACGTAAAATGTGGGTAAATCCACAAAAGGAATGTTCTTATTTCTCAACCAATAAGATGGCATTTAAAATAAAGTGAAACTCTTAGAATTGAAAGAGACTTCAATCAAGGGCAATGAAAGAATGATTCTTATTTAGATCCTGAGTTAACAAACATGTAAAGAAAAGACATTTTTACAACAATTGGGAAAATGGGAATATTTGCAGTATTAGATAGTAGTAAGAAACTTTATTAGGTGTGATAATAATAGCATCGTGGTTATGTAACAGTCTATTTGTTAAGTTTGTGCACATGATATGATGCCTGGAATATCTTTTTGCAAAAGAAGAGTGAGGATGAATAACTTAAGTTTGTCAGAATGATGTTAAGCCAAGTCTTGGATAAATGGCTTTTGTTTTTCTTGTTCTCTCTACTTTTATGTATTGAAAATTTCCATAATGTTCTATTAAGCATAAAATAATCTTGAAATTATAACCAGTTTGAAGTGAGTGGTTTTTTTTTTTTTTTTAAAGACAGAATCTTGTGGGCGGTGCCTGTGGCTCAATGGAGTAGAGCGCTGGCCCCATATACCGGACCCAGCCAAAAACTGCAAAGCAAAAAAAAGACAGAATCTCACTGTGTCACCCTAAGTAGAATGCTCTGGAGTCATAGCTCACAGCAACCTCAACCTCTTGGGCTTAAGCGATTCTCTTGCCTCAGCCTCCTGAATAGCTAGGACTATAGGTGTCTGCCACAATGCCCAGCTATTTTTGGTTGTAGTTGTCATTGTTGTTTGGCAGGCCTGGGCTGGATTTGAACTGCCAGCTCTGGTGTATGTGGCTGGCACCCTAGCTGCTGAGCTATAGGTGCTAAGCCAGAAGTAAGTGATTTTTTAAAAAGATGTCTATATATCAAAACTTGTGGATGTTGCCAAAGCTCTACACATTGGGATGTTAAATACACTATAATGTATTCAGGAAGTTAACATTGAGGGTCCAGACTTAATGTGGTTCACCTCTTAAAAAATTTTTTCAGACAGGGTCTTGCTCTGTCATCCCGGCTAGAGTACTGTGGTGGCATCATAGCTCAATGTAACCTCAAACTCTTGCTCTCTAGCAGTCCTTTTGCCTTAGCCTTTCAAGTAGCTGGGACTATACAGGCATGTGCTACCATACCTGGTTTTCTGGGGGGTTTTTTGTTTGTTTTTTAATTTTTTTTTAAATCATAGCAGTATACATTAATAATATCATGGGGTACAGTGTACTGTTTCTGTATACAATTTGAAATACTTTCAATCAACTGGTTAACATAGCCTTCATGTCTTTTTCTTAGTTATTGTGTTAAGACATTTATATTCTACATTGTTGTTGTTTTTTTTAAGACAGAGTCTCACACACAGTACAGTGCCATGGTGTTATAGTTCACAGCAACCTCAAAGTCTTGGATTCAAGCGATTCTCTTACCTCAGCCTCCTGAGTAGCTCAGACTATAGGCACCCACCACAACAACCAGCTTTTTTTTTTGGTTGTAGTTGTCATTGTTGCTCAGCAGACCCAGGCTGGTTTGAACCCGCCACCCTAGGTGTATGTGGCTGGCACCTTGCCAACTGAGACAATATTTCTATTGTCAGCACCAGCATAAACAATAAAAAGTAGACTTTAACCAAAGATTTTTTTTTTTTGACAGTTTTTGGCCGGGGCTGGGTTTGAACCCTCCACCTCCGGCATATGGGGCCAGTGCCCTACCCCTTTGAGCCACAGGTGCCACCCAACCAAAGATGTTTTTTAAAAAAGAGTTTCCAAGGAGCACATTGGCAGTTTCTTACTGCATGACCCGTAACTGTTCTAACACTTAAGGATAACAATTTGTGTTTCCATTCCAGGAGAATTTATGTATAATTTGTCTCTTTAGTGTATAGTATATAGTGTATAATCAAAATAGTATGTTCCGTAATGTCGATATTAAACTGAATTGTTTTTCACATTTATATCTGGTATTGTACTACCATAAAAGAATGAAAAATCTAAGACATTTTTTCTTAGCCAAAAAAAAAAAAAGTATCAATATAGTTAAGACCATGCCAGTTTTGATCATGGAATGCAAATAAGAAAGATGGCACAATTAATTACAGCCATATGAATGGTAAAAGTGATGGTTATAGATTTTTAAAATTAAAAGTTGCTATAGTCTTTATATATCCTGTGTGTATATATAAATGTATATAGCATATTTTCGTGAATATACATATATATATTTACACATGATTATGTATTTTAAAATGGAAGAAGCAAAAAATATTTTGTGATAAAAATAATCAAAATTGATAAAATGCTAAAGAAAACTCAGTAAGCAAAGGAAAAATTAAGACCATTAGAAGATACTGTTCTTTAGACAATACTTAGAATCTGATGAATTATTAAGTAAACACTTTGAAGGATTAGTAAATACTAAATTTTCTACCACATTATTCTACAAGACCGACTTAAAACTGATTATAAAACTAGATGAAGAGGATTTACAAAAACAAAATTAGACATTTCCTTTATGAAGATACAGCTGGCAATTCTAACTTATGGCAAATTGTATCCAGTAGTTTATTTAAAAACATAGAAAAGAAAGTCATTTATGTGGAATATCTCAGGAAGGATCAATGTTGCTTTTATTATGCATGTAGGTCAGTAATTTCCAACTGGTGTTTTGCAAGAGAATCTTAGGTGTGTCACAAATTTTTTATTTTTTTGAGATAAAGTCTCAAGTTGTCACCTGGAGTAGAGTGCTATGGCATCACAGCTCACAGCAACCTCCAACTCTTGGCCTCAAGTGATCCTCTTGCCTCAATTTTTCTATTTTTAGTAGAGACAGGGTCTCCCTTTTTGTTCAGGCTGGTCTAGAACTCATGAGATCAAGCAATCCACCTGTCTCGGCCTCCCAGAGTGGTAGGATTACAGGCATGCGCCACCATGCTCGGCCTGTCACAGAAATGTTTAAAGATCATTATTTTCTTTTTTTTTTCTTTTCTTTTTTTTTTTTTTTTGGGACAGAGCCTCAAGCTATCCCCCTGGGTAGAGTGCCATGGCATTACAGCTCACAGCAACCTCCAACTCCTGGGCTCAAGCG
>NW_003852495.1:6843780-6892520 GCF_000181295.1 Otolemur garnettii | reverse complement strand
GCCTCCTTAGGTATATGTGGCTGGCGCCTTAGCCACTTGAGCCACAGGTGCCAAGCCAAGACTGAAAATTCTTATAAATGCTTGGTAGACTTCTCTTATTTTACTATAGTCATCCATCATGACCTACATTTCTCTGCTATGATTGGGAAGCCATGATATTCAGTGTATTACCTGATCTTTCAACTTCAGAAATAACAGAAACAAATTTAAATAGATTCCTTCTACTTCAAACTAGCATGTTTACATACTGAGGTATTTGGGACATGACATTCTGACATTTCTCAAATAGAATCAGAAACTTGGTAGCATTTGAAACCATTTCCCAAGAAACAATAGTATTTGATGATACTATTAAAAAGGTTCTGTGGGCATGGTGCACGTAGCTCAGTGGCCAGGGCATCAGCCACATACACCAGAGCTGGTGGGTTTGAATCCAGCCCAGGCCTGCCAAACAACAGTGACAACTACAACCAAAAAAAAAAAAAAAAAAGGCTTAATGCCAGTAGCACAGTGGTGGCACCAGCCACATGCACCAAGGTTGGTGGGTTCAAGCCTGGCCCAGGCCAGCTAAACAACAATGACAACTGCAGCAAGAAAATAGCTGGGCATTGTGCAGGCACCTCCCAGCTATTTGGGAGGCAGAGGCAGAAGAATCGCTTAAGCCCAAGAGTTTAAGGTTGCTGGGGGTGTGATGCCACAGCACTCTACACAGGGCAACATAGAGAGGTTCTGTCTCAAAGAAAAAAAAAAGGTTCTGTGATTAAATGAGCACATTAAGTACTTACATTAATCAGTTTTTTTTTTAAACTAAGCTTTTCAAAGAGTGGAGTAATAGATTTATTTGATTTAATTTCATGTAGTATTTTTTTTTTTTGAGCCAGAGTCTCTGTCACCCTGGGTAGCGTGCTGTGGCATCATAGCTCACAGCAACCTCAAACTGTTGAGCTAAAGTAATCCTCTTACCTCCTTCCATGTAGCTGGGACAACACGGACCCAGTACAACTCCTATTTTTAGAAATAGGTTCTTGCTCTTGGTCAGGCTGGGACTACAGGCATTCACCATAGTGCCTGGCTATTTTAGAGATGGGGTCTCACTCTTGCTCAGGCTGGTCTGAAACCTGTGAACTCAGGCAATCTACCCCCCTCAGCTTCCCAAATGCTGGGATTACAGGCATGAGCCACTGGGCCCTGCCAAGAATCACTTTCTACTAATAATTTCACTTCAGATTTAATACAATATAGTTTTTAACTTAATTTTTTTCTTGTATTTATTTTACATTGAAAATCTTGATCATAATAATATAATCATATATTTGATGTGTCCTATAAGAGGCATAAAATACTTCAACATTATATACTAGAGACAACTGATGAGTAAAGTTTAAGATTTCTTTGCATCACTATCAGTCCTTAAAATACCATTCATTAAGAATGTAGAGTCAAAATGCTTAGTTCTAATCAACTTAATAGTTAGATTCATTTGTTTCTGTTTATTTCCAATGTTTACTGCTATTTTAACTTCTGCTTTATTTTTCTTTTAAAACATTATAACATTTTCATGATTTTATTTATTTACTTTTTTTTATGAGACAGCCTCACTCTGTCACCCTGGGTAGAATCCCCCTGTGTCATAGCTCACAGCAACCTCAAACTTTTGAGCTTGAGCAATCCTCTTGCCTCAGCCTCCCAAGTAGCTGGGACTACAGGCGTGCACCACTACACCCGGCTAGTTTTCTCTATTTTTTCTAGGGTCTCGCTCTTGCTCAGGTTGGTTTTGAGCTGCTGAGCTCAATTAATACACCCACTTGGTCTTCCAGAGTGCTAGGATTACAGGCATCAGCCATTGTGCCTGGCCCATTTTCATGATTTTAAATATAAAACCACAAAACAAGGTATATTCAGAGAAATTTTGTATCAATTTGTGTCCTGTATAATCTATCAATTCTCTTTTTGATTACTTTTTGGTTAACTGTCCAGTGGATCTTTCTGAGACTTATGTGTTTTGATTATTGCTGTGTAACAATCCACCCAATGCTTAGTACCATAAAACAACTCTTTTATTATGCTAGTAGATTTTATGGGTAAAAATTCAGACAGAACACAGCAGGAATGATTTTTCTGTGTTCCGTGGTGTGTGGAATCTCAGCTGAGATGATCCAGTTAGGAAAGTCCACTTCCAAGATGGTTCCTTCCCTCTCATGTCTGAGGTTTGGAGTTAGATGACTTAACTACCAGTCTAAGGTGGAATTGACAATAGGAGCACCTACATTGTCTTGAGTTTCTCACAGAATCATGGTTTATTCCAAGATGAACATCTCAAGTGAGCATACTAAGAAAATCAGGTGGAGCGACATGGCTTTTTCTGACCTAGCTCTGTAAGTATTACAGCGTCACCTCCTTTGCATTTTGTTGGTTCCTAATAGAATTTAAAGCCAGCCTAAATGCAAAGGATGGGTAATATGGTTTTATTTCTTGATAGAAAAGTGGTAGGAATATGTTGTAGAAGAATATGTGAGATGGGAAATACTGTTGGATCTATCTTTGAAAAATGCTATCTGCCACATTTTGCACTCTGTCCAGAACAATTGGCATCCTACCAAATGGAAAATATGCTCATTCATTTCCTTCAGGCTCCCAAAGTCTCATCCCATGACAGCATCAGTTTGAAATCCAGGATCTTAACTAAATCTAGTGCAGGTGTGAATAAGGTTCCTCAGATACAGTTCCCTTGGATACAGCTCCTTGAATATGGTTCCTTTACGTCTGAAATCTTGAGAACTAAAGTCAATCTATTTTCCCTTGACACATCAAATGGTGGCATAGGATATCTGTAATAAGCATTCAGATTCAAAAAGGGGGTGTGGAAAGGGGTAGAACTGTTACTGATCAATAACAACTCAAGTAGAGGCAGACATGTAATGCCAGTTCCTTGATCATCTATCACTCTTTGCCCTGCTCTCTGGGTTATGCTGAGTTTTCCCTTTCTTCATAAAAAGGGGCTCATATATACTTTTCTCACTCTGTATTTGACTGGAGGACACTTTAGGATCCAAAGATTTTTTTTACTTTGTACTCCTTTTATAGGACAAAAAGTAAGGACAGCTTATGTTGCTTGAAGTAGTACAGTTCTTTCAAAAAAGATATTTTAATTTTCTCAGGAGTCACAAGATAAAATAGTGCTGTTTTGTGGGAGACGCCATATTGTTATAACTGAGCCCCCAGCCCCTAACCCCCAGGACTAGTGAGAAATGCAACAAACCCCATATACTTATACAAAGAACTTCTCCTAAGCCTTTTAGCCTCAGCCCCACCCCCCACCCCCCAAGAAAGGAGAAGTTAAGATCTGGGAAGAAGCTCAAGAAGATAAGGGAAGGAAGGAGGCAGGGGTGAGCCCTGGGAGAAAAGGGCTGAAGTTGGTTTAAGGCCCAAGCTGTTCTCAGAAATTGACCCAATACTCCTCATTTGATGATTTGTGAGTTAATGCATTTTAAGTTAGTATGTACCTCCACCCTGAATTGTGTAACCCCTTATGATGCACCCCATCTTATGATGATGAAGTAATTGTATCTTGTGATGTATGAATCAATATGCACCCTCACCTTGTGACCCTGCTCTAACTGCTGTGATTGGCTTCTGCACTAGCTTGCTGACCTTTGCAAATTAATGGTATAAAAAGACACTCCACCTGCCAGTATAGGCTGAATGCCTTTGTGGTGATCCAGCCCGCCTGCAGGTGTTAATAAATTTTTATCAATTATTGCATCAAAGTGGGGTCCACCTTTTTATCTCCTTGGCTCTGACCCACTTTAATATGCAAAGTGACCCATTGGGTTAGTGATAGGAGACGTGTGATTATCACATAGTTCTGGCTTAGCCTGCCTGGTACCAAAAGGGAAAGCCTGGGTGTCAACACCCAATCACAGGGCTGCATGATTCCCACTGGAGGAGACCGAGCCCCAGGTGGCTGGCTTTTGTTTGCCTTCTAAGAGACATGCTAGTGTGCTGCTTTCTGTCCCATATGCTTTCCTTGTCCTTGATGGTGGTAGGCACTTACTGCTCGTGTTGCTGGGGGCAGGGCTATGGGGGATTGGTGCTAGGGCAGAATTCTTTGCCAGTTTTAGGGGGTTGAGTGGGTGCAGTTGGGGGAGCGGGTGTTGTAGTGTTCCCGTGATGGCAGGTGGGGCTGCTGCTCACATTTGTCAAAGAACTCTTTTGCCTCTGGCAAGATGTTCTGAACTTGCCTGAAACCCCAGCCCAGAGCGTCTGTGGTGCCAGGAATGCTCTGCTTTTCCTTCACTTTCCTGAGGCCTTCGGTGCCCCTTGGAAGCCCGCGTATGTCCACTATCAGTTTGCCCAGACCTACTTCTGAAAGACCTGATTCTCTCCCGCTACCCTCCCGGATGCTGTTTTCCCCATGTGGCCCACCTGGTGTCACCTTTGCAGACTCTTGCCCTAGGCAAGACTTCTCAGCGGTGGGGTCAAGATAGAGCCCCTGGGCTTTCAGAACAGGGCCAGATAGGGTACAGCCAAGTCTTCAAGACATGCATAGGTCCGTGGATTTTCAGCTGACTCTGCCCTGCCTTGGCCACTCTGGGAACCTCAGATACCTTGGGCAAGTCCCAGCCGCCCTCACCACTGCGCATGCGACACGTCTGGCACCAGCCTGCAGTCACTGTGACACCGGCGTGGTTGCCTAGGGACAGCATCCCTGAGGCGTTGGGGAGCGAGATTCCTCTGTGACGGAGCGTGGGTGTCCGGCTACCGCCAGCTCCTTTAATTCCTTGGAGGAGATGGGCCTGGGATCCCAGGATGGGAGGAGCTTCGACCGTGATGGAAAAACTGCACCAGGACCGCTGGGACCCATCGCAGGATCCGATCTCGTGTTTGCGTGGTGGGGTGGATGTGATTTTCTCCAGACGTCATGGGGATCTGGAGGGTCCTACTGCCTGTGTGATGGGGCTGCTCTGCTTCCAAGGACACCCCAGCTGTACGTGTCATCTGTGTTTCCCCGAGTTTGTTTTTTTCCCGGAGCTGGCAATAATGCGTCATTAGAGTGGACATCTTTATGTGCTGGAGGTACTGTGTAGGTCATGTATGCAGTTAGACATGTTGGTAGAGCGTATAGCCTAGGAAACAAAATCCAGAAAATTCCCTCTCACGACTGGGATTTTATAGTTATAGTGAGATGGGTGTTGATATTGTTCTGTCCTTTAGCCTTGTGTGTGGGGTAGTTTAACCTCTGGAAGGGTAGAGTATTGCTTAAATTGTCTTTTCTAAGTATAGAGGTGGTGTAAAGCTTTGAATCTCATGCCTATATGAAGGTTCTCTCACTTTGGGGAATGAAACTCAAAAGGGAATGTACCAGTGTAACAAACAGTTACAAAGTTCTGCTCAGCAAATTTTGCTGTTTTCATAACTTTAAACATAAAAAGCTTTACAAAAGAAAAAAAGCATAAAATTATTTTCTTGCTTATGGAGCTGGCTGCACCAGTTGGACTTCCTTACAGGGGATAGACAGCAGGTCTCTGGACCTGCTTGTGTGCCCATGTGTATGTGAGTCACACTGTAGCTGTATGTGTGTACGTGTGCAGTGTTTAGAGGGAGAAATTTATCATGCGCATTGCCTAGGAGCTTATTTCAACTCAGCTTTCTCTCTGGTTATGGCTTACCCTGCATGGCCATGTGAAGTCCCTTTCCTTGTGGTTCCTGTTGGAGTTTGTGAAGGCCTAGGTGACCTGGGGTTCTGACCAGGACCTGCAAGGGTAGGAATAACCTCTTCTATTCTTACTAAACTCAATGTAAGAGCACCACATCAAATTTGAAGACAAACCTCAGGAGAAACTCATGCTTATTATGAAGGGTGCAGACATCTATGATAGTGAGACTATCTACATTCCCCCTTTTTTCTGATACTCATATATATACCCTCCTCATGGTCTAACAATAGAGAAGTAGAGCATATTATAGGGTCAGTGTATTTCAGTCAAATGTGGCCTTTCTGGCTACATCACCTGTTTTGCTCTTATTCCTTCTCTCACATCCATGTGTCAGTGGGTAGTGATTTCTCTTTATGGGCTACAAACTGTATTAGGTCTTCCGTCTTTTACTGTTTGGAAACTTCTTCACAGGCTTAGACTTTTCTCTTTCTCTGTCAATGTTATCAATAAACTACATCTCCCAGTTCTTCCAGGACAGCATTCTTGAGAATCCCCTTCATGACTGTTTTCTTCCTTACACTCCTTATTGATAGAGCAAGTGTGCTTTTCACAGAGATCTGGCTTTTTGTACTTTGTCCCAGCACATGAACTCTTCTTGGTCTTGATCCTCAATCTGAGAACTGGAGATTTAAATACTATGAGATGCACATGACTGAGGCCTGTTTTTGTTATCCATTAAACAATGTATAGTATTTCTTGTATTTTTATTGAATCTTTTAACGATAATTCAATTTTTAGTTGTGTTTGTGATTTTACATGTCTTTAGGTTTGCCTTTTTCTTTTTCTTTTTGTTCTGGTGCACCTGTCCTTGTTGGTGGTTTGAGTATCTTTTGCAATTTTTATCATTGTGATTTTTTTTTCTTCTTTTACAGCCTATATGATTTGGGTCATTGTCTTGGATTTAAGAGCAATCTAGAGGCCTATGTTAAGCCCTGAATTTCACCTTTACTTGCATGTGTAATGTGACTCAGGTCTCATTAATTTGAGTGCAGGATAGTGGTTAATCCCACCCTTTTTGATTCTTCTGAGTGAACCTTGTTTCTGGGTGTTCCAACTTGACCCTAGAACTGGGTGTGTTCATTGCATTAGCAGTGAGCTTGTGTCTTATTTCTGTGATTACTGTTGATGTTGTCTTAATGTCTTTCATCCATGGCTACACATTTTTTCTTGGCTCTGGTGTGTTTTTTCCAGAAGGCTGCGCAGAAATCTAGAGGTTCTAGGAGTTGAGGAGGTGAGAATAGGCTCCCAGTGGTTTTCAACCTTCCTAATGCCCCAATGTATTTTCATTGTTAAAAAGGGGTCATGACCCACAGGTCCTGTCCTTGTTGGTGGTTTTGAGTATCCAGTGGAGGGATGCATTGGGAGCCAGGGAGCATCCCCCCATTGGGCTGCTTTGAGGTTGTGCATGTGACTTGCCCTGAAGGTTTTTCATTATCCAGAGGCTGGGATAATCTGTGTCCACATGTAGTGTTCTTTCTACTCAGCCCTAACTTCACTTTTTTCAATCTTTTATCATTCCAAAATAAACCCACTAAGAAAGAAACCTCTCTTATTCTCCAGGTCACCAATATTGTTCAGTTTAGTGACTTATTCTGAAGCTTCAAGTTACATAATCTGCCAAAGCTGATACCACTGAAACTCCTGCAATTCACTTATATTTAGCTTGTTAGATTTCACACTATCTTGATTTTCCTCCCATACCATTGGTTCTCCATAGCTCCTTTTTGTTCTTTTGTTTTGTTCATTTATCCTCAAACTCTTTTTTTTTTTTTTTTTTTTTGAGACAGAGCCTCAAGCTGTCTCCCTGGGTAGAGTACCATGGCATCACAGCTCACTGCAACCTCCAACTCCTGGGCTCAAGTGAGTGTCCTGCCTCAGCCTCCCAAGTAGCTGGGACCACAGGCGCCCGCCACAATGCCTGGCTATTTTTTGGTTGCAGTCGCCATTGTTGTTTGGCGGGCCTGGGCTGGATTTGAACCTGCCACTTTGGGTGTACGTGGCTGGCGCCTTAGCTACTTGAGCCACAGGCGCTGAGCCTATCCTCAAACTCTTAATGCTGGAGTGTTCTATGAATCAGTTCTTCTTGTTCTATAAACACACTCCCCTGCCATAATCTTATCTTTATCATTTTTAAGAAGTAGAGGCAATGTCTACCAAAGTAATATAATGTTTAGGTTAGTGAATGCTAGTACATCAAAATGCCTACTCAAATGTGGCTTACAAGACATTGCAAGTTCAACATGTTCACAATTGAATTCTCAATCTTCCCCAACTGAAGTTTTCCTCTCTTTATGTTGATGAAGACACTGTATTTCCAGATACTGAAGACCAAAGCCATTGAGTAGTCACCTTGGACTTCTCTTTTGCACCTGACATCTCAAACCTGAACAAATCTTCTAGTTTCATTACACTTACCATATAACTTGCATACAACCAATTCTTACTCTACTCATTATTACCACCGATTTCTAAGCCACATCATCTTTTACTTGAATTACTATCATAGTTCCTACTCTTACTTAGTTTTTTATAAAAGCTACATGTCAGCATGTTTGCTTAAACTGGCCAATGACTGCCCTTTTCGCTAACAATAAAATACAAATGCCTCACAATGGTTTACAGGTCTAGAATACTCTGGTTCTATTATCTCTCTTGTTTCTTGAGAGCTACAAGATACCATTCTACAAGAACTTCCCTGATATTCCTAAAATAATATCTGCATGATCCCATTTCAGAGCCTCCTTATCCTTTTCCTCTGTCTGTAAAGCTGTTTAAACATTGACTTACTACCTCATCCCTTCTAATCTTGACTCAAGTCCTTCCTTCTAAATGGTCTATTTTGATCATTGTTTCATAAAGCAACCTAAGCTGTGATATTCCACCATGTCTTTTTTCTTGTTTTTGTTGAGACAGAGTTTCACTATGTCACCCTCGATAGAGTACTGTGGCATAATGGCTGACAGCAACCTCAAACTCTTGGGCTTAACCCATTTTCTTGCCTCAAATTCCCAAGTAGCTGGGAATACAGGCGCCCATCACAACACCCAGCTAGTTTTTGTTGTTGTAGTTGTCATTGTTGTTTAGGAGGCCTGGGCTGGGTTTGAACTCGCCAACCCTGGTGTATGTGGCCAGCACCCTAACCTTTGTGCTATGGGCCCCAAGCTGCCATCGCCTTCTAAGTTACTTTTCTCTGTATCATGTTTATGTTCTAACATACTTTATATGTATTACCCATCACTTCCTGCTAGAATTGTTCTCTGATATATCCTAAACACCTGTGATAATGGTTGAAATACAGTAAGCATCAAATATGACCACTTTTGGGCCAAGAGGCCGAGGTGAGGAAAGTATAAATATGATGGCTAGCAGAATACCTTCATATGTATTGGCAGTGGTCTCATTTCTTATTTGGGTTGTTGTTTTAAATCACTGTAATTACCTTCACTTAAGGGTAGAGGGCTGAGTGCCTCCATCAGAGATGGCATCTCTTACAAAGCAAATCTCCTTGAGTTGCTACTAGTGGCCTAACTTCACTCTGAATTTCTTTCATAAGTCATTAATGAGAGCAAAAAGAAATACTCAAAACACTCATTCTAAATCACTCCTCTCATTTCCCTTAACATTACAGCCTCGACTAGCATAAAGCCTGCCTTGTAATATTGAAAAGCAATGAATGGCTTGGCGCCTGTGGCTCAAGTGGCTAAGGTGCCAGCCACATACACCTAAGGTGGCGGGTTCGAATCCAGCCTGGGCCCGCCAAACAACAATTACAGCTGCAACCAAAAAATAGCTGGTCGTTGTGGCAGGAACCTGTGGTCCCAGCTACTTGGGAGGTGGAGGTAGGAGGCTTGCTTGAGCCCAGGAGTTGGAGGTTGCTGTGAGCTGTGATGCCATGGCACTCTACCCAGGGGGATAGCTTGAGACTCTGTCTCAAAAAAAAAAAAAAGCAATGACCAAATGTCCTGCCACTAAAAACAAGAATCTTCTGGTTTCTAGCCTGATCTGAGTATATCCTCATTCTCAATGGCCCTATACTAATGACATATTTGAAGTTGCTTTTACCCACAGCACCCCAATTCTAGGTACAAAATTGTATAATAATTTTTATTGTAAATAACAGGACTCTAAAAGCATCAACAGACATTGAATTTTATATGGAGAAATACAGAACGCAAGCAGACCAGAGCTAGTATGGTTGTTCTACATCTGTAATACCCAGATACCATCTTCAGAATCTCCATCAGAGTATCAGAACTTTAGCCTGTATGTCACTATTTTAGGTATGGAAAAAAGAAAGGCACATAGGAAAAATAGATTTTAAAATGTCCTACTCAGTAGATACCAAGTTTATATTATTGACCAGTAATGATGGCTGAGGTAGTTTTTCAGCCCAGAATTTTGTCACTAAGGAAGTGAATATAGATACTGCTTACATGAAAAAAAAAGTCTCTGACACAAATTCTCATCATTTTCAATTGTAAAATAGTCCATAATGGCAGGCATTGTTTTCTGTTTATTTAAAAAGCAGTATATTCAGGTTTTTAAAGTTCCTACTAAATCTGTTAGATTTTGGATCTTAGACTTTGTTACAAATTACTTCATTTCTCCTATATTCTCTAATGGCTGTACTCAAAAATCCATTGATTCAATCTACAAAGTTTCTTTATGGTACGAATTTGCTCTTTTACCATAAGGGATGAGATTTAAATCTGTCCCTACTCAAATCATCTTAGTTAAGCATTAATGAAAGATTTCTCCATATTCTTTACACTCACAAGTGCTCTCCTCTCATGCAAACTCTCTAAACTAACACCACTGAAATTGATAGCTAATATCTGTGATATGTTCAAGGCACTGTTCTAAAAGATTTAACATATAATAAGTTACATAATACTTCCATGAATCTGTTGAAGGTATTATTAAGTCTATTTTATAAATGAGTAAACCAAAGCAGTGAATTATCACGATACTGATATATATATATATATATAAGGAAATAAAATGGTAGAGATAAGAGAATGATGAAAAAGACAACTGCTGTAGTTAAAGGCCTTCACACATATAGTACAGAATTATTTTCTAATTTCGTAAGGTTAATAGGTTACAAATGATAGGCTTTTCTACATGGATTACATTAACATTCACATTCTCCTATATAGATGTTCTGATGCTGACAAATATGGCAAATGTTCTCCCATATTCACATTTGTGAAAGTTCTTTGCTGACAAAACGTAAATAACCATAGAAGGTTCTATGTGCTGATACCACAGAATCAGATAATTCACATGTAAACTTGTGAGCCATAATTAAAATCTATCCCACATTCCCTATATTCAAAAGCTTTCTCACTAATATGAATTCTCTGATGCTGAGTTAGTTGTGAACCACGAGTAAAGGCCTTCCCACATTGTTTACACTGATAGGGTTTTTCACCAGTATGAACTCTCTGATGTCGAGAAAGATGTGAACTCTGAGTAAAGGCCTTTCTACAGTGTTTGCATTCATAGGGCTTCTCTCCAGTATGGATTCTCTGGTGGAGAGTAAGTTGAGAGCCATGACTAAAAGCCTTTCCACATTCTTTGCATTCATAAGGTTTTTCTCCAGTGTGAATTCGCTGATGTTGAGTCAGTTGTGAACCACGAATAAAAGCCTTCCCACATTCCCTACACTGAAATGGTTTCTCACCAGTATGAATTCTCTGATGTTGTATAAGTAGTAAACCACGAGCAAAGCCCTTCCCACACTCATTACACACATAAGGTTTCTCACCAGTATGAAGTCTCTGATGTTGAGAAAGATGTGAACTCTGAGTAAAGGTCATTCTACATTCCTTACATTCATAAGGCTTCTCACCAGTATGAATTCTTTGATGTTGAGTAAGCTGTGACCCACGAATAAAAGATTTACCACATTCCTTACATTCAAAGGGTTTCTCCCCAGTGTGAATTCTCTCATGTTGAGTAAGTTCTGAGCCACGACTGAAGGTTTTTCCACATTCTTTACATTCATACGGTTTCTCACCCGTATGAATCCTTTGATGTCGAGTAAGGAGTGAGCCACGATTAAAGGCCTTTCCACATTCCTTACACTGATAAGGTTTCTCACCAGTATGTATTCGCTGATGTTGAGTAAGTTGTGAGCCATGACTAAAGGTCTTTCCACATTCCTTACATTCATAGGGCTTTTCATTGGTATGAATTCTCTGGTGTTGAGTAAGTTGTGAGCCACGTATAAAGGCCTTCCCACATTCTTCACACTTGTAGGGTTTTTCACCAGTATGGATCCTCTGATGTTGCATAAGTAGTGAGCCCCGAATAAAGGCTTTTCCACATTCTTTACATTCATATGGTTTTTCCCCATTATGAATTTTCTGATGTTGAGAAAGCTGTGAACCACAAATAAAAGCTTTCCCACATTCTTTACATTCATAGGGTTTCTCACCAGTATGAATTCTCCTATGGAGGACAAGTTGTGAATGCTGTGTAAAGACCTTTCTACATTCTTTACATTCATAGAGCTTCTCACCTGTGTGAAGTCTCTGGTGCAGGGTAAGCTGTGAATTCTGAGTAAAGGCCTTCCCACATTCTTTGCATTCGTAAGGTTTCTCACCCGTATGGACTTTTTGATGCCGGCTGAGTTGTGAGCTACGAATAAAGGCTTTCCCACATTCTTCGCATTTATATGGCTTTTCACCAGTATGAATTCTATGATGTAAGATAAGTTGTGAGCTTTGAGTAAAGGCCCTCCCACATTCCTTGCACGCATAGGGTTTCTCTCCAGTATGAAGTCTCTGATGAAGACTAAGTTGTGAATCCCGACTAAAGGCCTTCCCACATTGCTTACATTCATAGGGTTTTTCACCAGTATGAATACTCTGATGTTGACTCAGGTGTGATGCTCGTCTGAAGGCTTTCCCACATTCCTCACATTTATAGGGTTTCTCAGTAGAATGACATCTTGGACTTTGAGATAAAAAAGTATGCTGGTTGAAAATGGACATTTTGTCATACGTAATCATCCCTTGCCTTAAATGTTCCTTGTGATCTTGTTGCTTCTCTACCTTGCCATTGGCTTCCAAATAGTCTCTGAAATTGGACTTTTTAAGATCACAGTTTTCAAGTCTGTCACTCAATTCCCATTGGGATAATTTTGCTTCATAAAAGTCCTTTTTTGGAGATAAGTCCTTATTTGCACACCTTAAAGGCAAGTCTGAAAAATAAGAGAACATCAAGAAACTGAGGAGAAACAGAACTTCTATTCCAGAGACCAAAAATAGGAAAATATTATCCATAAGAAGTAACAGGCATACATAAATGTTTGAAATATTGTTTAATATGATCCATAATGACCTTTCACATCACAATCTATTACACAGTTTCTTAAAATAATACCTACTCATTTCTATTCTATTTTACATTATTCTATTCTTTTCTAAATTACTCTCTGTCTCTCAGAGACACCCCCTAACACCCAGGCAAAACTGACTATAGTGCAGTAATGTTCTTACCTAGAGTTTAAAAATCTCATCTAATAACATATAATAGAAAGACCATAGGATAATGAAAATTCACCCGAGAAGGGAAGATATTCAGAATCACTGACAAAGTTTTTTTGTAATCTTGGTGAGAATCAAAACCATCAGGGGAGGTTCTTTTTTTTGAGACAGAGCCTCAGGCTATCCTCCTGGGTAGAATGCTCTGGCATCACAGCTCACAGCAACCTCCAACTCCTGGGCTCAAGTGAGTCTCCTGCCTCTGCCTCCCAAGGAGCTGGGACCACAGGTGCCCGCCATAACGTCTGGCTATTTTTTGGTTGCAGCCGTCATTGTTGTTTTGGCGGGCCCGGGCTGGATTCAAACCCGCCACCTTAGGTGTATGTGGCTGGCACCTTAGCCATTTGAGCCACAGGCACTGAGCCAAGGGGAGCTTCTTAATTGTGTAAATATCCTATATCAGAAACAGAAAGAGTGAATCAGAAAAAGAGCATGAGCAGCTCCTAAATACTTTCAACTAACTGGTTCGTATTAATATTCTGAATATGATTTCCCGTATCTGCTTAAAACCATTTAACAGTTTCCAAATGAAACAATAAAACTTACATTTTGCCATGATTTGGACCCCACCCCCACCCCGTTCCCCCTACTATCTGGTCCCTGCATATGTATCTGATTTCCTCCATGAACTTTCCTCAGCTTTGCTCATTATTTACCAAACTAGCTTGCTTTTAATTCAAAAGTTACAAGGACTTTTTAAACATAGAATTAATCAAGGCCTACTCCATCTCTTTGGAAAGCTCTCTATAAGATTATGAAAACTTGCTGTTACTCTTCAGGTCTCAATTTAGTTATTAGTTACTATATCGTGAACATACATTTCTGGTAATTTAGACAAAAATTCCTGATGATAGCAAGTATACAAGTTGAACAAATTGTAAAAGATACCTGACTGAAGGCATGGGGAAGTTAATATAGAAATAGTCAGTGGGGTCAAACTTGAAAAACAAAAATCCAAGAGATTAGTGGAATGTATGAGCCTACTTTTGTACTTAATGAAGTCTTGAATTCTAAAAAAGGAAATTAAAAGGAGAAAAAACTAAGCAGTGTTTTGGACTGTTTCATTGGATTGGCATCAGTTATAATAGAACAGGGCTTATCATAAAGCCTCAATGCTTTGGGGTGGAAACCCTATGGGCTACAATGAGGAGTAAGGGAGAAAGAGCAGACCAATCTGAAGAAAGACCTGAAGCCTGAATCATCTTTGAATCATCTCAAGTATAAAAATTTAGATTAAGTGATTTATGACTACTGGCCATAACAAACTCAAATCTTTATTGGAGATGTATAATATCATTCATTGCCTCAAATTTTATTCTAATATTCCTTCACAATATGACATTGGACAATTATGTTCACAAACTCACTCCAGAAAAAATACTACATACCTTACTGCTGAATGTCACTATAGTTACCTTC
The DNA here is from genome assembly GCF_000181295.1 of Otolemur garnettii. Lineage (NCBI taxonomy): Eukaryota > Metazoa > Chordata > Mammalia > Primates > Galagidae > Otolemur > Otolemur garnettii. Next base: position 6,877,831 of record NW_003852495.1, on the reverse strand, counting down.
CAAGTACTACCCTTGGGAAGCTATGTACCTAGTCTACCCTTCAAAGCAATTTTGGAAATTTATTAATTTTTGAGATAGAGTCTCATTTTGTCACCCTTGGTAGAGTGCCATAGCATCACAGCTCATGGCAACCTCAAACTCTTGAGCTTATGTGATGCTCTTGCCTCAGCCTCCCAAATAGCTGGGATAACTACATGCACCCGCCACAACTCTCGGCTATTTTGTTGTTGTTGTTGTAGTTGTCGTCGTTTTGGCAGGCCTGGGCTATGTTGAAACCCACCAGCTCTGGTGTGTGTGGCTGGTGCCCTAGCCACTGAGCTACAGGTGACAAGCCAATTTTGGAACTTTTTCTAGAATGACCATAAGAGCTTTCGTCATATGGCAAACAAAAACATGCAACAATAGATGCCACGTAGCAAGATACTGCCACCTGGACATGAACACAGCCATAAGACACTGGTATATCAAGATGATGAAACCTTACCCAGGTGTTTGTACAGTGCTGCCAACGTAAGCCCACGGTGGCAAGTTTTTGAACTTAATTGTCAGACCTCATATGATGACAGCTTCCCAAGAGAAGTACTTCAAAGGTGACCATAGTAATATTCAGCAATGAGGTATGTAGTGCTTTTCCTCGGATGAGTACATGAACTTAACTGCCAGACCACGTACGTAGAACTCAGTAAAAACCAGGGTAATAAAGGCAAAAGAGAACTTAACTGAAAAACAGAACAGATAAAGACCAATAAGGAATCAAGCAATCTATATGATATCACTACGGTCCTACCACTCTTAAACATTTTTATGGTATTCTTTTGTAATCAAATATTTCTCCCACATGGGAGATAGATGCCTGAACACCATTAATCTGTGGCTTCCCCATCGCTTCTTTAATGATGTAAACAAAGAACATTTACACTAAATCTGAATTCATACATACAGATAGCTCTCCAAATGCCTCATCTCTTACATACTATTTCCCAAGTACTAGCCATGGTTATCTTCTCTAGTTCTTTTTCAAACAAAATACTAAGTTCCTCTTGTTTATTTATCTTTATATCACAGTTTCTTATTTATCTACATAAGACCAACTCTATGTATATATCCCAGAAGAATATCTTTTATCATTTTCCAGGCATTAACACAGGTCTAAAACATATGGAAGATTTCTATAATTTTACAAAATGTTGGGGATATTGGAGAGGAAAACAAACAATTATTTAATATATGGGAAGGCGTCTATAGTAGCAAAGTTCTAGCAATTCTATTTTTAAAAAGTTCTACTCAGGTGGCACCTGCAGCTCAGTGCATAGGGCACCAGCTCCACATACTGAGGGTGCCAGGTTCAAACCCAGCCCCAGCCAAACTGCAACAACAACAACAAAAACACAGCCAGGCATTCTGGTGGGCACCTGTAGTCCCAGCTACTCAGGAGGCTGAGGCAAGAGAATTGCTTAAGCCCAGGAGTTGGAGGTTGCTGTGAGCTGTGATGCTACAGCACTCTACTGTGGGTGATAAAGTGAGACTCTGTCTCTAAAAAAAAGAAAAAAAAAGTTTTACTTAGAAAGACAGATCAAGAAATAGAACAGAAGAAAGTCTTATACAGTGGTGCTGAAAATGCAAAACAGTAGAATAACAAAAAAAGAGTTTGGTACTTTCATGCCATGGAACTTTAGCCTGGGTGATAGAGTGAGACTCTGTGAAAGAGGAAGGGGGAAAGGAAAAAGGGAAAGGAAAGGAAAGAACAATAGACTTTGGTATTTTCTTATAAGATTAAACATATACTTAGCATTTGATCCAGTAGTCATATTAGTAGGTATTTACACTCATGTTCACACAAACATCTGTACACCAAAAAATTATACCAGCTTTATCTGTAATTGTCCCAAATGGGAATGAGTCTCTTGAAAAGTAAATGAGTCCATATCTTTGGTACTTCCAAAGATTAGACACCAGAACACTCTCAGCAATAATAGAAACCAAATATTGATTTGTACAACAATATTGATAAATCTTAAATCTATTTTGCTAAGGAAAAAAATGCCAAACCCTAAAGGCTACATATTTTGATCCCATTTACATGACATTTCTGAAAAGGCAAAACTTTAGGGATGAAAAAATAAGTCAGTCGTTGACATAGGTCAGGGAGGAGGAAAGGAGTTGTCAATAAAATAAGAATGAGGGAATTCAGGATGGTAAAAGAATATACACTTGATATGTGAATGGTATTATCAGGTTTCCAGAACACCAATAAATATTGGGTTAAGTATGACAAAAATCCTTTGAAAAGTATAGACAAACTAAGAAAAATAAAGGTCGAGAGGGGCCATATGAAATAAAGAAACTAAAAGAGTAAACATGCTCTGAAATTTGAGCCACCCCTGGGATATCTGCCAGCTTCAACTGCCTAAGGGTATATCTGAATGGTATAAACAAGGCCTTGAATGACTTAGAAATAAACCTCTTAACAAAATTAGAAATATTCAAAGCTTAACGTTCAGAGGAAAGAGGGAAAAAATCCATCTAATCTCAAAGGAAAATATAAAGAATATCACAGTCTTGGCCATTTTAAGAAATTTGACTTTACCCTGAGATGGGGACCCAAAAATAAATGCAGTAAATAAAAATTGGTGGGAAAGTACAAAAGCTAGGTGAAGAGAAGTTAGAAGGCTATTGCAATAATCCACCTGGCTTGGGCCACATGACTGTGGAGGCAGGGGTGGGGCAAGAGTGATATCTTTGGATAATGGATATATTGGAGTTATACTGAGGAGTATATGATGATGGAGTGGACAGACAGTATGAAAAAAAAGAACACATGGAAGACTGTATAGGCTTTGCATCCATGTGTTGGAAACAACGGAAGTGCTACTTAGTGAGAATTTGTCATTGTGACAGGAGGTTTGGGAGAGAATATTAAGACTTTGGCTTTGAATTATTGGGTATAACAGTAAAGATGTACAACAGACATGTACACATACAAATGTGTGGCCCTGAGGAGATACTGCAACTAGAGATATAAATTTGAATGGAAAAAACTATATTAAAATTATAATATTCAATACATACTGATAACAGAAGATGCATACAAGTCATGTTAAGCATCTCTTTTAATTGCAGAAGACTGGAACATTTAAAATTTAATACAGCTTTCTTTCTTAAAATATGAATACATTTTCTTGGCATCTTTTGTAGATGACATATAAAGGTTTTGAATTTGATAAGATCAACCAAGGAGTGACTTTGAATATAGAAAAGGGGGAAAAGTATAGGCAAAATGCCTATATGCCTCTGGCCAAAAAAGTGTTTGAGAGAGAGCAGTGAAAAGACTTGTGCAGGCATAATTGTAAGAAACTGAGGCAGAATCCCATGTGGCCAGGTTGGTTGTGAGCCTAACATGACCAAGGCTTTGGCTGGAATAGCATTTCCAGACAGTGTTAAGGAATTAAGGTTGACTTTATAAGGCCAATAAAAAAGCCCTTTGGAAAACTGGCCGGATACCCATCAGTAACCTTTCCTGATCTGTGGTAAGTGATGAAGGTGGCTTGCTGAGGGGTCTGGGAATGGAGTAACCTTTCCTGATCTGTGGCAAGTAACAAAGGTCACTTGCTGATGCGTCTGGGAATGGAAATGTGCTTGGGGACCTCAAGAGAAGAGGAATTTACCCAATGCATACAGGTATCTAATGGCACAGATGAAACCTGGGCTCATGAAAAGCTTTTGAGAAGTCCAACCTGAGAATTCCTTATAAAAAGTTCCAGCAAAAAACCCCTGACTTAAGGCCTACATGACAGCAGAGGTTTGCACACAAATTCCTGTATGCCCCAAAAGTTTCTTTACACCTTATTTAAAGATTTAAAGTAACAGCCTCCAAACAACAAGGTCAACAAGGGCAGGTATTCAATCTACCTTGTTCCTCCCTAGCCTCAGGCATCATCAGATAAGAACAAAGAAGTAATGGCTAACAACATGTTCTCCATTAAGTTATGTTAAATTGGCTTATGTTGATAGGGTTATGTCAAAAGGTGTATGTTGCATGGATTATCAGAAGCTAATCACAAGGTAGTCACATGATATTTAAATGGATCAATGAGGTCATTGCTGTATTGTACTCATGTACAAAATTCCCTGTATAAACCAACCACAAATAAACAAGCTTGCCATTTTGCCTGAGCGAGCAGATAGTCACCTTTATTTAAAATACAATTTCCATAAGCGTGCTTATTCTCTGCGACATGGCTTTTCTATGAGACCCTTAAGGCAACAGGAAGCAAAGCTAAGTTAGAGGATTTTGCCCTGGGCACTTAAATACTCAGAGGTCACACAGATGAGAAGTAAACAGCAATGAAAACTAAGAAGGAGCAGCCAATAAGAAAGGAGAAAAATTAGAGGAACGTAGGGAACCCTAAAGGAATGTTTGATAGTGTCAAATGCTGAAAGCTGAGTCAAAATGGTGCCTTCTAATTTAACAAAGGCTTTAATAATATGGAAATTGGTGATAATCCTCATGAGAATAGACATGGTAGGATAACAGAGTGAGTTCTGACTGAAATGGATTCAAGAGAATGGACAAGAGCTGGAAACAGGGAGCCTGAAAACTTCTCTGTGTTTTCTTGTAAACAGTAGCAAAGAAATGGGGGCTGTATCAAGACAAGAATGTGTCAAGACATTTGTTTCTGTGTTATTTTTCCTTTTAAAATGGGAGAAATTACATGTTTGTGTACTGACGAAATTATAATAGCTATAGGCCATTTGATGTGATAGGAGATAAGAAGGGCAACTGCTCCATAGTGTGTCCTGAATGAGAAAGAATGGAATTTAGTAAAAATGTTAGGGAAGGGCACTAGAAAGGCACAGCTTATTATCTCATAATAGGTCAAGAGGTAACATGAGTACCAACGAAGGGAGGTAGATGAGGAAGCAGGAATTTGTAAACTTGAAGAAATTCTCTTCTGATACTTTCAATTTTCTCAGTGACAGAACAATCATCTAAGAGTCTGGCAAGAGGAATTATAACAGGTAAGGCCCACGATGTACCCAACAATGTGGTCTACTTTTTTTTTTTTTTTTTTTTGAGACAGAGTCTCATTTTTTTGTCCCTGGTAGGGTGCCATAGCTTCACAGTTTGCAGCAACCTCAGAGTCTTGGGCTCCAGCAATTCTCTTGCCTCAGTCTCCCAAATAACTGGGACTACAGGCATCCACCATAACGCCTGGCTGTGTGGTTGTTTTTTTTTTTTTTTTTGCTTTTTAAAGACAGGGTCTCACTCTAGCTCAGGCTGGTCTCAAACTCATGAGCTCAGGTGATCCACCCACCTCAGCCTCCCAGAGTGCTGGGATTATAGGCATAAGCCCCTAAACAAACAACTTGCTCCTAAATAAATAAGCAAACCTAACACAGAGAAATGAATAAATCCACAGTCACAGCAAAGAACAATGTACACAAAGAAAAACTAAAGAACAGACTATAGGCTTGGCGCCTATAGCTTAGTGGCTAGGGTGCCAGCCACATACAGGAAAGCCGGTGGGTTTGAACCTGGCCAGGACTGGCCAAACAACAGTGACAGATACAACCAAAAACTATCTGGGCATTGTGGCAAGTGCCTATTGTCCCAGCTACACAGGAGGCTGAGGCAAGAGAATCGCTTAAGCCCAGACTTTGAGGCTGCTGTGAGCTATGATGCCACAGCATTCTACCGAGGGTGACAAAGTGAGACTCTGGGCTTGGTGCCAATAGCTCAGTGGTTAGGGCACCAACCACATACCCCAGGGCTCGCAGGTTAGAACCTGACCCCATCCTGCTAAACAGCAATGACAACTACAATAAAAAAAATAGTGGGTTGGGGTGGTGCCTGTGGCTTAAGGAGTAGGGCACGGGTCCCATATACCAGGGGTGGCAGGTTCAAGCCCAGTCTGGTCAAAACTGCAAAAAACAAATAAATAAATAATAAAAAATAAAAAAAAATAGTGGGTTAGAACCTACCCCAGCCTGCTAAACAAAGACAACTGCAATTTAAAAATAGCCGGGCATTGTGCCAGGCACCTGTGGTCCCAGCTACTTGGGAGGCTGAGGCAAGAGAATTGCTTAAGACTAAAAGTTTGAGGTTGCTATGAGCTGTGACGCCACAGTACTCTACCAAGTGCAACATAGAGACTCTGTCTCAAAGAAAAAAAAAAGATTAGACTATAATTATATAGGTGACAGACAAAAGTGTTTTCAACTATTATCATCAGCATAAAACTAAACAGTACAAAAATACAACAAAATACAATATAAAAGCCTACAATTAACTAAGATATTTTTGCACGTTTGTTAATAGAAATAAAAATAAAATTTACAAACCATTTAAATAGTAAAAGCAACTTTGTGTGAAATCCCATGATATTCAATTAAAGTTGTACCCAGAGAAACTTAGTCTTTCTTGTTGTTTTTGTTGTTGCAGTTTTGGCTGGGGCTGGGTTTGAACCCCCACCCTTGGTATATGGGACCAGCACCCTATTCCCTGAGCTACAAGTGCTGCCCAGAGAAACTTAATCTTAAATGAATTAGAAAACAAGAAATAATTAAAAATGAGAGGATTAAAATTTCAAGTCAAGAAGGAGAAAGGAGGAAAAGAAAAGTGAAACTAAATAAATAATCTAGATAAAATATCAAAAATGAATAAATTAGAAATTTAGAAACACTAGAAATGATTAGCAATTCTCTTTGCAGAAGCCTAAGCATTCAGGTAGGAGGTCATGAAACTCAGTAGAGCTGAAGAGCTAGAAGGGTCATTCTGAGAGTGCAGATCAGCACCCAGGTGGGTGATGGTGCTCCTAGGTCCAATCCTGGAAATGGCCCCATTTGGCCTTGCACCTGCGACCCAAACCATCTGTCAAAAGGTCCAGGAGGAATTATGCATACTAGTGCCTAGGTGGAAGACCTTGTTTTTCTGTTTTTTGTTTTTTTGCAATTTTGGCTGGAGGCCAGGCTTGAACCTGCCACCCCCAGTATATGGGGCCAGTGCCCCATTCCTTGAGCCACAGGTGCTGCCCAATGGAGGACCTCTTATGCCTGCTGATAGCAGAGGTGGCAGTGAATCTGAAAGTTTCCTGTGGCTTGGGTCTAGCCTCAGCTGGGGTTCCAGCTCATACAATGATGTAGAGGGAGATGTGCCCATTTATATCTTGCAGTCCAGGGGTTGAAGCCTCTGACGGGCTTGCCAACCCCCATCCCCTAACAGATCTTGAGATGCCTATGTCTTAGCTCTGGCCCCTCCTCTTGCAGTTGGAGAAATATCCACCTGTACAGAGACATGTTGGACAAACACCCATCTGAGATGAGATGGACTCACTCACAAGCTGCCACCACACAGTAGATCCCAAGGGGCCCAGCTCTGTCCCCCCTGCTACAGTTACAGAACTACCTACCTGTGCAGGGACATGCTGGGAGGCACACCAATTAGAACCACCAGGACAGTCTTCTGGGCTTGGGTCACTGTCCAGATTTCTCATAACAGCCCCAGTATCCTCCTTGGGTCTTCCCCAGGTCCACCCAGGCTAGAGAGCAATGACAACCTTGGAGATCATAAAAGACTGGTAGCTAGCCTAGCCTTAGCGTACGTTCTAGTATTGAGATGGCTGCAGTGGTTAAAGGCTAAGGGAACACAACAGTTAGCCTGCTTAGAATCACTGGAAGGCCCTCTGAAGAGGACCGGCACAGGAAAAGTCAGACTGTGAAGAATGAAATAAATACCTAATCTCTCAATGTGCAGACATCATTGCATGTCTACAAGCATCAAGAACATTCAGAGAAATTATGACCTCATGAAATGAATAAAATAAGGTGGCAAATGAATAAAATAGGTGGCAGAGAGAGACCCTAAAGTGATGGAGATGAGTGATCTCTAAGACAAAACAATCAAAGGAAGTGTATAAAAAAAACTCCGAAGACTTTTAAAAAATCAGAAAAATTCTAGAGACAAGGCTTTGGACCCATGAAAGGATAGGATTAAAAATAAACCACTTTACAAAATTGTAACTATCCAAGGCCTAAAATTCAGAGAAAGAAAAAACTCTATTTGACCTCAAAGGAAAATGACAAGGAATGTCTTGGTCTTGGCCTGCACTCTCAATGAAGAGGAGGAAAAAATTGGATTATGCATAGTTCATCATTACACAAGGGCACCTATCATTACACAAGGGCAAGAAACTGCAAAGTTAGACCTATCAAACCTGTTCCCCAGAAACTGGAACTGAATAATAAAAAATATAAGTGTAGGAAATAAATGAAATTATAAGAAAAAAAAATGAGAATGGGATCAGCTTAAAACAAAATCTGGGAAGAATATCAGAAGTTCTAGAAATGAAGTAACAGAATCAAGTACATTAAAATCTTAATGAAAAATCTTAGAAGCAGCCAGAGAAAATACAGGTTACTTACAAAAGGAACAACAATGAAACAGACGGCAGACTTCTCAAGAGCAACAATAGAAGCCAGAAAACAGTGGAATTATATCTTCAGAGTGCTGAGGAGAAAATAATTGTCAGTACGGAATTTATATCCAGTTAAATCATCAGACAAGAAACAAGTTTACTTTGTAACAACAAAACTAAAAACTTAGAGAACTTACTAACAATAAGCCTTCCCAATGTATTTCATGGTAAATGACATGATCCCAGAAGGAATGTATGATGGAAGAAGTGTGCAAATTAAAGGATGATCATGTGAATAAACCCACAAACAGTGTCATTATGAAATGAAAATACTGCCCAGTTTGGAGGTGAAAAAGAGAACAAAACTAAAATATCAGGAAACAATAACAAATTGGAGAAACTGATCAAAGTTGACACCTTTATAATATCCTTTATATTATTCTGGGGGAAAGTAGATGTGAATTTTGCCTTGAACTTAAGTATATAACTGTCAAGTGACTCAAACAATGATAAAGTATCAAAACAGGCAGAAATATCTTCAAAATATTTAAATACACCAGTAATGGCAGAAAAGTTATTCCATTTTTTAAATCTACAAATCAACAAGATACTTTTAAATGATAATATCCACTATGAGTGAAAGTGTAAAAAAAACTACATACTTTACATTGCTGGTACACTTCCAGTAAGAATTCTGTGCCAATGAATATGTATCTGATAATTTTTTTTTTTTTTGAGACAGAGCTGTCTTATGTCGCCCTCAGTAGAGTACCATGGGGTCACAACTCACAGCAACCTCAAACTCTTAAGCTTAAGCAATTCTTTTGCCTCAGCCTCCCAAGTAGCTGGGACTACAGGCACCCGCCATAACGCCCAGTTATTTTTCTTTTTGCTGTTGTTGTCATTGTTGTTTAACAGGCCCAGGCGGGGTATGAACCCACCAGCGCCGGTGCATGTGGCTGGTGCCGTAACCACTGAGGTATGGGTGCTGAGCCATGTATCTGATAATTCTCATCTCTCCACAGAACTGTAAATCATTGCCACAATGGTCACCAATTTATTTCACGTTAGATACTGTCCTTAATATCTGTGTCTTTCAACTTGTTAGTCTTAGAATCCTAGGGGTGTGGATAGGGCATAAAGTGTATTCTAAGATTTCTGCAAAGCATAAAGAAAATTAAAAATTATATGTGGATTAAGTGTTTTAATATCCATCAAAATATCTGATATTCACTAAATATGTGTAATTTTCCAAACATCTTTACAATTAAATTATAAAACTTCATTTGTATTGAAAAGAATTAGGCACACATCACAAAAATTTAAAGATAACCTTTAAAAGTATACAAACACTATATGTATTTATATACTTTTAGTTTTATATACAAAAAAGGGAGAGAGTGGAGTTGTAAAAAACAAGACTGTATCCATACCAATTAAGAGGGTTAAGAAAAATAGCCTAGAACATAAAAAGAGGAAACAAGCATAAAATAAAGGAGAAATAAATCCAAATAAATTGGTAATAACAATCTAAATGGAATGAACCTTCAAATTCAAAAAAATAAATTCTCAGATAATTCTATATTGCAACAGTTATCAAATATTTGAACAACTTAGGGATTTTCGAAATATGATGGTACTCATGTTCCATGTAAGAGATTACTATTTAATTGGCCTGAAAGGTGGCTTGGTCTCTGGAATTTTTTTTGTGTGTGTGTGTGACAGAGCCTCAAGCTATCCCCCTGGGTAGAGTGCCGGCCCATCACAGCTCATAGCAACCTCCAACTCCTGGGCTCAAGTGAGTCTCCTGCCTCAGCCTTCCAAGTAGCTGGGACCACAGGTGCCACCCACAATGCCTGGTTATTTTTTAGTTGCAGCCGTCACTGTTGTTTTGGTGAGCCCGGGCTGGATTCGAACCCGCCACCTTAGGTGTATGTGCCTGGCGCCTTAGCCACTTGAGCCACAGGCATTGAGCCAGTCTCTGGAATTTTTAAAAGACCCTAGTTATTTCTGAAGTGCATATACATTTGGAAGCCATTTCCATACTGTTTTCCAAAGCGATTATCTCAATTGATCATGCTATCAGTAAGGTATGTACAGATCCCTTAAAAACAAAAGAAGCAGCTAAAGTTCATGCTTACAGTTCAGTCATTTAAAACACAGAATTCAGTGCATTCTTAGAGTTGTGCAACAACCATTACAATCTAATTTTTAACATTTTATCACCCTAAAAGAAATGCTGATTGTGCCTATTAGCAGTCACTACCATGCCCCCACTCCCTATTCTCCATTCTCTCCACCCCTGCCCCATTCCGGGTGCTTGCTAACCAGTTACTGACTTTGAAGACATTTCAGATATATGCAGTCATGCCATACTAGCCCTTTGCATCTGGTTTCTTTCACTTGTGATGTTCTCAAGGTTCATTCATATTGTCGCTTGTATCTGAACTTCATTCCTGTTCATTTTTCATTATAAGAATATCCACAAGGGTACAAGTGAATCTTTCTAAAAGCAGAGTGTGAACGTTTTAACTCAATAACTAAGAAAATAACACGAAGGTTATGTTAACCAGTTTGATGAGAGTATTTCAAAATGTATATGAAAACAGCACACTGCACCCCATGATTGCATTAATGTACACAGTTATGCTATAAAAGAAATAAAAAGAAAAAAAGAATATCCAACGTCAGGCCGCGGTGCGTTGGGTGGCATAGCCGGGTTTGCTCTCACTGGTGGAGGAGCCGCACACCTGGCAGGGCAGGCAGCCGGCATGGGGGAGCCTCCTGCTTGCCCTGCACCCTAGCGGTGGCCGCAGTGGCCCAGGGCTGAGCGGGAGGTGGCCACCTGCTGGAGAGCCCCGGGGCTGCCCCAGCATCCAGGGCATGTTGTGATGGCTGCTGAGAAGAGAATGCAAGAATACCGGATTCTTTGCATTCAGGAATACAGAAAAAACAGGTGGAGTCAAGTACACTGAACAGCTTCATGGGTTTGAAGGATCACCTGGAGCATGACCTTGGCCACCTGTATGTGGAGGGCACTGACCCACAATTAAGTGCAGCTGTACCTTGGTCAACGGTGGAGTAACGAACAATGGATACAGTTAATGCTGGGAAGGATAAGAAAGAGGTGTCTGAGGAGAATGTAAGCTCTGGTGACTCTGAAGAAAGCACGAGTTCTGATCATGAGTCACAGCAATTGAGTAGCACTTCCATGGAGCCGTGCTCATTGACCAAGACTCACAGACAACTGTGTAGGTCTCCCTGTTTAGAGCCTCATGTACTCAAGCACAATGAAATCTTGCAAGACTTTAAACCGGAAGAGTCTCAGACCCCTCCTGAGGTGGTACGAGAATACCAAACAAAACTGGAGTTTGCACTTACGTTAGGTTATTCTGAATGAAGAACAGGTTCAGCTTGTGCTAAACAAACTTGGTACAGATGCTTTGATCAATGATATTTTGGGAGAACTTGTCAAACTTAGAAATAGAAGTGAGGCTGATCAAACAGTTAGTACTATTAACAGTATAATGCAGGAAACATCTTCCCTGGAATCTCAGCGGTCTGAATCTCCAATGCAAGAGGTTGTAACGGATGACGATGAAAATCTGAGACCAATAGTTATAGATGATAGCAATGTGGCAATGAGCCATGGGAACAAAGAAGTATTTTCCTGCCAAGGAATAAAGTTGGCAGTGGATTGGTTTTTGGAAAGAGGCCATAAAGATGTTACAGTCTTTGTTCCTGCCTGGAGAAAAGAACAGTCTTGGCCTGATGCTCTCATCACAGATCAAGAAATTTTACGTAAATTGGAGAAGGAGAAGATCCTGGTGTTCACTCCATCTCGGTGAGTGCAGGGGCGGCGAGTGGTCTGCTATAACAACAGGTTCATCGTGAAGCTGGCTTTCGAGTCAGACAGTATCATTATGTCCAATGATAACTACAGGGATTTGGCTAACGAAAAGCCAGAATGGAAGAAGTTCATAGATGAGCAGTTATTAATGTATTCATTTGTCAATGACAAGTAAGCAAAACCATTTACTTGCCAGTGATGATCCTTCCCTGAAAGTGTAACTAACCCTGGCAGCTGCTACAGAATCTTTCTTTATTTGCCACTGATCAGACCTAAGACAGGTTTTCTTTTTTCTTTTTGGTTTTTTTTTTTAAATTTCAGGTTAATATATATGGGTACATATGGTGGTTAGGTTACATTGTTTGCGTTTGTTAGGAAAAGTCCAAGTTGTATCTGAGTCCTTCACCCAGGAGATGTCCCATTAGCCACACTCTGTTCTGCAGGCGCTTACTAGCCCCCACGCCCCTCCCCCCCTTGAGTTTGTGTCCGTCCTCTCAGGTGGGCCTGCAGCTGTTTATCTACCAGTGTCAAATTAGTGCTTGCTTTTCCATTCTTGAGATACTTTACTAGGGAGAATATTCTCCACGTCCATCTAGGTAAATATAAGAGATGTAAAGTCTTCATCTTTTTATGGCTGAATAATAGTTCATGGTATACATATGCCATAGTTTATTAATCCATCCCTGGTTTGATGGGCGCTTGGGCTGATTCTGCATCTTTGTGACTGCTAATTGAGCTGCTGTAAACAGTCGAGTGCAAATTTGCTAAGCCAGGTTTCTTCTGAAAACTGATTTCTCCTCATATTTTTCCCCCACTAATTTTCGATGAGAGTCAGAAAAGTTGTAGAATGGAGCTGCCGGAGGCCGTGTGTGAGTGGCAGGCGCCTGCCCTTCCCTGAGAGTCACAGCGGAGCACCTGCCACAGAGGATGTCCTCAGGACTGTCGTAGGGGCCTGTGACAGCTGACAGGAAGAAGTGCCATCCTCACACTCAGAGATATGCCTTTCACAGTCAGTTCAGAGCACTGATTGACAGCTGATAAATAGTCATGTTCTTTTTTTTTTCTTCTTGAGACAGAGTCTTATCACCCTGGGTAGGGTGCTGTGGTGTCACAGCTCACAACAACCTCAACCTCTTTGGCTTGAGCAATGCTCTTGCCTCAGCCTCCCAAGTAGCTATTACTCCAGGCATGCGCCACAACGCCTAGCTGAGCAATAAGTATTAAGAAATGTCGCTTAGGAAGTTTTGTTGTTGTGTGAACATCACAGAATGAACTCACACAAACCTACATAGGATAACCTACTGTAAACTCAATCCGACATATGGTGTGGCCTGTCGTTCTGAGGCCATAAACCTGCACAGCTTGTTTCTATAATGAATATTGTAGGCCGTCATGATACACTTGTATTTGTGTATCTAAACATAGACAAGATACAGAAAATATATGGAAAAGATTAAACATGGTATTCTTGTACAAGGCACTTACTGTAAATGGAGCTTGTGGGACTGGAAATTGCTCTGGGTGTCAGAAAGTGAGTGGTGAGGGAACATGAAGGCTTCAGTTCCTTTATGGTTAACACATTGACCTCGGCTTACTGTAACTTTTTTAGTTTATAAACTTTTTCTTTTGACTTTTTGATGCCTTTGTAATAACACTTCACTTAAAGTGCAAACACAATGCACAGCTGTACAAAAATATTTTCTTTCTTCATCTCCTTATTCTATAAGCTTTCTACTGTTTAAACTTTCTTTTGGTTTACTTTTTAAACATGTTGTTAATAACTAAGACAAAAACACATTAGCCTCGGACAACGTGGGAGGATCTTCAGGGGTAGTAACAGGCCTGGAGCTGTCCTCTCCTGGGGTAACAGTGCCTGGTTCTGGGACACCACCTGGTGGACCTGCCTGGGGCTATCCTTCGGTTAACTTTTTTAATGAGTAGAAGGAATGCACTCTAGAATAATGATAAAGGCATAGTCTAGTAAATACATAAGTTCACAACGTGGTTATTTATTGTCATTATCAAGTGTTACATACTGTACTTACTTGTGTGCACTAGACTTCTATAAGATAGGCAGTGCAGTAGGTCTGTTTACACCAGCGTCACCACAGACACACGAGTAACACGTGCTGTGACATCTCTAGGAATTTTTCAGCTCCGTTACAATCTTAATGACCCTGTTGTTATGCAGTTCGTTACAACACATGGCTTGTTATAAGCCCAGTGTAAGACGCAGTCACGATTAGAGTCTGGAGGTTGATGAGTGAACACATGACATGAACAAGCACGTCTCAGGAGAAGTAAATTTATTTATAAATATGTAGGGAAAGCTCACCTGTTGCTAAGCAAAAATGCAAACTAAATCTAAAAAGGAATATATTTTCTCACCCATTTAATTCACAAAAAAATATTTTTGTGTTTTGCTATTAAAGATACACATAAGCTGATAGACAGTTTGGCACAGGTTAGCAGAAACCTCAAAAATATGTGTACTCCATCAACCCAGTAATCTTATTTTTGGAATATATGACTCTTGGAGGAATAAAGACCAGATATGTTCATTTCTACATTATTTATAATGGCGAGAGTTCTAACCCTAACCCTAACTGTGCAATAGAAAAATCAATCCAGTTGTTCTACATCTATTGGAATATTATTCAGCTAATTCAGAATTTTTATTATGAAGGCTGTTAAGAAACATGGAAAAATATTTTTATGTTAAAAAAACATGAAATTATATTTATGTTTGATTAAAGCCACGTAACATGGTGTCTACATAGGGAAAATGACTTAAAGCCAATGCAGACATGGAAAACAATTGTTTTAAGATTGTGAGATTTAGCAACTTTGTCTTCTATTTATTAACATTTAATGTTGCCATATTGTTTTTATAACAAAAAACACTGTATTTGCTCAAAAAAAAAAAGAATATTCAACATTTATTAATCCATTCATCAGATGATTGAAGTTTCTGCTATTACCATTTTGGCTACTGTGCACAGCAAACTATAGAGCACTTCAGCCTCCAAGTGTTGGGAATGGTTAGTACCGTCAAACTTCTTAAATTTTGCCAGTCTACAAGCATGTGAAATAATCTCATTACTGTGGTTTTAATTTGCATTTCCTTTTCTTTGAACTGCCTATTCAGATATCTTTTTCATTTATTTATTTTTATTTTTTTTGAGACAGAACCTCAATCTATCCCCCAGAGTAGAGTGCCATGGCATCACAGCTCACAGCAACCTCCAACTCCTGGGCTCAAGCAAGTCTCCTGCCTTAGACTCCCAAGCAGCTAGGAACCCAGGCGCCTGCCACAACGCCTGGCTATTTTTTAGTTGCAGCCGTCATTGTTGTTTTGGCGGGCCCGGGCTGGATTGGAACCTGCCACCTTAGGTGTATGTGGCTGGCACCTTAGCCATTTGAGCCACAGGCGCTGAGCCTATTCAGGTATCTTTTACCAAACTTTTCAATATCGTTATTTACTTTTTTCACATCAATCTGTAGGTTTTTATGTCTTTTTTAAATTTTTATTTATTTATTTATTGCAGTTTTTGACCGAGGCTGGGTTTGAACCTACCACCTCTGACATATAGGGCCGGTACCCTGCTCCTTTGAGCCATAGGCACCACCCCGGTTTTTATGTTTGAAACACTAATTCCATTGTTGTCTATGTGCACTGCAAGTATCATCACTCAATTCATGGTTGTCTTTTATTGTCTTTCTGATGTCTTTCAATGAAGTTGCTCGGAGAATGGGGACTAGAAACCCCATTCTTGGGAAAGGAAAAGCAACCCCAGAAAAAGAGGAAAACTAAAGAGTAAGCTGAGTCGGAACAATGAAAAGTCAGCTAGTTTACGTTTAAGCTAGCCATTGCTAGCAAGATTCTTGCCTTTTCTGAAATTCTAGCCTGTTGGGGATACAGCTTATAAATACCCTGCTGGGTCTTTGAGTACTCTGAGAAGAGTAATAGCCATAGAAAAGTCTATGACAAGTCCTAGAAAAAGAAACATCTTCTAGGGCATTTCCTGCCCCCTAACAGGCAAAGCAGATACCCACTGTGGAGATGTGCATTTGCCTGGGGTAGAGACCAAGGGAGTAGCTCCAGCTCCGAGATATGGGCAGAAGAGCTTATATCCCTTATAGCAGAAGAAAATCTTCTGTGGTGATGATGGGAGGAAAATGTCTCCCTCCCACTGATCCCTCAGAGGAGAGTAAGGCTGATGGTGTTTTACTCCACAGAGAACTAGTGGAACTTAACACCTCCCCAGAAATCTGTGTGTGTGACCTCAAGCAAGAGGCTCTCCCAATCCAAGGCTGAGATTACTGAGTTGATATGATCTATCGGAGAAACTGCTGCCGTCTCTGTTCCCTCCCTCATCTTTCCCCCTGGGCAAATAGACTCCAATAAAAGCAAAGTGGAGCAAACACTCAGTGCCATTGCTGGAATCCCATGATGGGCAATGGACCCCGACTCCAGCTTTTAATTCTACTCTATGTCTCTTGTCTTTCTTTACTGTTGCTTCTAACTGTACATTTCTTCAATCACCACCAGTTTTCACAGGTCTCAACGGATGCTGCTCTTGGGGTGGGACCCGGACAAAAGAATAATTTTCATGCAGCCAAATTTATCAATCTTTTAATGATTATTTTCAAAAAGAATAGAACCTATAGAAATAATCTACTTGGTTCTCTTTCAAATCTCTTCCTTTATGAAAATCTACTACTAGTTTTTGTGCTTTCTTTATTCTTTAAACATTTCACCAATAGTTTACATATACATCCAATCATCCCAATATGTGAAGACTTTTGCCACGTAATATGGTGCTTCTTCAGACTATCTGTCACTCAGCTGTGACCTATTTTCTTGTTAGTTTGATGATCTTTGTGAGCTCACCTTTTGTTGATCTTAATTTCTGAGAATTCTAAAGGCCTCCTACCTTCTTCTGGAGAAAGATCATTTGCTTCAGACAAGGGTCAGAGGGTACCACCTTAGAGAATAAAATTACAAGTCCTTTTTGCTAGTCTCTGTCTTCTTAGTCTACAATTCACTTTTCTTTAGACACAATGCCTGTCTGTTCCTCCTAGAAAGTTAATGACTGCCCCAATGTCTATTACATGTAATACTCCATACTTAACCCTAGACATTGGCCTGACTCATGTCCTTACTTCAGTCAAATCTTTGTTCAACTATTACCTTTTCAGACAGGCTTTTTCTATAATCTACCAGTCTCAAATAGCCCACTCCCACTCCCAATTCTTTGCCTACCCCTCTTTGCCTTTATTCATAGTGGTTATCACAGCCTATTATATTTATTAAATGTGTATATATGTACACACATGTGCACAAACATGCATATGTTTTTGTTTCCTTATTTTGTATTTATCCCATAAGAATTTATATTTTGGTACATTAGGAACATTATCTAAAAGAGTATTATTTCCCAATGTTTACTTACTACCATTATTGGCAGAGAAAAGACCCTCGATAACACATTTTGAACATATTTTAGAGAATGGAGACAATGACATAAGTCTAAGAAAGCAAAACAATCTGGAAAGGAATTGAATCCTGAGTTTACATAAAAGCATTGTCACTGGGGAAAAGGAAAAGCCATATCCTCCTCTGAAAGTGAGAAGAATTTACAATAAAAGACTAACAGGGAAAGGAAGAAGCAGGGATTAAGTGGGTTCCTTAGGGAGACCATGTTGAAAGGTTCTTGCTTTCTTTCTCAAGTCCTAGTCCTTTTCCCCATATGGTTTGGGTCCTGCCGGGGAGCATGTCAAACAGTGACTTCCTAAAGCTTTCAGAAAAAAACAAGAGTCCAGAGACAGGTATATTCCAGATGTGAGGCATACAAGGAATAAAGTGATCATCTACCAGAAAAATCACTCATTAAAGTTTTAACTGATACAGACTCCATCCCTTGTGAAAATACTACAGGAAAAAAAAAAAAAATTTCTTAGACCATCAGAGGTTCATTCTCAGCTATTTTCAAATAAAACATGATTCTAGCATATTCATTTCATGTAAAAGTCTCAATATGTAATAATCAACTACGAAGCATATATAAGAGAATGTGTTTGGTGTATGTAATGGATTGTGCTCATTTGAGTTATTAGTGAAATGTACTCATCTACTGTATTCACTATACAAATGATAGAAGCTCTTCTACTCAGAAAAAAAGCATACATTTCTGCATCTATTTTTAAAAATTGTGACAGGGCCTATGAATTATTTAGTGATCCTTTAGCAGATCTAAAGTGTAACATTAGATAGCCTGTTTTTTCTGACAATATTCTGAGTGTCCCAGAATTCAAATTTCATCCCCTGATCATTAAGGAAGATAGCAGGAAGACAGGTAGTCTAAGGTAGAGTTAAGGCTTTCTGAAAGATAGAGAAAATAAAGGTATGCTATGAAAATATTATTTCTTTCCAGTAATTTCAAACCATTCCTTTGAGAAGAAGAAATTCATTTAATTACTTATAAAACAACCTTGAAATAACAGCAGAGAAAGTAGCCATGCCAAAGGTAGATCCTGGAATATGAAGAGCAGATAACTTTACCTAGGGACACCAAGTTGTTATAGTTCTCCAACATGACATCTCTATATAAATCCCTTTGAGCCGAGTCTAGGCATTCCCACTCTTCCTGGGAGAAGTCAATGGCAACATCCCTGAATATCACTGATCTCTGAAACAACAAACACAATATTAATTATGGAAAGAAAACATTTTTTTCAATGGAGGGGGACATGATGGGAAATAGTCCACAAAGGAAGCAACATATCAAACAGTCTGGGAACTACCAACATGTTCCTGATCACTCCTATTGCTATACATATTTTCTGCATATAGAATATCTCATTACACAGATAAGTCTACAATAAAGTAATGCAATGCCCCAATTAAAAAAAATAGCACATCCAAGCATCCTGTACAGTACAGTATGCATGTTGTCTATCATACTTTCTCAACAAATGTTTCTCTTCTCTAAGGAATAAGAAAAATAATTGGAGAAAATTTTCTGTAAAATCTTATAAAATAATATTTGTATAAAATTAAAGAATTTATTGAACGCTTAGATTCCTCATTTCAGAGTACCACATTATATCATAAGCATTTTCCTTGTCACCAATAATTTAGTTATAGGCTACAGAATAGTTCCGTATAATGAAGTATAATGAACACATATTTAACTTAATGCTCATATTCAGCCACTTTAGGTTACATAAAAATGTCACAGATATTTCTTAGTTCTGAGAGTTATGATTCTCAACTCATGAAGGTGAATGATGATCTTTCTTGTTGCTATTCATCATTTGTAAATGTAAGTTTTCCTCATTCTAAGCAGTAGAAAGGTGGAAAACAAAATCTAAGCTTAACACATTCAAAATGAGGACATAATGCTGCATGTCAAAATGATTCATATTATTGGTATTCATAATCATGCATTCACAGGGAAGATCTCTGATCTTTCTCTGTTCAGCAGTCTCCAATCATGTTCCTAATCTTCAAAGCTCATAAAAGCTCTTACCACATATTAAGACAACTCCTACCTTGTCGATGGGGAAACTTACGTCTAAAGAGAAGTTCAAACTGTTTTTATGTGTGTTACCATCCTTCTCTACCTTAAAACATCAGGGGCTTATGCTTTTATTACAGTGTTCATAGCCAAAGATGCTGAACAGATTGTTAAATAAGTGTGTGGGGGCAGCACCTGTGGCTCAGTGGTTAGGGCGCCAGTCCCATATACCAAGGGTGGTGGGTTTGAACCTGACCCCAGTCAGCTAAAACAGCAGTGACAACTGCAACAAAAAATAGCTGGGTGTTGTGGCAGGTGCCTGTAGTCCCAGCTACTTGGGAGGCTGAGGCAAGAGAATCACCTAAGCCCAAGAGTTGGAGGTTGCTGTGAGTGCTGCAAGCTGTGATGCCACAGCACTCTACCGAGGGCAACAAAGTGAAAAACAAAACAGTGTGTGGATATACTTAAGGAAGACACTGTCACTTGGACGGGATAAATTAAGCAGCACATTTCTGAGTAGAGGAAGGAAGCTTCAGGAATAACAAACACAAACATACATGCACACACACATACCATATAAAAAAGTAACTGGAGACGTCACAAAGAAACAGTAATTCACCTGAGCCATGATTTTTAGAACTGCAAGAAATGATCAGTCCTCTTCTGGGTTCCTATCTTAAGAGAAGTGCACAGTCTGGAGAAGGTAGAGATGGGGAGGAAAAAACAGAACCTTAAGATCAGGGATTTTTTGCATAGCCACAAATGATTAAGTTAAAGTTAGAGTTGCTGCTTGCTTCCTTCTTTCTTTTCCTCCCAACCCAAAACACAAACTAAGGGGAATAGATACAGGTAGTGATTCCTTTCCTAGTCAAAAGCAATGCTCTCTATCTGGGTGTTGTGGTGGGTACGTGTAGTCCCAGCTACTTTGGAGGCTGAGGCAAGAGAATCGCTTAAACCCAAGAGCTTGAGGTTGCTGTGAGCTGTAATGCCACGGCACTCTACCAAGGGTAACACAGGGAGACTCTGTCTCAAAAACAAACAAACAAACAAACAAAAACGCAATGCTCTCTATACACAAAAAGAAATGAAACTCATAGGTAATATGATACATCTATATATAGTATGTATTAATGTATTAATGATCATAGACAACCACACAAGGCACAAATAATGAAATGTGCATGCTTACAACCATTTATAAAACAATCATATTAAACTAAATGTTGTTGGCATCTTTTGACATTTTGAAATAAAGGCTATACTTGTGTGTTTTGTTCATGTATATGTGCGGAGTAAACAGAAATATATTATCTACAAATGAAGGTTTCTGTAAGTATTTATTATTTATTGGCAAGTCAAATATTGCAATCAGTATTGCCAATAATACTGTGACTTTCTGAAATGATTAAAAATACGTCAGAAAATTTCCTAAATAAAGTATAACTTTTTCTCATTGAAGCCATTGTTGTGTTCCGGGAAGATGCGTATATTAGTAAAACCATCCAAAAATAGGAAAATAGATAAATTTAACAATTTGAAATGATTATGCAAAAAATGCTTTATGTGAGAGTTTTTAGATCCAGATAATCATAAACACCTTTTTTTCCAGCTATGGTTGTTATTTTGAAAGTCATAGACAATTCTTTGTTATGCACTAGAGGGCAACTAGATTAGAAGCTGGCAAACTATTGTCCACCAATTATTCTAGAAACTATATAAAGTTCTATTGGAACACATCTGTAGTCATTTATATATTGTCTTCTGCTATTTTCACTCTACAGCAGATGACTAGTTGGAACAAATATCATATGGCCTGTCAAGCCCAAAATATTTACTGTCTAGCCCTTTCTAGAAAAATCTGGGTAACCTCTAATCTAGATCCATGACCTCAGTCCTTCAAAAGCCAAAAGCCTTTATCCTCAGCCTAGTTACTTTAACATTCAAAGGTATCCAAACCCGGGGAAGGTTTTTATTTATTTCAAGTCTGATAGACTATTACCAACAAGTACTTGTTTCCTCTAAACCTGGATATTTCAGTAAAGTCTACCTGCAAGTCCTTGAAGGGCGTTGCTCCACATGACTGGATTTCTGGGTACTGTTAGTCCTTGGCACACGTTGAACTGACAGTTTTGGCCAGGGTTGCCAGGTGGGAGATGTAGAAGTATGTAGAAGCCTAGCAACTTCATTAAATACTCCTGTCACTACGGTGGCTCTTAGAATCTGGGGGACTGTCACCTGTCCATCTGGCACTTTTATCCATCCTCCCTCTGCTTCCTGGCTCCCCTCTGCTGTCAACTATTTTTTTTTCCTCCCAGGAGTAGACTGGTGAAAACTCTGGAACCCAGGAGATGAGGGGAGCTACTCGCAACTCCCGGTATGGTTTGGATGCAGGCTTTTTGTCTCAGTACTGACCCTAGTGTTCCCTTTAGTGATGGTGGAAGCATCTCTTTGATGCCCACAACAGTGGATCACTGTCACCTTCTGGGGTTTCTATACTGCTTCTAGCAACTGAAGTATTTTCTGTTGATACTTAATGTCCTTTAGTGTTTATTAAAGTGACCACAGAGTAGTATATTTTCACTCTGAGATCCTACCTAGAGTTAGCTTATCGGCTTTTTGTACAAGGAGAGCAGTAGCGCCTAGAGTTCGCAAGCAGGGTGGTTATCCTTTTGTTACTCTATCCAGCTGCTTAGAGAGGTAGGCTACAGGCCCTGGTCAGGATCCGACCATCTGGGTTAACACACTCATAGCCATTTTATTTCTCTCTGGGACAAAGTGAAGGGCTTAGACAGGTCTGGCAGTCTCAGTGCAGGGGCAGTCATTAGCCTTATTTTTAGTTGGGAGAAGGCATGTTCTTGTTCTCTTTCCCACTCTAAGGGTTTTCCTTCCTCTCTTTTAGTTGCCTTATACAGAGGTTTAGCCAAGATGGCAAAGTTGGGGATCTGAAGATGACAGAAGTCAACTGCATCAAGGAATTCTCAAACTTGCTTTTTAGCTCATGGAGGTGGGGAGGCAATGAATGACCTGCTTTTATTTTATGCCAACATACTTTTACTCTTGCTGAATAGTAAATCTTAGATAATGTACTTGCTGCTGGCCAATCTGGGCTTTTTGTTTGGATACTTTATAATCACATACTTCTAGATATCATAAAAGACAATCCATGTTTCGGGCACAGCCCTCCTGGTTAGGGTGCCCTGAAAGGAGGTTATTAACATACTGGAGCAGCACACATTTTAATTTCTCAGCCAGGAATTTCTGGAAGTCACGAACCAGTGCTGTTTCAAAAATTGTGAGTGTTTTGAACCCCTGTGGCAATCTGGTCCATGTGTACTGGATCGCAGTTTCCATGTTTGGTTTTTCCCACTGGAAAGCAAATAGACTGGCTTCCCGGAGCCAGTTTTATACTGAAAAAGGAATTTTTTTTTTTTTTTAAGTCCAGGTAAGTGGGCCACTTGGCATCTGTGGGCAACAGACTTAGCAGAGTATATAGTTGTCTGATTAACAAGCCTTAAATCCTGCACCAGTTTATAGTTCTTTGTGTCGGGCTTTTGCACAGGGAGCAAGGGAGTGTTCTAGGGAGACTGGCAATGTATGATTATGCCAAACTGCTCAAGTTTCTGAAGGTGCACTTGGATCCTTTCCAGGGCTTCCTGGGGCACTCGGTACTGTTATTATCTCACTGGCCTTGCTCCTGGCTTATCTCTACTATTACCGGTGGTTAGTTTACTGCAAGTTCTGGGGGAGTTATTTTTTACCTAGACCCTTGGCCACAGCTGGGCTAGTTCGGGTTTTAGTTTCTCTCCCAGCTTAGGTATAAACAGTCTCCACTCCTCTTCCTGAGGCCTTGTTAGGGCTAGCACCAGACCTGGAAAATTATCATTTTAGGTTTTAATTTTTTTTTCTTTCTCTAATTTCTCTTCTTACTATAGACAAATTACAGCAGAATCAACTCAGTTGCCAAAATAAACTGTATCTTCAGTATACTGATTATTTGCATAACACACAGTAAGAATAATTATTAGTCATCTAGACTCTTTGGCTCTGCTGGAAACTTTATAAGGAATTTTTAGGCCAGACTTTCTCAAGAGCCTTTTATGAGCTGAGGTTTTATCTGTGCCATTAGATACCTGTATGCATTGGTAAGTTCTTTTTTTTTGAGGTCCCTAAGCACATTTCAATTTTCAGACCCATCAGTAAGGGACCTTCGTTACTTACCACAGATCAGGAAAGGTACTGATGGGTATCTGGCCAGTTTTTCAAAGGGCTTTTTATTGGCTTTATAAAGTCAACTTTAATTCCTTGACGCAGTCTGGACACTTTTGGAAATGTTATTCCAGTCAAAGCCTTGGTAAAATAACCAGTGCCTTCATTATGTCCTATAGAACAAAACAGATTCTTATTGAACTTAAGCAAATAATTGTATTGTCAGAAATTAAGACTACTTATAAATGGCTTTTAAATTTCAGAGAAATCAAGGAGAGAGAAAAATACATGTTTTAAACTCTGCTCATAAGTACATACATTGTCTGAAAAGTTATAAATAGCTCAAAAGACAGAGAATTATTTTTTTGATTTCTGGAAAACAGGACACAGAAAGAACTAATAATACTTTGAACAAAAAGCTATGACAAACTAGCCTAGTTCCATATAACTGATTTTTGTTCTGTTTGAGGTTAGGTTAGCAATATCTATAGACATGTTAACTTTTTAATGAAAGTTCTACAAATCTGCTTTTAGCCCAAAGGTACTCAATTTTTAAAGACAATAGGAATTTGAATTCGAGAGAATTCAGTCTCTCTTTAGGATAAACTTTGGACTCAGCCAGTTACATAAAAAATATTTTTTAGATGAATTAAAATTATTATTGACAATATGTGTTAGGACAGATTAATGTTTTATAATATTGGAACATATTATAACTATAACTCATACAAAATTAATTACCATTTTATATTTGACAATGTTTCCTATACATTTTTAATAAATTAAATAAGTTTAATTTGTTTTTCTGTGTTTTTCAGCGGTTTTAATATTTTAAAAAGACCAAATTTAGAGTTGTGTTTTTCATTTTCTGGGCTGAGTGGGTGCCAAGCCCCAAATTTAGAGTTTTGATTTTGGAAGGTTTGTCAAATATTAAAGGTTTAAAACATTGGTTTAAATAAGATTACATTTCAAAAGATTTTAAAGGAAATACATAATCAACTGGATTACATGTAAATTCTTTCACAAAAAAAAAATTTTTATGAGCTTTATCTAACCTGCACAGACAATCTACAAACATTCTAAACTTTCTTAAACTTTTGTCCTGTCTTTCACTTTCTTTACACAACTATTCTTTTTCAGGACAAAATTTATTACACAAGATTTTTTCTTTACACCATGCCATTTTCCTTTCTGTCTAACTTCTCTTACTTTTAAAAACTCATTTTTCACAAAACAGAATCTTAGTTTATTATGAAATTACCCATTTACTTGGCCAAACTGATGATTAGAAGGTTTAAAAAGCAAGAATCTTATCTTTTGACAAAGACTCGGTTTCCCCAACAATTTAAACAATTAAATTATTACATTTTACAAATGAGAGAGATTTTATGAGGTGTAACATTGATATAGGATTTTTCTACTCAGGGCTGGACAGGGAACCTCTATTTTTCAGGTTTAGGTGAGCTCAGATATCAGACTCCCATTTTCAGGTACAAATTTTCTGAGCCCTAGCAAGGTCATGAATAAAGCAGCCTGAAACTTTTTGGCTGGCTCCACCCAGACTAAGGAGCACACATCCTAATCTTCTCTCTAGATAAAAACCGCAGCAAAGACTTAATGACCTTGTCTAATGTGGAGTTGCATTCATTTATTTGTTAGAACACTTATTTAGTTTGCAAAGGTATTTTTTATCTACCAAGTCCTGGCCAAAATATTTCTCAGGGTTAATTATTTATCTCTAGACAAAGGACTCATGCAGAAAACTTTTGACCTGGGCCTCTTCCCTTTTGTCAGAGGCTGTCTGCCTTGGAGACCTGTTGCTGATATTGATACAGTCCTACAAAGCACGAGATTTACATTCTTTCTCCCAGATTCTTAAGGGCCATTCAGAGCTCACTAGACTGCCTGGACCACAACACTTTTTAAGGCACGGCCTCTCCGCCAATAGCTCTGGCACTTTTTACTCCCTCTGCATGCCCCTCAGTTCAAAATCCCATTTTATCACTGATCTGTGGCCCGTGGGTTCAATTTTTAAATTCCTGAGACCAAAAACTCACTGAAGAAATTCCAGTAACAAAACTATAAAAATCTTTTCTAATGTCAAGACCCACATGGCCATGTGGCTGCAACCAAAGACAGAGAGTGGAAAACCTGGAACTTTCAGTTTTTCTTAGAATAGCCAGGGGGTAAAGTTGGAACAGGGAAGAAGGGCACACTCACACATTCGTTTCACCCCATGAATAGGGGAGGCAAAACCCCACCTATTGTTACCCATCTCAGTTTTTCGCCAAGCACTCACATGTACACAATTTCAACCCATTTTTTTTTTAAACTTGGGCAGCCTCGGTTTCCCACCCGAGCTGTCACTTAGCTATAGGAGGCAAACTAACACACTTCCAGGTCCTCTAACAGGAGTTTCAATTCCACTCTCGGAGTTCTTGTCAGTCACACCACATTCACACTCTCACACACTTCTCAACACACCTGCCGGTGATCTAATGCCCAAAGAGGTGATCAGGCTCCTCTTCCACTAAAATTGTAGTGGGCTCTTCAGATTGATCATACCTTGTCTTAGACATCTCCCTGTGTAGGTACCTATTCCTGCATGTCAGTTCCTCCCAGTGTTTGACTCCTTGAATACCTGCCGATGGGGTCCTCTTTTAGCCCAGTTGAGGTGTCCACACAAGGAGACCAAACTGCCTCCCTGGCGAGCTCAGTGGTTTAGGTCAACCACACTGATCAGGGACCCCCACGTGGGTGTCCAGGGGGTTTGAATCAAGGGGAGATGCTAGTCCAGCCCCTACAGAACTACAGGAATGATTGAATTTACACTTTAAATATAAACTAACAGACATCCATTCCAAACACTCCAAACATGCAGCTGCCCTCCCAGGCGGTATTAACTCAGCTGCCTAGGGGGACTCTAACCCCCTGAGCCGATTAACCATAACCAAATGAACAAAAGACTGCCCCAAAGTCTAACCTCCAGAGCAGACTAACCAAGTGTACAAAAGACGTCTCTCAGTTCACAGCCAGGCCCTCTACCGGCCGTTCTGCCTAGGGCTTCTGGCTATCCAAATCACTAAGCTCCACAAGTTAAGACACTGACAACACAACTGACACACACATAACTCACTCACCGGTGTTAAGCACTCCGTGTGAAGTAGGGTTTCAGAGGCGTGATTCCCAGCCAACTCACCAAATATTGGGACCAGAATCTCCCCTGAGAGACCACCACACACATGCAAAGACAATGAAGGGCTTTATTTGCAAGCATATGCCTGGGTCACTCCACCCTACAGTTTAGATGGGGGAAGGGCGACCTGAAATGAAGCGAGGGGAGGTTTTTAAAGCGTATAGAGGAATTTCATTGGGCCTCTTGTTGGGAGGGGTTGCCATTGGCTGAGCTGTTGTCCAGGGATGCTTGGCACCACCTGATACGCCAGAGGTGCTACAGGGTGGGTTTACGGTTAGGGACTTTCCAGAGGAGGGTTGCCTGTCCACTTCTGATAGACTGGCTCGGTCTGGGCTGATTGACCTTGCCCGAAGTGCCAAGGGTGGGGAAAGCCGGTCCCCTTCAGACTGGCTGCCAGGAAGTGCGGAGGAGGGAGCCAGACTCCTTCTAATGGACTGATTCCTCCTGCGCGACTTTGCCCAGGAGGAGAGTGAGGAGTTAGTTCCAAGATGCAGTTAAATTAACTGCATTACTCTTCATTCTCAAATAGAGTTACATTAACCTCTTCACTAGCTTAACCATTTGAAAGGTGTTATTATACTGTATTTAAGACCCAACAATTTGATTATAGACCAAATAATACTGGGCTACATCCTGTTAAACTCCAAAAGGTCTTGATTGTTTTTCTGTATATATATGACTGATGTTGTTATTTTGAAATTCCATCAATTCTAAAAGGAAGAAAAGAAAGAAAGGAAATAAGGAACAGATGGGACATATATAAAACAAATGGCAAAATGATGCATTTGAACCAAACTTTATCAATAATCCTACTACATAAAAATGGACTAAATTTTCCAATTAAAAGATAGAAACTACCAAATGGGATAAAAACACAAGCCCTAATTATATGCTGCCTACAAGAAATGCACTTAAAATACCAAAATACGATAGGTTAAAAGAAAAAGGATGTTTAAAAGATACATAATGCTAACACTAATCAAAAGAAAGCTGGAGTGACTACATGAAGTATCAGGGAAAGTACATGTTGAGAGCAATGACTACTACCAAGGATAAAGAAGATGATAAAGCAGTCAGTTTATCAGTATGACATATAATCCAAAACACTTATGTGCCCAATAACAGAGCTTCAAAATACACCAAGCAGAATGTGATGGAAACTACAAGGAGAAAGGGAGAAATCCAACAAACAGAAAACCAGTAAAGGCATAGAAGATTTAAACAACACTATCAACCTACCTGACATTTATAGAACACTCCACTCGACTACAGCAGAATACACTCTTGAAAGTGCATATGGAAAATTTACTGAGATGCATCCAATTCTGGGTCAGAAAACAAATCTTAATAAATTTAAAAGGATTCCAGTCATACAGACTGTATTCTAGAAACACAATGGAATGAAATTCGAAATCAGTGAAAACAGATCTTTGGAAGATCTTCAAGTCTATCCAGTAAGTCAAAGAAGAAACCAAAAGGCAAATTAGAAAGAATCTTGAACTGAAGGCAGAATAAATGGAACAAGATTGGAAAGTAACAACTTTTGAGATGGGCGTGTGATAGTTTGTTACATTTTTATATACATTTAAAAATTGTAATACATAGCTAAAAAAATTAAACAAATCAGAATGCTGCTGTGTCAGAAGTAACATAATAGAGCTATTCGTTTAAAATCCATGACTCTCAAATCCATTTTTCCTACTGGGATCATCCATCACAGTTCTTTTCCATGATCCCAATCTGCAAAATATTGCCTTGCCCTTCCATCAATAGTGAAGGCTCAGGTGGGAAATTTCAAAAAGAAAACAAAAATTCCTACATCTGAAAAGGCAAAGGCATTTTAGGAAACACACACCTCAAATTTTGCTACTGATGTATAACAACAGCCATTCTTTTCTTCTCTAGGATCTACTCTCAGAAAAAGAAAATGGAATGAGATACTAGGCCTTTCCTGAGGAACAGTCTTAAGATACAACGTATATCCTCTTCTGTACTCCTTTAACCTACTCTGAATTTAATATTAAAAAAGTCAGAAGGGGCTCGGCACCTGTGGCTCAAGGGGCTAAGGCGCCAGCCACACAGACCTGAGCTGGCAGGTTTGAATCCAGCCTGGGCCCGCCAAACAACAATGACAGCTGCAACCAAAAAATAGCACGGCGTAGTGGCGAGCATCTGTGGTCCCAGCTACTTGGGAGGCTGAGGAAGGAGACTTGATTGAGCCCAGGAGTTGGAGGTTGCTGTGAGCTGTGATGCCACAGCACTCTACCCAGGGGGACAGCTTGAGGCTCTGTCTCAAAAAAAAAAAAAAACAGTCAGAAGGAAACTACAACAGTCCTGCACCTTTGTATCAGAAAAAAGGCCAAGATCACAGCTATTTGAGGCCAGAATTTATTTCTTGATTCAAAGCTGTCCATTGGAGACACAGCCATGCATTCCAGTGGTACAAGTTCTGAACTGTGTGGCTGGCTCCTGAAGCACCTCCTTTGTAATGTACTCCCATTCCTGAAATCCCATTCCATTTCCAGTGTCTTGTCTCGAATGTACCATCAGCCCTAAAATTCTCATCTCAAGACCAGGTCTCTGGCTTGGACATAACTACTATTCTTCACTCAGGGGCTCCAATTTCTGACTTCCTGCCTGCCTGCCAGTTCCCTGGACCCAGTCCCCTTAAGAATACCAGAGGCAGGTGAGAGGACATCAGGAGGGAGCAGTGAACTTACAACTACCATTCCCAAAGGGGATGGATGCAGAATTGAAGCAACATAGGTCTGTACCAATGGTTAACCACTGTGGTCAAAACAGAAGTCAAGTCCTTAAATCCTCCAAGAAGCCCCAAAGCCACATAGGACTCATGACCCACTGGCAGACTCAGCCCCAGAATGAACCCAAGAAATATCAAAATCAAATTTTACTTCCATGCCCCACTAACTCCCATCAGGTCACAGCGTATAAAGCCTACAAATGAGCACACAATGTCACACACAATCACATTTTGATCGGGAATCAGTCCCACAGCCAGAGTCACATTCTGTAAGTTATGGTACATGGTTAGTCTTAAAATCCAACCACAAGGCATGCGATCATATCAAAAAAACTCCTTTCCACAGCAGCACTTCTATCCTCTTTACAGTCATGAAAACGGTGCACACAACCGTACAGTCACACACGTGGCACACACAAGAATAGTCACACAACCAAATACCAGGTCAGGGAAACAAAAGGTCACAAACACAGTGTCACAACAGTATCCTGGATCTCAAAGTCACAGGCAAACACCAGTCACATTTTACCAGGCAGATATGCAACCTCAAAGTGACACAAGCACATCCAAACACCCCGTCACAACAAACACTTCACAGTCACCAACGAACCCCAATTATGCACGCGGTACATACACAATCACTCAGTCATGTAAGTGTATGCCCAATCAGGTAAGCACACAGTTACAAACAACTCGCACTCACACAAACGCTCAGTCGTACACGTCCAGTCGTCCATACAGTCTCCGATACCAGGCCTGCTGTACCGCACACACAAAGCGGGAGATAGAGCCGCACACGGAATTCCAGGGCCGCTTCCTCCGTATATGTCCGCCCTGGCACTCCGGACACTCACCTCAACAGAGGTACAGGTCAGGGTCCAAGGCCTGGAGCTCCAGTTCTATGTGCAGCGCCAAGCTCCGCAGCCCAGCAGCGGCACCACCAAACTCCTCTACCAAAGCCGCCTCTTCCGACTCCAGGCCCCCAAATGGCGTAAAGAAACGGAAATCGAGCCGTTCCGTTAGCGCTGCTTCTGGGAAATGTAGTCCAGTCTCGGAAAGCCGTGGCTAACAGGTGCGAAGGCCGGGAGCCTGGAGTTTTCATTTTCTTCCGGGTTTGTGGGCTTGTCGTCTGGGACGCGCTTGTTCCCACCGCGGCGTCCCGGAGATTTCTGAGCGCGAGCCGCGGCGCTCCGTGCGCAGGCGTCGGGCGCTTAGTTCGGGGGGTTGGGGTCTGAGAGAGCAAGAGCCGAGCGCACCCGGTGTCTCCCCAGGAACTAGGGTATAGGACCCGCGCGCCGAGCAGGTGCAGAGGAGGAGCCGGAGCTGGTCTGGGAATCAGCTGAAACCTGGGATTTGCGTGGGACCGTCTGTGTGTCTTTGCAGAGGTGTGTGTGTGTGAGATTGAGAGCCAGCGAGAGAGGAAGGGAGGGTGGAGAGAAGGAGAGAGAGAGTGAGTTTGGGAAAGGCATCTGTATGTTTTTCCGGGTTTTGTGTGCATAGTTGAATAACTTAACTGGTGATGATTTGTTATAAATGTGCTTTTCTTCTGCTTGTGTTTCTGAGTGTTTATAGGGGTTCCCTGAGCAAATCAACGTGTGTGATCGTGTTTGACAGTGAAAATATGAGGAAGTTATTTCTTCCTTAAGTATTAATTTAATAATCTGCACACGTGATCAGTTCATCTGGGAAGTAATTTAGACATGATTTTTCTAGGGTATCAAATATATGAGTTATGGAGAAGAATGCAAAATCAGCACACCTTTTTAAGATTTTTTTTTAGAAAGGTAACTGCTTTTTCCAGTCACTGTACCCCCAAAGTAGACATCCATTATTTTCTATTATAGACGTAATTACTGGGTAAGTTTGAGAGGCTGTCAACTAATAAAATATCATTATACATTGAAAGTGAATTTTAGCAGAGTTGACCATTGGTCAGATTTCCTGAATTATAAATAAAACACTTGTTTGCAGGCGGTGCCTGTCGCTCAAGGAGTAGGCCGCCAGTCCCATATATCGGGGGTGGTGGGTTCAAACCTGGCTCCTGCCCCCCACCCAAAGAAAACCACTTGTTTGCATTTTCTGATGAGAAAACCTAGGCTGGCAGAGAAAAAGGAACTTAAGGCTGCCAAGTTCAGGTAAGCCTGAACTTGTCTTTATCTACTTCAAAATGTTTTGGCCTTCTTTTTTGGAATAAACTTGAGAACTTCCAGGGGAGATAAGAGTTGTAATTTTACCACTCCTTCAATGGGAAAAAAATTAATAAAACTTCATTTACTTTCAAGACGATATAGTAAATACTGTGATTGGAGTTTGGTGACCAAGATCGTTGAGTAGTTCAGAAACTGAGTTCTAGTTCAGTCTAGGCTCTATGTGTGTTCCTGTGCTATGTGATGGATCTAATATAGATGTAAATGGTAGCAGGTAATCCTCATTACTCCAGTTGTGATTAATGTGGCTGTGTAGATACATAGAAGCTGCTATTTAGAAAATATCTGAATACTCAATTTTCTCCCTCTTTTAAAATACACTTTTTACATTGGGTGGTGGCTCATACCTGTAATCCTAACACTTTTGGAGGCTGAGGCGGGCAGATCCCTTGAGTATAGGAGTTTAAGACCTGCCTGAGCAAGAGCAAGACCCTGTCAATACTGAAAATAGAGAACATTAGCCAGGCATTGTGTTGGGCTCCTGTAGACCTGGCTACTTGGAAGGCAGAGACAGGGGGATTGCTTGAACCCAGGAGTTTGAGGTTGCTGAGAGCTAGGCCAACACAACAGTACTCAAGCCTCGGCAACAGTGAGGCTGTGTCTCAAAAAAAAATGCATATTCATAAATGTATATATACATACCATATGTATGCTTTTTATTTTAGAATAGTTTGGATTTACAGAATAATATTATACGGAGAATCCTCAGATCCTGCAGTTTCCCTATTTAAAACATCTTACATTATACCATACATTTAAAATAATGAACAGGCCAGGTATGGTGGGTCATACTTGTAATTCTAGCACTCTGGGAGGCCGAGGTGGGTGGATTGACTGAGCTCAGGAGTTGGAGACCAACCTGAGCAAGAGTGAGACCCCATCTCTAAAAATAACTGGGCATTGTGACAATCACCTGTAGTCCCAGCTACTTGGGAGGCTGAAGCAAGAGAATCACTTGAGCCCCAGAGTTTGAGATTGCTGTAAACTATGATGCCACAGCACTGAACCCCAGGGTGACTGAATGAGATTCTGTCTCAAAAAAAAAATAATTAATGAACAAATATTGATACATCATTATTAGCTAAAGCCTATACTTTATTCATATGTCTTTAAGTTTGTATTTTTCTATTCTAGGATCCAGGATAGCATATTACATGTAGTCACCATTTCTCCTTAGGCTACTCTTGGCTGAGAAAATTTCTCAGGCTTTCTTTCTTTTAAATCACCTTAACTATTTTGGGGAGTCAGATACAGTATAAAATGTTCCTTCACTAGGATTTGACTGATATTCTTCTCATGATTAGACCAGGTTAATTTGGGAGAGAAAGACTACAGAGGGAGGGTACCATTTTCTTCATATTTATCAAGGGTATATACTATCAGCATCAGGACTGTTTTGCTGGCCTTGATGTCCTGCCTGAGGAAGTGTTTATCAAGTTTCTCCACTGTAAATTTACTCTTTTATTTTCTCTTTCATACTGTACTCTTTGGGAGGAGGTCACTGTGCACAGCACATACTTGAGAAGAGGGTTATGCTGGGCAAAATATTGCTGAGTGGTTAAGTGGTTACATAGGTGAATGTTACTTCGTCAAGATGTATACCTAAAATAATAGACAGAGTATGGCTCTACCAGACCAAGCAGAATTTTCAATATTAATATTAAAAAATTGGATTTGGCTCGGTGCCTGTGGCTTAAGTGGCTAAGGTGCCAGCCACATACACCTAAGGTGGCGGGTTCAGATGCAGCCCCTGCCAAACAACAATGACGGCTGCAACCAAAAAATAGCCGGGCGTTGTGGCAGGTGCCTGTGGTCCCAGCTACTTGGGAGGCAGAGGCAGGAGACTCGCTTGAGCCCAGGAGTTGGAGGTTGCTGTGAGCTGTGAAGCCATGGC
>NW_003852495.1:6836220-6842307 GCF_000181295.1 Otolemur garnettii | reverse complement strand
AAAAAAAAAAAAAAAGAAAATGATAGATCTTATAATATAAGATATATTTAGATCTAGATTTAGATCTAGATTACATCTAGATTTAACGAAATAAGGTATTTCAGTTTTTAATCCTTTCTATTGTACACCTTTTTAGAAATTTAGAAAATAAATCCAATTCCCTCATTATAAAATGTACTGATGCTTATTTATTTTCACCTTTTGTTTTATTTTCTTAAGCAAAATGTGGTCAAATGCCAGAATATTTCCTCAAGGGGTCTACTGGAGTATAAGGAAGTATAGAAAAGAAACCTCTGATAGCTTTGGCCAGAGGGATTTTTTTCCCCCCAGGCTTTCCTAGATACAGTTTTTTCAATGTATCCCTTATATACTAACCACTTATATACCTTATTGAGGCAATTCAAGTCATTTAAACCCTTCTTCTAACATAGTGGTTCTCAACCTGTGAGTTGTGATCCATAGGAACTGTATTAAAGGGCTGGGGCATTAGGAAGGTTGTATCTTAGAGAAATATATGTTTGTTGACTATTCCTTATCTGAAATGCTTGGGACCAGAAGAACTTTGAATTTTAATTGTTTTTTGGATTTTGGAATATTTGCATTGTACTTACTAGATTAGTATGTCTAATCAAAAAGTTAAAAATCCAAAATCCTCCATTAAAAATTTCCATTGAACATCATCATTAACACTCAAAGTTTTAGGTTTTGAAACATTTCACATTCAAATATTCAAATTAGGCATATTCAACCTGTAATCTGTAAAATCCCTAAACCAATGACTTTTTATCACTCATAATGTTCACTTACCTTTATTTACTAGAATTGTATTTTTATTTTTTGCAGAGCAGCAGGTTGTAATTTTTTTGTTTTGTCAAGACAAAGTTCTATTCTATGTCCTGAGCAGAGTGCCATGGTGTCATAGCTCACTGCAACCTTAGACTCAGGCTGTGGGCCTCCAAAGCCACTGGGATTACAGGCACTGGCTGTGGTGTTGGGCTGAGTTTTTCAGTTTTTTTTCATGAGTCAGGGTCTCACTCTCACTAAGACAAGCCTTGAACTCCTGACTTCAAACAATCCTCCTGCCTCAGCATCCCACAGTGCTGGGATTACAGTCATGAGCACCACACCCGGCTAGTTTGTAATTATTAACCTAGCATTTTTCCTTAAAAATTATTTCTTCCGGCTCGGCGCCTATAGCTCAACCGGCTAAGGCACCAGCCACGTACACCTAAGGTGGCAGGTTCGAATCCCCAGCTCGGACCCGCCAAACAACAATGATGGCTGCAACCAAAAACTAGCCGGGCGTTGTGGCGGGCGCCTGTGGTCCCAGCTACTTGGGAGGCAGAGGCAGGAGACTCGCTTGAGCCCAGGAGTTAGAGGTTGCTGTGAGTGTGATGCCATGGCACTCTACCCAGGGGGACAGCTTGAGGCTCTGTCTCAAAAAAAAAAAATTATTTCTTCCTTACTTTAACCTTTGCATTACCCTTGGGAGTTTTGTTGTATTCTTTTCCAATTTCTTGTGTTATATAGTTTCTTTATTCATAATTTCTTTAATATTCTAACATATGAGTGGATTTAGAGCAATACAATTTCCTCCGTATATAATTAGGTCCTCACAGGTTTCTGTGTAGCCAACTCACTGATGCTCATTTCAAAAATAAGTGCAATTTTTTTTCTTTGAGACAGTCTCACTTTATTGCCCTTAGTAGAGTGCTATGGTGTCATAGCTCACAGCAACCTTAATCTTTTGGTCACAAGCAATCCTCTTGCCTCAGCCTCTCAAGTAGATGGGACTTCAGGCACCTGCCACAATGTCCTGCTATTTTTAGAGATGGGGTCTTGCTCTGGTTTAGGCTGGTCTCCAACTCCTGAGGGCAGGCAATCCACCCACCTCAGCCTCCCAGAGTGCTAAGATTACAGGCATGAGCCACTGAGTCTGGACTAGCAAGTATAATTTTAGTTTTAATTTTACATAGATGGGTACTGAACTAGTATTCATATTTTTATAAGGGGGCTACTATAGTTTTATTTCTACCCTATTATGAATTTTATGGTGTGTCTGCTTCATCACACTTTATAATCTCGTATTTTTCTTTAGTATATAGTATTCTTATTCAAGAATGCATGTTCATCAAATTAGTCCTATATTTATTTACATTAATGTCTGTGAGGTCTTTAATTGTCGAGTAAGGTATGCACCATGATTAAAGTTTTTCCATTAATAGTAAGAATCAAGCTTGAGAAGATAATAACAGTGATGATTGCTAATAGTATTAACCAAGCATTTATTATGTGATAGGCAGAATTATAATGTCCATACAAGTTTCTGAAGTTCTGACATTATACCCATATTACCATAAATACATTTAATATGCATATAAAAGTATATAGAATAAGTAATTTGATTATCATTGAAAATGAACTGAGGTTGGGGATGTTGGTCAAAGGGAAGGATAGCTTCATCTGCAAAGTATAAATCTTTCTTATGCAAAAGTGATCCACACATTATTTCTGAAATAAACAATAAATAAATGACACATTCAAAGGAGCCATCAAAGCAACTATTTATAATAACAACCTTTAATATTTGACAAAATAGGAGTTTGGGATAGACAGGTGAATACTATAAAGCTGATAAAATAGTAACATATTTACAAAGAATATTAAGGGCTGGTTATAGTACAGCATAATCTATACCTTGTTTCCAAAAAAATGAGATAGTCATAAAGCGTTTTTCCCAAAAGTTTGACAGTATAGGCAATCCCCAAGTTATAAACATCTGACTGATGTATGACTCATACTTAGCAATCAAGGCTTTTATAGGTAACAGGTAAATGTAAATGTACCTGTTTCAACTTACAGAAAAATTCAACTTAAGAACAAACCTACAGAACCTGTCTCATTTATAACTCAAGGACTGACTGTAATTATGATATTGGTAAGATTATAGATGACCATATCCATGTGATTGTTCTTATCTACATTATTGAGGGAAAACTGCCAAAAGGAAGAGTATAAACTTTATAAAAGAAAAATAAAACAATCTTCCAAAACAAAAAGTACAGGTCCATCAGATAATAAAGGACATTTAAAAATAATAGTGACTTAACATAACCAAGGAGAGACAGATATTTACATATAAATTTAAAAGACACTGACAATACACAAGAATTTAATGAAAAAATATAACTTGCCATCAAATAGTCAGTGAAAAAAATATACAGAAAACATATAGGATTATTGAAAAAGTGGTGTTAGGCTGAGAATTGGGAGAAAAAAGATGAACTTAGACTTAATAAATAAATTAATTTTAATATGGATCAGTAATCTGTATATTACACATGAAAATGAAATGATTTTTTAAAAATTAGCAAGGTTAGCTCAAAAGTGAATTCTTCAATGTTTAAAATAAAGCCAAAATACAATGTATTTTTTTTATTGTTACCATTCACAAGTATGAATTTTCCAAAAGTAATGAAAGAATTAATGTAGATAAAAATCCCTAAATATTTTTATTCATTTTTTTCTATGATTTCTCTTCAGCCAACTATTAAGTACAAATTAAGCATTTGTGCCTTAATTAGTAGAGATTTTCACCACTGCAAATTTTCTTATGTAATGTGATGAAAACCATCCTTATCACATAATTTAAATTGATTGAGTTTCCAATTCACACAGCTTCTCACCATTATTACTTTTCTTATACTGCTGAAAGCTTGAACCTCTCCCACAAGCTTTCCCATATTGCTTACATTCATAAGGTTTCTCACTAGTTTGAATTCTCTGATGTTGAGTAAGGTGAGAACTACTACGGAAAGCCTTCCCACATTGCTTACATTCATAGGGTTTCTCACCACTGTGTATTCTCCGGTGCCGACTAAGAGCTGAGGTACTATTAAAGGACTTTCCACATTCTTTACATTCATAGGGTTTGTCACCAGTATGAATCAGCTGGTGTTGAATAAGTTTTGAGCCACTAACAAAGGCTTTCCCACATTCCTTACATTCATAGGGTTTTTGACCAGTATGAATTCTCCAATGTTGAGTAAGATCAGAACCACTATTAAAGGTCTTTCCACATTCCTTACATTCATAAGGTTTTTCACCAGTGTGCACTCTTTGATGCTGAATGAGTTTTGAACGCCTTCTAAAGGCTTTCTGACATTCCTTACACTCATAGGGTTTCTCACCAGTGTGAATTCTCTGATGCTGAGTGAGAGCTGAGCCACTATTAAAAGCCTTCCCACATTCCTTACATACATAAGGTTTCTCACCAGTGTGAATTCTCTGATGTCGAGTAAGGGCTGATCCAAAACTAAAGGCCTTTCCACATTCATTACATATATATGGCTTCTCACCAGTATGAATTCTCTGATGCCGAGTAAGGTGAGAACTACTACAGAAAGCCTTCCCACAATGCTTACATTCATAGGGTTTTTCACCAGTGTGTATTCTCTGGTGCCGATTAAGAGCTGACCCACTACTAAAGGACTTTCCACATTCCTTACATTCATAGGGTTTCTGACCAGTATGAATTCTGCAATGTTCAGTAAGGTCAGAACCACTACTAAAGGTCTTTCCACATTCCTTACATTCATAAGGTTTTTCACCAGTGTGCACTCTTTGATGCTGAATAAGCTTTGAATGACTTCTAAAAGCTTTCTCACATTCCTTACACTCATAGGGTTTCTCACCAGTGTGAATTCTCTGATGTTGAGTAAGATCTGAACCACTATTAAAAGCCTTCCCACATTCCTTACATACATAAGGTTTCTCACCAGTGTGAATTCTCTGATGTCGAGTAAGGGCCGATCCAAAACTAAAGGCCTTCCCACATTCATTACATATATATGGCTTCTCACCAGTATGAATTCTCTGATGCCGTGTAAGAGCTGAACCACTACTAAAGGCCATTCCACATGCTTTACATTCATAAGGTTTCTCACCAGTATGAATTCGCTGATGTTGAGTAAGGTTTGAACCACTGCCAAACGTTTTTCCACAGTTCTTACATTCATAAGGTTTCTCACCTGTGTGAATTCTGTGATGCCGAGTGAGGGCTGATTCAAAACTAAAGGACTTCCCACATTCCTTACACTCATAAGGCTTTTCACCACTATGTATTATCTGATGTCGAATTAGGCTTGATCCAAAACTAAAAGCTTTCCCACAATCCTTACATTCATATGGTTTCTCACCAGTATGAATTCTTTGATGGTGGGTGAGGTTTGAGCCACTACCAAAGGCCTTCCCACATTCCTTACATTCATAAGGCTTCTCACCGGTATGTATTCTTTGATGGTAAGCAAGGTTTGCACCACTACCAAAGGCCTTGCCACATTCTTTACACTCATAAGGTTTCTCACCAGTATGGATTCGCTGATGTCGAATAAGGACTGATACAAAACTAAAATCTTTCCCACATTCCTTACATTCAAGGAGTTTCTCATGAGAATGAATTCTCTGATGCTGGGTACTGAAAGTGGGCATATCTTCAGGAGTAAATATATCAGTGAAATGTCCTTTCTGAGATCCCTGTTTTCTCTCAAACTGGCTTTTACAGTTCCAATCACCTCTGAAACTTGAACATTCAATGCTGTGTTTTGTAAGTCTTTCCATTATCTCCCATCAGGATGATTCTATTCCATAAATATCCTTTTTCAGAAACAATGTCTTGTTCTTAACCTTGATTCACAGTCTGAAAGAAAATATAAAAGCAAACATTTATTTTTGTGTGTTCTGGGAGAAATTAAACTTTTATAATATATATGAAAGGCTTGAATGAAATTAATTTTCATAAAAAGTGAGTGGCTCATACAATTCTCATCAAATATGATTGGGCAATTTAAAAAATAGATAAAGAAGACAGAGAGAATGAGCAAAAGTCACAGTAGTAGGTGAAGGAGGTATATAGGAAAGTTTCTATCTAAACTCCCAATTATTCCTCTAAATGGGAGTTTAGATGAAAATCCCCTGCAGACTTGGGAGCTTAGTAAATATCCAGATGTCCTGGATCTGTCCTAATTTTTTAAGAAAATAAATCTATGGCTCGGTGCCTGTGGCTCAAGTGGCTAAGGTGCCAGCCAC